>NC_088202.1:107078949-107398195 GCF_037126465.1 Ornithodoros turicata | reverse complement strand
AAGTTTCATCGCACACAATTTTGTTTTTGTGGTTTCGTTATCCGAACTTGTCTTTTGTTTCTGAGTACGACGGTCAAAATAGTTTTCTGTCAGGAACAGCCTAACAGGTTTAGTACAGAATAGGAAACAAAGTGACTGTGATGGTCCACAGGTATGGTCGGTGAACTGTATTCGGCACGTCAATGAAATCACTCCAAGAGAGACGACTCACATAAAAGAAAATACCTGTAGAACGGTTCGGCCTCACGTACAGTGTGCTCCAACGCCTGGACATTTATACACTTCGTGGCAATGGAATCGGTATATAGACACGCAAGCATGCGCAGTATACAAGGCCCTCAGTCTCATAACCGGTCCCTGTAGGTCAGATTCAAAGTCCATCATACACAACGAAGTTGAACTCAGAACGAGTTCTGAAGTTGAATTCTGACCTGTGATATGATGGGCTGTGATGTCGGATGATGGGTAAAGATGGGATGAGCTGTGATGTTGAATGATGGGCTATGATGTGATGGACTGTGATGTTGAATGATAGGTAATGATGTGATGAGCTGTGATGTTGATGTTGAATGATGGGTTATGATGTGATGAGCTGTGATGGTGATGTTGAGTGATGGGTTATGATGTGATGGGTTGTGATGGTGATGTCGAATGATGGGTTATGATGTGATGGGCTGTGATGGTGATGTCATGTTATGGGCTGTGGGCTAGGCCGGACACGATGTGATGTTGAATGAATATTTCGAAAAATGCCGACCTATGCCTGTGAGGCGCGGACTTCGAATGGCGCGTTTGCGGCGTCCTTGGGCGATGCCCGCGTTTGTTTGTTTTATTAAATGTATGGAACACGCGTTGTTAGAGTAATCTTGATAAGACGTCCGCGGAATCGTTGCGCCCGTGTTTGGGTGATAGTAGGGCGTTCGTTGGCGTGTGTGTGTGTGCCTTCCCTTTTATTGAGCATTTCATGCGATTCGTGTGCGATGCGCTGTGGACCGGGACACGGGCGGTGAGAAGTATACCCCGTTTTTGTTTCTTGTTAAAGGAAAATTTATTAGACTCAAGAACGGAATAAGAACTGCTACTTCACACGTTAGTTGACGTACACCTTACATACACATATGCTTACAAACCACTCTAGATCCACTACTTCACACTTCCTTACATATATACATACAAACATACATACAGTACTCCCTAAGACCACCACCCTAGATGTCTGCGATTATGTACAGTATGGAATGCAGTACATAATAATTAGGAATATATACACAGGTGCAGAGTATTTACAGGGCAAATAACAGCACGTGAATGACGTTCATGGGGGCGCACCAGAGACGGTCACACACCCATTGTGATACAAGATTGAGGGGTGATGACACCATTTGCGCGCGAACCCCTGCACACCTAAAGCGAGTAGTTCGTGCTGTAACACTTTGGTGAGCAAAACGCGCACGTTGCGAACCAACAAGAAGATAGGCGTCGTCCGCTGACGTCGGGCCACAGCAGAACAACGAGCTTTCCACAGCACAGAAGCACCACAAGCGGTGAGCAATACACTTAGCCGATGTGGCCACCTACGGTCGAACTGTACAGGACACAAGATGCGTGTGGACCGCCTGACTAGGCTCCAGAACGTACGAGCAACGTGACACTCGAAGATGACATGCTGGTTAGTCTCCTGGTGCGTACAGTATGGACAAATGTCTGACGTTGTTACATTCCACGTGTGGAGACGATCACGAGTAGGCTGGATTCCCCAGGCAAAGCTCCACATGACGTCCCGTAGAAATCCAGGCAGAGAGGCGCATACAGTTGCCCACGATATGTTTGCCGCATGCTCCATTCGTCTTCGCACACCGTCACATGTTGTGACACTGTTCTGTAGCACCTTCTTTGCCATGGAAGAGGCTGAAGCAGATGCCAAGCTGCGGACGGGGACAATGGACGACAGTTTTTGGTGATATGCGCGAACGGCTTTTTTGTTTCTTTGTCGTTTCGCGGGACAATGCGTCATTATAGACTGTTTCCCTCTGCGTTTTTTTTTTTCTCTCTGTTTCATACCCCCTTTTTGTCTTCACTGCGTCATGCGACACGTGTTGTTACGAAAGGAATTCGATTAGATGCCATGCCCGTGCCGTTTTTGTGCGTGTGTTTAGATAATGCCGACAGAAGACTCTTTCTTCTTCCCCCTTTTACTGAACATGATGCCACACATGTTGCTACAGAAGGACTTTGACGAGACTCCCAGGCCGTTTTTGTGCGTATGTTTGGTAATGCTGGCTAATGACGAAAGAAGACTACTTTTTTGGTGGTTTCTTTCATTAAACTTTTGATGGCACCGTACCGCTGTCAATCGACTGGGCGCGCATCATCTTTCTATGTGAAACCACGAGACGCATGCAATTGACCACAGCAGGCTGCGAAATTAATGCAGATGACATTTATTGCAAGGAACTGCATGGACAGGCTTTTGTTGGCGATGACAACAGTGGGTGGCAGTCATAAGGCCGAAACTCATAAGGCGGAATTATCAGAAGGCCAAAAATCAAAGGGCCGAAAAATCAAAACACCGCACAATCACAAGGCCGTTAAAGTCAGAAAACCGAATTACCGAAAGGCCGAAATATAAGGAACCCAGGATACGAAAACTTTTATTCCAACTGCGATAAAAGATTAGCTCTACAAATTAAGTAGGATAGACTTGTTATGAATTAATACAGCAAATAAATTATTTCACCGAACTTCGCGTTAATAACGTACTTTCGATCACCTCAGGGAAAACAAAAAGGAAAAGTAGACATATGAACCACTGTGTTATTGTATGTGTTTATTTTACACAATGGCAATAAATTAAAATGAAAAATTACGAGCTATGCGGGATGCCATTTCCCATTCTCATCCCATTTTCAACAACGGCTTCAACCTCGGTCATTCCTAAAACCACTTCCCTATCATCAGCTGACTCAAAACCGCACCTAATTGTTCGGCCTTTCGATAAGTAGGGTGAGTAGCCGAGTGAATGACATGGGACAACTGATGACTATTCTGGAAGAAATCATATACTGTGCTCCTGTGTCAGGGGACAAGCGTGGTCATTATACAGTTCTTGAAATAGAACGGTATAGAAAGTTGCAGGCGAAGCAAAAAGAAAAAAAAATCCTACAGATCTTGTCATAGATATCCTATGTAGGGGTAAATTCATTGGTCATTAACTGGGTTTATGACCCATAGTTAGTTATTTCTGTATAGCAAACAATTCAGAGGGTTGCTTGTTCAAATCACGTTCGGGTCACCAAATGTAGAGAAACACCATCTCCTCTACAAGTTATTCACTGGTATTCGCCCACGAGGCACTTTCTTTTGGTAGTAAATATGCTGTAGTTTTTTTTTTTCTCTCTCTCTAGCCAGTCTATTTCTGAGCACCAAATGCTACGCATTCCAATTATTCGATTTTTGACACAAGAGTCATGAAACTTTTTTTATAATCTTAAGGCAAGAACAACCCCATTCAGGGTCTTCTGTCTCTTTGGCCTTTCCATTTTTGGCCTTCTGATTTTCGGCCTTTTGACTTTCGGCCTTATGATTTTTCGGCCTTTTGCCTTTCGGCCTTCTGACAGTACGGCGTGATGATGTTTCGGCCTTTTGGCTTTCGGCCTTATGATAGTTCAACGTTATGATTTTCGGTCTTCTGATAGGCTTCCGACAACAGTACATGTGGTCGAGGGCGGTCCTCTGAAACCCGTGCCGTAATGCCTCGGTAGTGGAGTACACTGTTGTTTTGATATGTTGTAGCATATCATGGACATTTGGTCGAAAGCCATTTGATCGAACGCCGTCTGATCGAAATGGCAGCGGTCGTTTGATCTATTTTTTTTATTGGTTGGCTTGTAGCGTTGATGTAACAAAAAACAAGAAGAAAAACAAAAGAAGCGTCAGTCCAAGATGCTGTTATCCTAAGGAATATTTAACTCTGTGTAATACGCTTGTCCGTAGACACATTCCTCATCCTAACCCACTTTTTCGCATCCAGAAAGCGATCCAAGGGCCTGGGTTGTTCACCCTCACCCGTTCGACAACTTGATAGGTTTTTCCTCTCTGACAGATAGTGACTACATGCCTTTCACCCCTAGTCCCCCAACACTTTGTCAAATAATAATTAACGTCAATTGTCAAATAACAAACAACTTTGACAAATAAATAAATAAATGACATTCTTGAATGGTTTATTCGCGTCGAACGTGGACAAAATTTAACAATGTGTTATTAATGTTGATAGTCAATAACTGACATTGTATAGGAGAAAGAACAGTTTTAGTTTATTTACTTTGCGCCTATGTGCAAGTGAATCTAAATTTGGTTCTTGCGACATACATGGAACCGAAGACGTCCCTCGAAACCCTGACAATATAAGCCGGGGAGCTGATCTTTGTACTTTGTCTACTTTTTGCTTCTTCTTCTTTTTCATTTTTTTTTTTTTTTTTGCGTGCATGTGTAGGGATCCCAGACTGCAGATGCATACTCTAACCAAGGTTGAACTAAAGTTTTATATGGCTGTTAATTTAATATCATTATTTTGTACCATGACGAAACTTCCTTCTTAGCATCCACAGACTTCGAGTGGCTTTCGCGCACATATGGCTATCCCATTTCAGATGGTTCCCTTTAAATTTGTCGCCAGCAATGAAAAGGGTGCCCAGAAGAGGCACAGACTATCGGCTGCTCGCAATCTGAGGCTATTTGCTTCAATATGTGTCCTACGGTTCGCCGGATTCTTCCGCATTGTTCTATTCAGCTGTGCTGTTCGTGAATGGCAAAGGTCTGCAAATAACCAGAAGTCTCCCATGTTTAGTTAAAAAAGAAAAACAAAACGAAGCAGAGGACACTGTTGCCTGCTTCCGTATGCTCGAGTCAAAAGTTACAGAAAAGAGGTGCTAAGGACACGCTGCGAGCTTTGAACTCCCTTCGAACAAATGTCTTTCGAATAACAAACGGCGTCGACCAACCGGCTTTCGATCAAACGGCGTTCGAACAAATGGGCGGACGCCGGAGTGAATATACGGAATGGCTCGATATGGATCACGCGTCGCATGCCAATATCCCGTAAGCCGAACCCCCCAACCGTTTTATGACCACCGGCTTAGTGCCGATATCACGATGTTGGAAATCAGTGCTTTGTCGGCGGATAAGTGAGTGACAGAGGACGAAGCATCAGAGATAAAACGTGAAATTTAATTCAGTTAACTTCCCCGCGGGCAAACAGCTTTGGGATCATGTATCAGCGTCAGCCACAGCTATATATAGGTTGGCACACTGCTAACGCATGTGCTTTGCTACATTCAGGATATGATTGCGCGATTGTTGCGAATATTTGCATTGTTGCGATTGCGAAGAACTGCAAAACACGCCTTCGCAAAGAACCTAAAGTGCCGATAAACTGATTCTAACATAACAACAACAATAATAACGTCTAAAATGCTAATACGCCAATTTTAACGTCTATAATACCCACACTGTAATTCTAACATGCCAGCAGACTAATTCTAATCTGACCTAACATCTAAAATGGTGGCAAATTGATTCTAACGGTGAGCAGTTGTCCGACGGGCAATTGTCTGGTGAGCAACTGTCCGGTGGCGTTCCATGAAACGGCATTCGACAAAATGGTGTCGATGAAACGTCGTTCGACGAACCGGGGTTCGATGAAATGGGTGGACACCCGATATGCTTGCATTGCTTTTCTCAGTGCGCCGTGGTACGCAAGAGTCCTTAGGCAAATAGGCGCATCTCAAACTAACGAAATCATAACATACATCATCCAGCGTCCTTACGGTCTAGCACGTACATCAAGTATACTCCAGCAATGAGTATCGTTGTTGTCCGATTTGAGTGGCCAGTCGGTTGACAGCGGTACGGTGCCACCAAAAGTTTAATGAAAGAAACCACCAAAAAAGTAGTCTTCTTTCGTCATTAGCCAGCATTACCAAACATACGCACAAAAACGGCCTGGGCATCTCGTCAAAGTCCTTCTGTAACAACATGTGTGGCATCATGTTCAGTAAAAGGGGGAAAAGAACCAGAGCCTTCTGTCGGCATTATCTAAACATACGCACCAAAAAGGCACGGGCATGGCATCTCATCAAATTCCTTCGTAACAACATCTGTCGCATGACGCAGTGAAGAAAAAAAGGGGGTATGAAACAGACAAAAAAAAAAAAAACGCAGAGGGAAACAATCCATAATGACGCATTGTCCCGCGAAACGACAAAGAAACAAAAACGGGGTATACCTCTCACCGCCCGTGTCCCGGTCCATAGCGCATCGCACACGGATCACATGACATGCTCAATAAAAGGGAAGGCACACACACACACACACACCAAAGAACGCCATAATATCATCCAAACACGGGCGCAATGATTCTGCGGACGTCTTATCAAGATCACTCTAACAACGCGTGTTCCATATATTTAAAGGGACTATCGCATCCGGGAACGTATGTATGATACCGATAGGGTAATGTTCCTCACCGCTTCAGAGTCAACTTTGCCAAATGTCTCTTCCGAAAACAGCTTACATATTAAGTAAACGAGTTTTAAAGGTCCGCATTCCATCTGCAGCCAACAGGATGATGACGTAAGCCAGGCGCACGAATGGGAGCGCAGCGCTGGCGATTGTCTCCGAGATCGTCTGCTTGGCGTTCGCATCGCACTATACTAAGTGAAAAGTCCTCGGTAAATACGGGGGCTGACTTTCGCTTACCACTGTGAGTGCAGAAGTAACCATGTTACGTGAAACACGGCGTTAGGCTCCTGGCTACGTTCAACGTTAACCAGAAACAACATTCCGCGAGCCGGTAACAGAGAAGACGCCGTCCCCATTCCGCCTCGCACGCCCGCCTGTCGGTCGGTTGCCAAGGCTACCAAGGTCCCTCCGGCCGTTCCGTGATTGGTATCCTCCATGTCAAAGGGCGCGCAGTGATTGGCCTCGTCCATGTGACGTTTCCAGAGAGGGAATCCAGGAATGCGTCGTCTGCTCTTGCCAAGTTTTATATCAAACTGCACAGGAACGACGCTGCCAATTCGCGTCGGGTTTTCGGCGTTATTATCAGTGATGAACGCGGAGTAAAAAGGCACTACAGTTTCGGAATCGACCGGGACGGATGCGATAGTCCCTTTAATAAAACAAACAAACGCTGCATCGCCCAAGGACGCCGCAAACGCGCCATTCGAAGTCCGCGCCTAACAGGCAATGAATCAAGCCATCATAAAACGTTCATTAAAAGCAAAAACAAACGAACGAACAAACAAACGCGAACATCGCTCAAGGACACCGAAAACTTGCCACGGATATGTTCATAGTCCGCGCGCAACAACAGGTCATGAATCAAGCCACCATAAAACGTCAATTAAAAGCAAAATCAAACAAACAAACGCGGGCGTCGCTCAAGGACGCCTATCATAAAACGTTTATTAAAAGCAAAAACAAGCCATCATAAAACGCTCTTTAGAAGCGAAAACAAACAAACAAACAAACGCGCGCATCGCTCAAAGACGCCGATCATGAAACGTTTATTAAAAGCAAAAATAAGCGAACACAGGAGCCGTCAAAATCCGTCAATTCATTCCACGGAAAGAGAAAAAAGAGACAGACAGAAATGGGATCATGACTCAGTACTTATCGCCGACCATTTTCGCGGTCCCAAGGAACGCGCCTCCCTAGGTTCACAGATCGAGCAGCGCCATCTCACGGGCCAACTCAGGGTCGTGGTGGATGGAACGACCCAGTGGACGTAGCATCGCCAAAAGCACGTCCCCGTCTACGTTCGAACTTCTGCCCCCAGATGGCACTCAGCCGACACCATCCACGCGTCCTCCCATTGGCGCGCTCCGGGTGGGCGGGGCGCGCGAGGGAGAGGGAAAATCTCAGGCCAGCTCTCTAGAGAATAGTCGCAGGCACGGCTTATCACGTCCGACTTTCGCTGGGATGATACTTTCCCTCTCCCAATTTTAGGAACTGTCCCTTTTTCTACTATCACTCTATGGGCTGGCTTCGGAACCTCCTTTCGTCGCACTGAGAGCAATTGCGCTCAAAAAGTCATCGCCCGCTATGGTCCGGTGCTCCGAAAAGCATGATATTCGGCTATTTTTCCCGATGGGATATTCCGTGAATATCACTGTGAATTATCGTGAATTTGAGTGAATTCGGCACCCTCTTGATATTGGTGGGGTAAAAAAGTGACCTTTACTTGGCAAATTTCCGAATTCAGTTCGCAAATATCTACATAATTAAACTTCGAGTACATGACATTCACATTAGGAGGTGGTAAAAACCTTATAAGAACAAATGCTGTTGACCGCATGATTCTAGGTGGCGTAGTTTTTTTATTATAATTCAATAACACGTTTTCTGGGACACCCTGTATATACAAGACATTAGTATAACCTACAAATACAGATTACTTAACCCTCAGGTTCACTTAGCCCCCAGGTTACTTAACCCTCCAGGAACAAACTAACAATTATGCTGTGACAGCAAAGAAAAAGCAACGAGAAAAATTTGCAGCAAGCAAGAAATGAAAATTTGCTGACATCAACATTTCTACAAGTCTGCGCACTGATGGGAAAGCATCCCAAATAGCATGCGACGCAGATCGAGATCCAGTGGAGTACTTTCCATTGTATTTTCTCGGAGCACCCCATGTCCTTCATGTGAATGGCCGACAGGTGATACAACGGAATTTGCTGCAGAAATAAGGGTTTTCCGTCCAGTTTCCCGTTCAAGTAGCGCGTAAAGACCACACGGCGCTGCCGGGTATGTAGCAATGCTCTTCAGTTTCTCGGATGTATGTAAAAGACACTTGCAGTACTTCGGTGCCAAGGCACAGTATTTCGAAATATTCGTTAGTTGTGATGCAATTGTCTGTCCGCTTTCCACACGCATACTCTACCTCTTGGCAGCAAAAAGCGTAGTATCCCTCGGTTTGCATTTCACACATGAACACCTGCACGACGAAAAAAACAGCGCTTGTTTCGGCTTACACAAGTGCTTCTCCCTGATACATGGAAATTTCACAAAGCAGTCGATGTTCACGGCGCGGTGAGCTACTGGTGAGGACGAATGTGACTCCGGTAAATCTCTGGACGAGGAATCTTCTGCTGCGAAGAACACACTTTCCAGCACGCTATCGCACGAACAGGAGTTGTGTGACCGATAGTTCTCGAATGCGGAATTCCAGCGCACTCATGTTCAAGAAGTTCGACATTATCGACGTAGAAAGCGGTCACAAATGCTAAGGCCATTTTCGTTTCCGCCGGATTAGCGACCGGAAGCGCGCGTATTACATGCCTAGTCGACAGATGGCGCGGGGTCATGCAATTGTTGACAGACTGCTCGGTTTCCTACTAGGTCCCTGGACATGCAATTATGGCAAATTGTATTACAGACAAAGTTCTTTGATATTTGAACTTTTGAAGGTTCAAGCTTTTCGCTGAACATAAAATTTCGATAGGTTTATATTCACTTTTCGGTCCTTTTAAGACAGCGGCCTCGTCCGCCCGATATATACACTCTACCCGAGGGAAACCTAGACTTGTAAACGTTTATAAGGCGGAACGCTGAGAAAAGTGAACACCGCAACCCTTGCGGTGGCGACTCTCTGTTCAGCTTGACGAGTAGCGATGCTAGTCTAATCTTGACGTTAAAAATAACTGGGACACTTAGTACGTTGTCTGTGTTACTTCGTTCGCATACATTTTTTGTTGTTAAATTTTGCGGCTGAAAACTTAACGGTGTGTGGCTCGAGTACCGCTCTCGTGGCAGCTCGAAACCACGAGACGTGGGCACCGTAGGGTTCTTATTTTACTGACCAGGTTGCGCTAACAGTGACTTGCGAACGCAGCCTATGCATAAGGTGCGCTAACACTGTGCTTGCGTAGCAGTGCGAAGCACATCGCAATCTGTTAACGCAACGACGCAGATGCCGAGATCGCTGCATTAAAATCAATCATTCAAATTACCAGCTCCCGTGGCATAGGGGTTAGGGTGATCGCTTTCCACGCCGAGACTGGGAGGTCACACGGGTTCGAATCCTGTCACCGGCTGTGCTGTCTGAGGTTTTCCCTGGGTTTTCCGAAGACTTTCCAGACGAATGTCAGCACAGTTCCCCATGAAGTCTGCCCAGGACGCATACTAACCCCCCACTCCTTCCTGCTGTCGTGTCTCTATCTGTCCACGTCTGTACGCCGCTCATAGCCGCAGCTGCTTCGCGGCGCCAATTTAAAAAAAAAAATCATTGCAGCTGTGTATTGCCGTGGCGTTCATGGTCAGAATCCCCCGGATACAGAAGGCGTCATACGAGTACGAGCGACGTACTTCCACAGCAGGACTATAATGTGACCGTGTGAGATGCAGCATACAATAGGGAAAAAATCGCGCTTTTCAGCTAGCGAAAATCATATAATTCACAGAAAGCGGAATTGTGAACGGCAGAGGTCAGTTTGACGCTCCCTCTATGCAAGTACGCTTGCAGTGGCGCATGCATTTCATGAGCGATGTCAACCCTCGCATACAGGGAATGTTGCATCGATGTGGTCAGCGGAAGGATCCTCCAAGTTATCTGCACGAGTGGACGAGCCGAAGTTCGAAGGACTGGCGGACTAAGAACTTTCTCAGAACAGACAGATTCCGTAATAGAATGACACATGCTGTACGCAACGTAAAATGACCCCAAGTATGTTCCGCTTAGAGGCAGTCGGCTAAGAAATGGCTATAGTCTGGAAATGGTCCTTCGCGTTTCGTTTTCATTGACCTTGACATGTTGTGGACAGTTCAAAGCGATGCTGAGCACTCTGTGATACTCTGTAAGTCGTCTAACGGAAGGTTATTGACACCATCACCACCACCCACCACTACCACAGGCGCTCAGGTCGAACAGGCAGGGTTGGTGAACCCATCGCTCTATATTTACAGTTTCTTCGGCGAGTGCCTTGACCACTATGCTTTGGTACTTGAACTTCTGTCATAGTCCACGTATATCGCAAGCGCTGTCAGGACACTGAAGCAGAAAGGGATGGTGTTCCGGACGGTTGATTGCCTTGGGTAGACTAGCATCCTCTAGGGATTTTTTCCCAGTTCTCTGAACCGCGACAAACGGTGGTCCCGGCTTCGGCGGATGATTTGCTGTCTGGTAGGGGACCTGTGTAGCCTGTCGTATTGCGGCGAGCTCTTTCAGCACTACCACTACCACCACCTGTCGTATTGCCTTCGGAGGCGTTCGGTAGCGAAAAGGCGAAAGAGCCCCGTGCCTTGGTGCACGTGCCATCGGCGCTTACATTACATCCCGGGAGTCAAAATGCCCGTGAGGCTTGTCGTTCCCACGGCATATCACCGGTGGCGGTGTAAAAAAGTTCAATTTCTGACTTTGACTGAATTTCTAGATGCCATCCGTGCTTTTACCACCAGCCCACCTTTATGGACTGCACAGACCCCGTCGGGAAAGTCGTGCTGTGGCAGTGGTGTCTTCGTTACTACGTTGCTTGCCTTCCTAACACTTCGGCATGCTACTCGGTGGGTTCGTGCGCCCTGGGCAGAGTTCATAAGGAACCGTACTGGGCATCTGCCTTAGAGCGACAGCGGAAGCGAAAACACCCGGACAGCACTGACCGTATCCGGGATTCGAGCATGGGTCACCTCTCCGGAACGTGCTGCTGTTGGTATCGTTTGTGCTGTGCAGCCAACAGGAATTATAGGTGCGTCAGAATGAGCAGTACGGTAGCTGTTTTTGACAGTTTTTGCGACCGTGACGAATCTTTGAGCCGAATGATGTGCCAATTTTTACTCTGCTACTCTTGGCCGATCGCACACTACCATGTTATTCGTCTGTTTTCTTCAAAAACAAAACCTAAACGCAATCGAGCACCGTAGATTCCAACGGGTCCATTTTAGATCCGTTAAAAACACGGACGAGAAAAACGTTAGTGTCAAACCGGCTTTACACTGAACCCCTTCCCGCCTCGGAGGAGAGAAAAAAGAGAGAAAAGAAAAGAAAACGAAAGCTACAAAGCTACCCAAACACTGTGCTCCAGCTCCTGAGTATAGGACTCCCCAAACTGCTGCAAATGCAACCAAAACGCCATGACGAGGGGTAAAATATAGAGAGCAGAATAAGGCACTCCGTAACAGAAGCCTAATTATTTTCTTGTCTTTCTATTGATTTTATTCTTCTTTCATTTATATTTCTTTTTCCTTTGCGGAGTAGCAAGCCGACGTCCCATTGGGCTGACCTTTCCTCCGTTTTTTTCCTTTGTTCTAATCAATATATCCCCCCATCCTCTTGAACACGAGCCTAACGGGACTGTGACGACAACGCATGTGTTCCCTATAAGGGGGGGGGGATTTATTGGCATTAAAAAAGGAGAAAGATAAAAGGTGCAAGATATTCCCCTTCCAAGTTGCGTTTTCTCCCTATCGTCGCGTCTGCCTCCGAGTTATTTCTTCCTTTTTCCTATAAGGCGTCATGCGTGTCAGGAATAAAGTATAGTAAGCAAAATATGCAATATATATGCGCTGTGAATCCAAGGGCAATGTAACAAGTCAGAATTAGATTCATTCTTGGATTCCACGAGTTCAGATATCAACCAGAAGTTGAGACGTCAATAAATCTCCCCCACCTCCCATCAGTATAGCTGCTGTACAGTAGCTCGATTTAGCGTCTTTACCTCATCATTTTCAGTCTAATACATTCAAGCATGGGGGTTCTTGTAAAGAGTGACTGAACGAAGAAACGATTCAGAATACAGTAACATAAAGGAGTTAACCGTCATAAAGGCTCGATTCGAGGACCCCATCCTTCCTACCACAGAAAGAAACGACGACAAAGTACAATAACGCGCATCGATATGCAAGCCTCGGCATTCTTCAACTGAGATTCCCTTTTCATGGAACCCGTTGCGAGATAAGATTTTTCTTCTGTTCTCGAAAACCATTGGAGTGTTACAGCAGCTCATTTCGAGCGAATGGAACGTGGAAGATCCACTAATGCCCATGTTAACGGAGAACAGTTCTTTTCAAAAAGCTCGTAATACAGAAATTTAATTTTTGGGAGTGAACAAAGGCGCGGTACAAAAAGAGACCGGCGAAAAGCCGGTTCTGCGCTTATCATAGGACCGCTCGGTCTCGTTGCGATACAAAGAAGTTTCGAGATAAAGATATTTAGCAGTGCGATACTCGAGTCGGGCTGTTAAAGGGCAGTACAAAATGAGACGAAATCTCTGAGAAGTGAAGAGTTTTTCTTCATCTACAATAACAACAACAACAAGAAGCTTGACGGTGGTGTAAGATATTATACAGCAGAAATTACGATTTCCTACCTCACGGCATTTATTCATTTAATATTGTTTTTGTGATTCTCTGTACCGTACATTTTGGTTATTATGATTGGACGCTGGGCGGAAATGTCCTGGTGCAATAAAGAGTGTCCACAGGAATCGGAAAACGCGTGTAAATATAGGGAAGGATGTATCCCGATCCCAAACTCCGGTGGCAGTGCACCATGATGTCAAGTCCGAAAAAGAAGAAGCAGAAAAAAAAACAGACAGCAAACAAAAATATTTCGGGGGTGTATTAATTAAAAAAGAAATTCAGATAAAATTGTATAAATCCAGGCTACCTGGTGGCGAAACCCATTTACTAAAAACATCCTGGGTGTGCACACCCAGGATGGGCAAACAGAAAAATGACACAACGCTGTGTCGTTTTCCGTGTGTCCACGCTTGTACCTTTTGAAGTATGAAGGAACCTGAGCCATAATTGGCATTGAACTACCATTACAATTTGTAGCGATAAATAGTATAGCAAGCCGAACAAATCAAGGTTTATGTGACGAAACTAAATAATTGTTGTTGTAATCAATTAGTATTCTACGAAGGTAGACGAGGAATTCCATTTCACTTTTTTCATTTACCTGTTGACACAGGCAATGTAGATGCAGGCAAGCTAGTTGAGGAGCTTCATACTCAAAAAGTATGAGTGTGGGCAAGAACAGAGAGACAACAAGAACACAACAGCTCAAACCAACAACTATCATTCCTAGTAGTAATTATAGTTGCTCGTTTGAGCTGTTGCGTTTGTGTTGTCCTTGTGCTTTTGCCAATGCTCATGCTTTAGTTATTACGAAACACTCTAGACAGGTGCCCCAGAAAACGTGTCATTGAATTATAATAAAAAAAACTACGCCACCTAGAATCATGCGGTCAACAGCATTTGTTCTTATTAGGTTTTTGCCGCCTCCTAATGTGAATGTCATGTACTGTAAGTTTAATTATGTAAATATTTGCGAACTGGACTCGGAAATTTGCCAAGTAAAGGTCACTTTTTTACCCCACCAATATGAAGAGCGTGCCGAATTCACTCAAATTCATGATAATTCACAGTGATATTCACGAGCTATCCCATCGGAAAAAATAGCCGAATATCATGCTTTTCGGAGCACCGGACCATAGCGCGCGATGACTTTTTGAGCGCAATCACTCTCAGTGCGACGAAAGGAGGTTCCGAAGCCAGCCCACAGAGTGATAGTAGAAAAAGTGACAGTTTCTAAAATTGGGAGAGGGAAAGCATTATCCCAGCGAAAGTCGGACGTGATAAGCCGTGCCTGTTTTATCTCTTTCTGCGATGTCGGGGAGGGCTGGGTTTCCAACCTCCTTTCGTCGGACTGACAAAGATTGCGCTGAAAAATTCATCGTGCGCTATTCTGTGCGATCTCGGTAGAGCATGATGTTCGGCTATTTTTTTCGATGGGATAGCTCCTGAATACCTCTCTCAATTATCATTAATTTGACTAAATTAGACAGGCTCTTCACATTGGTGGGGTAAAAAAGTGACCTTTACTAGGCAAATTTCCGACTTAAGCTCGCAAAAATTTACATAATTAAACTTACGTTACACGACATTCACATGAGGAGGTGGCAAAAACCCAGTAAGAACAAATGCCATTGGCCGCATGACTCCAGGTGGTGTTGTTTTTTATATTATAATTCAATGACACGTATTCTGGGACACCTTGTATGTCCTACTAATGTCCCTGTGTGCTGGAAAGCAAACGCATAATGATACACAAAAATTTAAAAAAGCTAGCGAAACTTGCGATGCCGCAGACCGCCTGCCGTTGTACAATTGCATTTGAGCAAATTAACATTTTCCTTGATATCAGGTTTATTTTTTATGTTGCGGTCTCTTTCCATTATCTTCGTTTATTTGTTTAGATATAGCTGAGTTGTTAAGAGAACTCATGCGAAATTCGTCATAGGCTTGCGTAGTACAAGTAATAGGCTAATAAAAGCGAATTTAGCTGGTCGTTTGAGTGCAGGCCAATGTAGAGTGCCGGTGCAGGCGCCAGTGCTACTTACACCGATTTGCCCAGCAAATCATGTTAGATAGTGCTAGTGTTGACCAAAAACTCGTGTAACTGACACAGGACACCACTTTTAATAACCACTTTCAACATAAAATACATGACAATGCTACAATCCCCATTCACAGCCCACATTCATACAATCCGAGTCCGAGTTCCATCATCGTGCGAGTAGCGCGAAACAGTGTCCACGACGTATAGTTCTCCAGCTCCGGATGCTTCTCTCGTGGACAAAAAAAAAAATCTGTCGAACTTGACTCATCCAAAGCATCCAACATCTGCATGGCGGTCATGTTAAGCAGGTGTAAACCATGGAAAGAAGGGAGGGAAGGAGCAGAAAGCGGAACTTGAGAGCTCGTGTTCCGGTCCACACCGCCGATATTCTCGGTGTGGCCTAACGTGCACGGATTCAGTGCTCGCGAGCGCATGCCGCACGCGAGCGCACGCTGCACGCGAACGACCAGCGGGACATGTTGCATGTTGCCCTGAAACGACCAGGAGAACATGCACACTCGAGCCAGTGCAACTTTTTTCTGCACGAAAACGACCAGCTGAATTCGCTAAAAGACTTACGCGTGCAAGTTTTATGATAAGTCAGCAACTACGACTGAACGGAGTCGTAGGAGCACTAAGGACAATTTCTGTGTGTTGTGTCTCCCTCCTAGTCTCGGGTACCGTTCTTTTGTATTTGTACTAGTATAACGTTACAGAACCAGATCACGAGACATGCTTTGAGATTTTTCTCGCTTTTGACTGCACCTCTTTGCTCTGCCAGCGGGATATCCGATATTTTCTGATGAGTGCTTCATGCGCAATCATTCATGGTGCATACTTGTCGACACGACGTCATGGCCCATCTGCCAACAGTTCCGCAAGCACCAGTTTACAAGTGTCATCCGGCATGCAAGTCTATAGCAGTCCGGGAAAAGGAAGTTACCGTAAGTTACGCACAAGCGAGTGAGAGACAAAGAGAAGCCGAACAACTATTGCGATTTTCTTCTGGTCTGGTGGACCAGCTTCTCGCTCTCTCCAAGCAGCGCGTGTTCCAGCTCATTTGAGAAGGCATTTCCATTCTTTTGCAAATTGATCCTTTGTCAAGAGTTTCAGTCAAAAGAATTGGAAATGATGAACTCTATTCCCAGGTCCATTAGGGGGATAGGCACTCCGTCGTAACAACGGCTGCGAAATCATATGCAACTCACCAATGTTTTCGGACGCTGACAGCGCGACCTCCTTTAAGTCGCTCTCTCTGAAGCCCGACAGCGCCGTGTCGACGAACGTGGACAGGCTTAGAATCATCTCTCCCGCCTTGGCTGTCATCAGGGACTGTCATTGAAAGGAATGCTTTCGTATGCATAACTCCCGGGATGGACGGGAAGTTCCCTCGAGAGACTTACAATCTTCCGGGATTCTGACGTAAATTCCACTTTCTTCTTTGTGAGTATCTCGTTGACGGATTCCAGTAAGGACTGCGAGGAGAAGCGACAGCAATCAGAAAAGATTGCGCGAAACACATTTTTGCAACGTCCTAAAGCAACGCGTTTGTCGTCGTTTATGAGTGTTTGTGAGTTTTGCTGCTGAACTATTTGTGTGTTTTGGGACAACACTATGATGCGCTCACCATAACAACACGTTTTTGGCGAAATCATCAACAACATCATCATCATCGTTCCAAGAGTTTGTCACCAATGTAACTGGTGTAAGTGATATGGAGTCGCTTGCCGAAGCCGAAATCTTCATTTTATTTTTCCTTAAAATCAAATCGAATCAATGATAGTACCAAGCGAGCCTTACTGTCTCTGTACTTGTTAGACAAAATGGGTGCTGCTGTAACACATCAGTATTGTTGCAACACATTAGCCTAACACAGTGTCACACACTGGAACACAGAAGTGTAACACTGTGGAACGAATCAGTGTAACATTTCAGTGTATCAATGAACGCTCATTCTACTTAGACACTTCGTAACGGTGCGGACAAAAGAAAGTTAAAGACGCAGAAACATTGCCCGCGCAGAGTCGATATCTCTACCGTGGGACAGAATTAACAACCTCGTTCGCCAAAACAGGGATCGAATATTGATAGCAGCTTAAAGGTGGAAAGAGTTATTTTTCGCAAGAAGATGAGACAGGAGGAATGTATCACTGGAGGGATACGCTTCACTGAGCTCCTTTCTCAGCTCGATGTATTGTTTCCACTTCTTCCACGAGCATTTTATCGTGAATACTCTATCAATATACGTTCCAACAACAGACGCATTCAACACGAATCATTGTGAAAATCTTTCTAGTAACGCGGGGAGGCATTTGTTACATACTTCATCGAATTGAAAGGGCCTTGCTCTCAATGAATGCTAATTCCACTGCATTAGGTGCAAGTGCAATAGGCCTCCCTTTCAACATTGATTTTGTGTATCCTGTTTCGGGTTTAATGAAGGAGCGTAGGCCAATGAGGGCCAATGGTCTCCCAATTGGGAATGGAGTTGCAACACGAACCTTCTCACAGCCTTGTTACACGCGGTTTCGCGCAATCAAAAACGCATCATGCGGTTTCAGCTTTATGTCTTTTTGTGGTCCCTTCGCAATGCTTTGACTTCAAATCCTTCTGGGTACGGATAACGCGAAGCCTACTTCATGTTGCATTTCTGTAGCCATAATGATGCCAAGAAATCGGCATGAGAATGAGAGCGCAATGGGGATGCCCCTTCCGGTGTCCTTCGTTCTTCTTTCTATTTCGATAAAACCAGGGCTGGTGGACACCGGTCGTGTGGATTACGAGAACGGATGTTTACGGCAATCATATTTATGAACAGGAAGTAACAAGAAGATACAAGAGACTGAACGAGTCTTTGCATTAGAACATCCCTCACACACGTAACAAGGTAAATGTAAACTGGTAGCGAACACGAAAGAACAAGAGTGGTAGCCTAAATAAAGAGATAGTATATCTCAATAATCCTCTTGATATTGTAAAATCCATCAAATGTTTGGGTGTCATCTTCAATGAACAGTTGCTATGGGATGAACACATTGAATATGTTCAGAATAAATTGTGCAAAATATTAGGTATGACCGCTAGGCATAGACACATGTTTCCTTTTCGAATTAAGCTACTACTATACCATTCACTGTTTATGTCTCACCTAGACTATCGTCATTTAGCCTGGGGCACGACAACTAAAAATCATCTAAATAGACTTTTACTCATGCAAAATAAGATAATTCGTAGCGTGGCCAAGATTGGTTATTGTGACTCTGTGAAAGCATATTTTAAGAAGTTTAATCTTGTAAGTGTGTTAAATCTGTATAACTATCGCTTAATATGTATGTACAAAAAATGTCCACATTTTGTTTTCTATTTACCTTACAGGCAAATGAGTTCCCTTGTAACGTTCGGCAAAAACAAAAATGGAAGCTTCCGCGTTTACGTACAAGTTATGGTCAACAATCACTCTCGTACAGTCCAGCTTTTATCCTAAATAGATTCCTTGAACATGGCATTGAAGTTGAGCCATCTCATTTTCTCGGGTTGCAGTCGTCTCTGGAACTGCGATAATGTGTTTTATATGTGTAGTGTGTGTGATAACTGGGCGTTGTTTTCTTGTTTCTTATTTCTTATTTCTTACTGTGCTAGTTCGAAAAGTCTAAACTTTGGCATTGTTTCTTGTTTCTTATTGTGCTAGTTCGAACTGTAAACTTTGGTGATGGGAACTTGTCAAGCTCTCCTACAGCTTTTTCCCCATCTCCACATCTTAATGGATGAAATAAAATTGAATTAAATTGAATGGCATCGACAACACCATGTCAGCTGTTGACACGGATGTCTTTATAATTCGCGGGCGATCTTGGGTATTGGTAGCAGAAGTATGATCGCGCAGAAAACATCTTTGCGACATGCGCATGATTTGTGTGTATAGTAATAGTTTACTCCTAATTTCAATATAGGAAAAAAATAACTGTTGCCCCTCTCGTATATAGACGTATACAAAGTCATGAACCGTCTGAGTACGCTTCCGAATCGTGGTGCCCAGCGCATGTGTCACAGTGAACTTGTTTATCCGTGCATCCCTGTATCCGTGGCTCCGTGCATCGTACTTGGCAGTTAGTACACTTTTTTAGTTAAAAAGGAACGCAAGCAAGCTAGGCTCACATCTAGGAGCTGCAGGCCAAGATAACGCGTATGAACAGATGAACGGAATAGACCCCCTGCTGCAGGCTCGGCGTAAAACTTTCCCCATGGCGAGACTGGCCTTGATGTCGGCGTGACTGCCAGTAGGAATGCACTAATAATGTCGCCTTTTCGCAGCGGTCCGATTATGGTCACTCATTGGGAAAATGCGAACGGCCAATAACTACTTGTATCTTTGACCTTATTCGCTCCAAGATCGATCTATAGCGGGCGACGCCGTCACCTTTCTAGTGTAGACAACACGCCGGCCCATGTTCGGAGTTGATGGTTCTTTTCCGCAATTCTTGTGTATATTCACCGGAAGATCACTTGTGCCGCGATGGTACGATACTGTTCGGTTCCCCAATGCTCCACCTACTGCACTGAACGCGGAGTAAACGTGTAAAAGCAGACGACACCGTTTGATCTTCGAGCGAATAGGTGGGAAATTAACCTCAAGTGGACCTTTTACAATTTCTGTTTGGTCATCACGATGCTCCTCCTACTTGGAGTTGTCAACACGTGTGACATCTGTACGCATTTCGAATTGTCATGTGTCACTAAACCAGTTGCTGATACGATTTACTTTCCTCTGTTCTCGTCTGGTATTGTTGGACGATTGGTATGGTTTGGTCAGGAAAAAGGAAAGCTTGATTAGGCCCGTGAGGCAGCGGCTACGGAATGTCTCGGAATGCAGCTATTCGGAATAAAACGCAAACAAGGCGCGCGTGCAAATGCAACATGGCTAATTATGCACTGCTTATTATTCATACTGGTGACGTCATCTCTGACGTCATTTGTTTACAACTGTAGTAGTCCCCGCAACGGATGGATGGCGCTGACGGTCTCTATCATGGCGTCCTTCTGATGACGCAGGGGCGTATGGGAGTTTCGCTGTCTGTCTACATACACCTTGGACGTATTACAATGCGGTGTTCTGATGATAAGTGAATTCATGCGGCGATTGAGCACAGCCAAGTAACCACGTACACGCATATTACATCGAGTATTACCTGAACAAACGCAATGTCGAACCCATTACGTAGCCTCAGCGCCACTTTAGTCTGCAGCACGCTGTTGAGTGTGTCCATCGTGTCCAACCGGTCCATGGGGCTCTTGATGTCCACAGTGTTGAGGTACCGCGCGAGGTCATCTGAGAGGTGGTACAGCCCTTCGATAAGGTTGTTATGCAGATGGTAGTATATCTGCAAAAAGAAAACTAGTGGGCGCCACTCCAAACAAGGAGATTTCATTCCATTATCTATGCTTTATGGGCTTCTGAGAGAGAGAAAATTTCTATGAATGACAGCTGCAGTGAGTTTTGTGCTGCATCTTCCATCATAAGGAGACGTTAATTTTTATATTTTGTCGTTATAAGGGTTCTTCGCGAAATATTCAGTTTCAGAGATAGGAGGACGACTTGACCAATGTCCTCCAATTACAAAATGTGAGAGCATTTATTTTGCTGTTCATAGGAAGCCCCTGATCGAGGTTCACCATGACCATAGAAGATAAGTGGCTTTCTCACATGATATTTTCAAGAATGCGCTTTAGATAGCAAGTCTTTTTCTTTCCAGACAAGTGTGCGAACCAATTTTTTTTCATTGTTCCTTTCACACGCCCTGTAAAACGAACAAATAATGCGTTTGTTGATACCGCGTAAATTTTTGCTGAATCTGACTGTGTACCAAAAGCCGCCGGCGCGTATGGGAAGGGGAACCATATTCGTCAAGTAATAGCTGCCTCCGAACCGCACTGACCGCCACGGATGTCATTATTGTACGTCTACGCTATCTGTTCACTTTATAAGCCCTTCTCGCCAAACTGCACACACACAAAAGCATGCTGGTCGCATTATGCTAACACAAAGCGGCACGTTTCCACGTCACACGCTTGAACGTGCTGTACCCATCAGAGAGAGGACACTCATGTAATGATCGCTCCACTTGTCCCTTCTAATGAATGTCACGGGAGAAATCCTTTGGACGACGACCGCCGGTAGGAGGCACGTTCTGGCTCTCCTTTTTCTGGCACGACGAGAGTGAATGGACAGATCGGAGGAAGGGGACAGCTGCCTCTTTTCACGGACTAGCTGCGGACGATTAATAGGTATCCGGAAAAAAGACCGACCCTTTTCTTGTAGAGCGGATGAAAGAAGGGGACTCTATAGACCGCGGTTGTGGTTCTGAGGGGGCTCTTCTTTCTTAGCGAGAAAATAGCAGCTATCGCTTTTCTTCTAAGCAACCAATAGCGACGGCCTTCGTCTTCTGGCTGTGATTTGGAATACGGAGCGGCTATCGCTCCACAAACGATCGTGAGTACGTCATACGTCACCATCGTCGCCGTCGGCAGACGGACATCTGCGTCGCACGACCGAGGGCCGCTTTTCTCACTTTAGTGATGACGCGTGGGATACAGTTGACGTCTGGGTTGGTTGGGCATCGAATAAAGAACATTGGTCAGGTAGCTGCGAGGGGAATTTATAAGGGAGGACAAGGGATCATAACTTGTTTCGTCAGAAACCAGAGGAGGGAAAGAAAGAGAAAGCACGCGTTCGGCCTTCTGAGCCAGTTTGATTCTCTCGTTTACTGCAGTAGCGTCCATCAAATCCAGTAAGGTCCTTTTCTTTCTCTTTTTAAATCAACATATCCCCCCCCCTCCCCACCCCAGTAAGGTCATGTGCAGCTCAGTGACCGCGCCTACGTTCGTATTTGATTCTCGTGCACTGATATTTACATATGCCCATTCTCAAATGGTGTTGAGTAATATTGAGTATTCGTCAGAGATCCAGAATTACGTGCTGATTTTGTATCACACTCTGATATTTATGAAATAACATACGGATGTGTAAGAGTGCTCACGAGGTTTCGTATATTGGCGAGTCTCTCAAGCCTGCAGTCCGTATAGTCAGACGCACCCCAAAGACCGGACGAATAGCAGGGTCTGTAGACTGAGCCCTGGTATCCTGCAGGGCACGCAGCCGCAGCGACAATACCACCCTCGGTTAAGTTCCAGAGAAGCCCGTTGGCTTCGACACTGTAGTCACAGCGGCGTCCCACCTATCGGAAAAAGACAATGCAAAGACAATCACGAAAGGCAAAAATCGCCATATTCGTGCCAATTATCTTAAATCGTCGTTTTATTCAACGCGCGACATCTCTTCCGAGACATTCGAAACACTCTTCGCAGCTTGCGGACCGTGGACAAGGGTATAACTCGCTCCTACACCAAATCATCTCCGTGGACGACGCAAACTGCAAGCACTGTCGTCAGACAGAGACCATTGAGCATGTCCTGAAGGACTTGCTAAGTGTGTGATGGCACGCGCCAAAACCACCTGGCAGACCGCAAGAACTGCAACCCGGAGGATATTGTGTACCCCGAAAGATTGTGCACCCATTCTAAGAAGGCACGAGAGTGCTTTCAGTTTGCTGCGTTAGCTTTTAAACAGAGCTGTACGTAACGCGTTACGGTGTTTGCTAACTAAGTAACGACTTAGTTACTTTCTAAAAAATGTAACTAACAACGTATACTTAGTTACAAAAATTGTTAACCCGTCACTGCAAGTTACCCATTCCTTTTTTTTCCCCCTTACTGTCATCAACCACGACCGTCAGTAGTGGTTTTCCCCGCGCACATGGCGGCATTCCACGAGGTTGAAGCACGCAGAAGAATTCACAGTTGTTTCTTTGTTTGTAAGAAAGAAGAAAAAAACAACGAGAGGAGAAATTGAACTCGTTTCGGAACACTCACTGTGTTCTTTGTGTTGCTCCTGTCAAGGATTCACTGCGCTCAGGGTGTTTAGTGCTTTGTCTCACTCATGGAACTGGATTTTGAACTCATGTCAATTACCATGTGAATGAACGCCTCCTTGTGAATGAACGCCGGTTTCTTCCTGAAAATCCCATCACCACATCCTTCAACCCTGTTTTTTGGTATACATTTAGCATAGGGCTTATTTGATGCAAGCGACACCAGCCTTGAGTACCAGTTGCTACTGAAATGCAATAGACGATTTGACAAAGATGCGCGTGGCGCAAAGCAGCATGGAAACTTTGAGCGGCCTTCCTATGGCCGTCTCGTAATGTCTGGTATGCAAATGTAACGTGTAGGAGTAATTCGTTACTTCCAATTAACGAGTCTCTGGTCTCTCTTCAAATCCGCGTAAGCGGTGGAGGGACGCAAATGGGAGCCGGTCCCTCGTATACTGGAGAGGGGTCCCTTGATAACGCGGTGCAACCCCGGGTGGGCCGTCTCTTTGAACGGTCGTCGGGGCAGGATCGCTTGCGGTGCTGCTTCTGGGAAGATTTTTTCCTAAAGTAACGAGAACGCGTTCCGTTTATTTGTTAGTAACCCACCTGCGCACTGCTGACGATGGCCGAATAAGGCCGAAACAGCTGTCGCTGTCTCTCTTCATATCCGCGTTTTTTCATGTTCGCGGGGAGGGAGACGAAGCAGTAAGAGCCTGCTCTTCGTTTTGAGGGCGAGAGCAGTACTATTTTTGAAACGTGATGTGGGCAAGCATTGTCCCATCCTACAGTTTGCAAATAAAACGGGTAACGTATTTAGTTACTATTTTTTCGAAGGAACGAGTAACGTATTTTGTTCCTTTTTTTAGGTAACGTGTACAGCTCAGCTTTTAAATACATGCGTTCTTATGTTTAGCTTCAAGGAATGCGCACAGAATCTGAAAAGTCAAACCGCGTATTTCAGCATTGTCGCAAACCCTTCACCACCCTGCACTGCCCAACAGTGCGGTTGCCGTTAGCTGTACGGCGAAAAATGAAGAAGAAATAAATAAAGAATACATTAAACGCGAAAAGAAAAACCAGAAGAATTCCGATGTGCTGCGGAGCATTGGCATCGACCCCGTTGCGTTAGCGCTACAGACAGCCGTAATTGAATCTTAATGGCAAAGTGATTGAAAGCAGTCCACCCACCTGAACAACTTGGTAGTCCTCGTCGGGCAAATATTCTGGCGTTGTAAGCCTGGCAGCTGCTGTACTCATTCTTATCGCCTTTCTCGCGATGATACCAGCTGGAGCTGCTGTAGGAATGACTTCTGCTTGCGATGGGATATGCGACTCATTCAGCACTCCCGTATTCTGTTGACTTGAGGAGACTGGAGAGGTCTGAACTTGAACAGCCTGAACGAGGTCTGCTGCCACCCGTTGTTGTCTCTTCGAATATCAGTTTGGTATGGGAAGAATACAGGTTTAGTATGAAAACAAAAAATAAAAGAAGGGAAAGGATAGCGTGCGCTACGGCAGCAATGGGCGTTTGAGCGTGGGAATGCAATCTAGTTACGACTTTTGTTTGAGATTATTTTGAATTTCAGTATTCACACAGTTTGCCCTGTGGCTTTGGGGGATCCTCCAGTACAGATTACAAGAAATGAGATAAATTAATTAGAGAAATTAGAAACAGATTATTACGAAACCAAGATAAATTGAACAGGTAGTGTGGATCCGCATCGCAAGAAACGGTAAATGCAAGAGTGATTGAAATGAAAACCGCAAATGTGCTGACTGTATACAGGGCGACTTTTTTTAAAATCATATGCTAAATGAATAAACCTGTGAGAACTACCTCAACGCGGTTTTCACTTATGGGTCATGCTGTCATGCGGTCACCCGGTCGGGAAGCATATGTAACTACTGGACGGATAATTACGTAAAATCCATTAATTAAATTGTTAGTCAGATGTTTTCGGGGAAATGAGAGATTGCAAAAATGGAGCCAGTCATTATTTAAATCCGCCCTCTTTTTAAAATATCCTAAAAAGAGCTCGTACGTTGAGACGCAAATCGCTAAACTTTGGGATGCAAATGAGCCGAAAACGAAACCACGCATTTCTCGAGCACTAAAGGAGCGACGAGCGTTCGCGTCGGAGGGCCGCTTGTTTTGTTGCGGTGGAACTGTTTGGAGTAGGCGTTCACCTAATGGCCAGATAGACCACTATGTGGGGAAGGTAAACATTTTTTCCAGCACCGTTTGTCGGAGATTTCCGTCGAAATTATTCGCAGTCCTACCCTGCGGCACGTGCAGCATGTCGCCACACAAATAGGCTGGCACACCTTACGTGTAAATCTATACTCCAATCACCGTATTACCCTACTGCTTCCCGGCCTAGATAAGCCGAAACGATGTTGTTTCTGGGCTTCAGAAGTGTATAGTTCTGGAATCGGATCATTTGTATACCAAAGTTTGGCGACTCATATCTCAAAGTACGTGCTTGTTTCGAGATTTTTTTTTATATGTAGGACGGATTCAAATAATGATTGCCTCTAATTCTGCTGTCTCGCATTTTCCCGAAAACCTGTAAGTATGCGCTTTCCCACAGTATGTCCGCGTGGCCGCACCCGCCTGCAAAAATGGCACCAGTGGTGCTCTCACTGCCTTCTTTCTTCCTTTTTTTTTTCAGAACACCCCGTATATTACATTATTATGTGCGTCTGTGTGCACAGTGTGAAATTATGTGCGTCTATTTTTCAATATAATCGGCACTGACGTCAATGCATTTACGTCAATAGTACCCTAACGCGTGCATTCCCTGTGACAAAAAAAAAAAAGAAAGAAAAAAGACACGTTTTAGAGCGTGTGCACAACAAATTATGCACCACATTCTTCCCAGCTGCCCCATTACAACATCACAACGTCACCCAGCCTTGCAAACATGTCAAAATACCTCCAAAATAGGCAAAAACTGCTATTAAAAAGCAACAGATGTACGACATACGACCCCCCCCCCCCACCCCCCCAGAGGAGCGTACTGCGCATATCCCTGCTGGACTTCACCGTCGTCTTGTGTCCAAAACCTCCGACGTACTACGCGCACCATTCTTGAACTTGTTAGCCCACTCGTACACTTGTCTCTGACACATGTATGAGGAACCATAGTACGGTTAACTTCCGGAGGTGTCGCATCTTCCACGGGGAGAAATCTGGTGACAGAACGTTGCTCTTCTTCCATGCTTCCTTCCAAACGAACAGCCACCTTGAATGGTCTCGTCACGCACGCTACTTTGGTGCAGTAGATACTACGTGCTCTTGCACCGCCGTGCCTCAGGGACCACCGTCCCATGGGAGCATGGCGCGCTGCTAATGCCTTCTATATTTATTGACACATTGTGGTTTGCATTTCAATCGTCCTCGTAAACAATGGCGTTTTGCTCTAGCACAACAATGGAAGGGATTCTTAAAAACGCCGTTGGCACGTACTCTCTTGAGGAAAACGAAGAACAAGAAAGAAAGAAACTTCTCGATTAAATCTAGTAAGGAAGTGTTGCCTATATTCTACCTTTTAGTCTTTTTTCCATCTATTTCGCATTTAACGTCCACAGCTCTTCTAACATATCCCTTAGTATCCGCGCATATTTCGCAATTTCTCCTGCAGCAAGCACCCGCATTTGTACATCCCAAGGCATCAACTCACCGCTGCCGCATGCGTAACATGCGTTGCTACGTACAGCTATTAAATGCTATTTCACAAGATATACTAACTCACCTGGCCTTCCTGGGCACCCTCATTAGCAGCTTCCTGAGCACTGCTGGTATTGCCGGCCCCACAGGAGAGAGGATCAGAAACTGCAGGAACAATTTGGGATGCGATGCTCTCCGGAAACTGGAGGAGATCCCGTGTCGGATGCGTCGATGGAGGATTGGCAGAAGTTGGATCAGATGTTGGCGGCATCCTCGCTGTGTTCAGGCTCAGTGGAAGGCGGAGTGCATCGCATTGCAGATGCAGGAGATTCAGGAATAAAACTATGGCTGCAAACAACGAAAAAAAGAAGGCATATATTATGTGACTATGAATAGTGTGGCGTATTGTGTTACGTTTGCTGCTGTTAGTTATGCTGTTGTCATTGCACCGTTAGGTATGGATACATCTTTGTCCACACAACAGGTGGAAGAGTTGTACACGTTACTCGAAAGAAGTAATTGATTACAGTTACAATTACTGCTGCACGAAAAGTAATTCTTTACCGTTACAAATTACTTCATCAAAAATGTAATACGTTACCGATTAAAAATGTAACTCGTTACTTTTCCCGTTACTTTTAAATTGTGGGCCATAGCAAAGCCAACAATCCTGCAGTGAATGCAACCATGCCACTCTTGTTGCAAATTCTAATATGAGACACCAAGATACATAATAAGCGAAATTCGCAAATACATTTGAAAGCAACATACAAAACACATACACGCGTTTATTACAGATTTATACATACATTTAAAACAACATCGAAACTTCGGCTTCGTTTTGTTACTGTTGTTATGTTCAGCCCCCTCAATTTATCAATACAGTCACCTATTTTACTGTTGCTCTAGTAGGTCGAGGTTGTAATATTATCATATCATCATATTATCGCGGTTGTATCATATTACTATGGTAATAACGCGTTTGTATAACACGTGTGGACTAGAGACGGCCGTCACAGTGACATTTGCGTCATTGCTTCAGTCGAACTGGTGGTGGAACACAAGAACAGATTGGCTTGCTGAAAAGGGTTGCCATTGTTGACACAAGGATAAAGTAGTAATCAATTACTCAGTAATTGATTACCGTAAATTGTAATCGGATTACTTGGAAAATTAGTTTAAATTACGTTAAATTACGTTAAAAATTACAGAAAAAGTAATTGAATACTAGTAACGCAATTACTAGGAACGCGTTACGTACAACTCTGGGTGAGTCCATCGTTCTATTCAGCGATGTACGACGCGCCAAATTAAAGTTTCAACAGAAGTACTTTGAAATGGTTGCTACCAAAGCGATTGATCAGTTGGAAAACTGGAAAATCGACATTATTTACAGAATAACAAATAACTTATAAAACGTTTCCTACCCAACGAAGGTAGCCGCCCGTTTGTCGTGCCGTTACACAGAAGCTATCATGAATTATCTAGTAGCGTTTAACTGTATCTGTAAAAGCCTGATTTCTAGTACGGTCGAAAACACAGACGCGTTACTAACACAGGAAACATTTCCGTTTATAAGAAGCCTTTTAGTATTTATTTGTTATTCTGTATGTCTCAGTAAACTTGAGTTGGTAGAAGGCGCTTGTCTCTTGAGGTTGTCTCTTACTTTGTCTTAGTTCGTGCCATGTCCTCCGCGGATTTACCCAGTTACCACAATGTTCAGCCTTATTCCACATTATTCCTTGAAGTTTCTTCTTGTTGCCGTGAAACACCTTGTCCCATCGTAATTCATGTAGTTTTTATTGTTCTTCTTCCAAGGTATAAAGAACAAATTATAAGCAGCATAATTTCACGAATGCGCACGTAAAGACAATTGTTCGGTCAAAACGACTAAGAAAAACTTGCGGCAGATATCGTTGTGCAATGCCATTGAAACGCGATGGCATTTATGAGCTCATCGCGAGCATTCTCCGACGATGGACAATGCAAGCCTGTGGAAACAGAAGTAGCTGACGCACTTGGCATTCACTAGCTTGTCTATGCCCCTCACATAATCAATAACACCTCCTGTAAGGGTTGTGGGAATTTTATCGTCACTAGCTAGATGTAAATCGTAGACTTCCTTCATGAAGTACGCGAACCAGTTGTTCTGGGGCTTCTTTATGTCGGCAGTGACGTCCCCAGTGACAATCATGGAGGGGGGGGGGTATATATAAGTTTAATAGACAGGAGGTGGCGTCCACGCAAGAAGAGGTCAGCCAGACCTATGTCGGCTTGCTACGCCCTGGTGGAGCGAAAAAAAAAAGGGAAAAACGGCCGGCTTCTTCGCAGTGGGTGCGAGTGCCCAGGGCCGCGGTTCTCAGTTTAGAGATTAACACTAGGCTGGGTGTCCTGTAGGTATCGCAGGAGAGCCCTTGTAACGGCTCCCTGTTGTTGGCGTGCGACGGGGTCGAGAAGCACGGCCAGTGAGAGCGAGCCGTGTCCCAGGCGTTGGAGGCGATTGGCGAGGACAGCGCGGGCTGCAGAGTGCTCCGAGCAGGTTAGTAGGAGGTGCTCAACGTCTGCTACTGCGCCACAGGACCATCATGGGCATGTTATGTTCCTTCAAGTTTTCTACGAAGGTGATGCTTGTACAGGAATTGAAGAGTTTGGCTAGAAGGAACCTCTTAATCTTGCCTTTAGAGGATCCCGGTGTAATATATACCAGCACGTTGAGGGTGGGCGCATCCTTGTAGACCACTTCTACGACGCCTAGGTGGGGTAACTTCGCCAACAATCCTGGCGGTTAGCGCGGTACGGAGAGCATCCTAATGAAGGCTACAGAGAGATGCTCGTGTGTTTTCTGTGGTGGGTAGTGCTACCCGATTCCTAGAGCAACATGGACTGCACACCCCTTCCTCTCCGTACCATCATCATATTTACCCTCCCTCTTTCACTCTTCCCTCTTCCACTCCCCTGGGTGCACCAAGCCACCACCCCCAAAATCATTCAAAAATCATTCCACCCCTCTCTACTGCGCATACGTCACCAACTTCGTCTGCAGCGGCTAGGGCATGCTCCATCTCGTCTACTTTGAGGGTGACTATCTTGATCTCCAAGAACGTTTCGCCATTTCTCGAGTAGCATAACAAGTGGGGGCCGACCCAGACCCTCACATTGGTGCGTGCGTGTGTGTGTGGGGGGGGGGGGAGGTAGGTTTCGCTGTCGAAGCGTGTATATGGTCTTTTTTTCGGGGGGGGCGGGGGGGACCCTCACATTTTCTTTTATTTTTCGGAGGGGGGCGGTGGTATCCACGGTGTCACATCTCAAGGCGCGCTCTCTCTCACGGCGTGGTCGTGGTGGACCTGTTGACTCAGGCGGGCAACGTCACCACTACCGCAGGGGAAATCGTGCGTCCCAGGCCGAGATTTGTCTTGAAGCGTATGAGCAAAACCCAGGGAAAACGCCCAGACAGCACAGCCGGCGCCCGTATTCCAACCCGAGTCACCTCAGAGTCTCGGCGTGGTAATGCCATCATTGTGGCCACTAGGCCAAGAGGGCTGGGCATGGGAGCTCTCACCGACGGTTTTGTAGCCGCTCTTGCACACGTGATCTCCAAGCAGCATATATTCAATGAGTGCAGGACTTACGCTGCGACAGACTCCGTCTCAAGAACAATCGGGGGGGGGGGGGGGGGGGGTTCTCTCACACGCTATCGTATTTAAAATTTCTCAACCATGGTCTTACCCTCTCTGCTAGTTAACAACCCCAGAAAGACGCATTCCATGCGGACGCATTCCAACGCATTCCAAGAACTTTTGGAATGCGTTGTCCTCACCAAAATCGTATCACACGATGACGTCATCCCTTGCAATCGCTTTTGGTTCCGGTAGGTACGGTAGCTTCAAGGTGACGTTATCAATGGTTATACTAACATTCTCTAATATACAGTAAACCACCCATTGGAATGCGTAAAATGGAGCCTCAAAAACTGTCACCCACCGAGATTCTCAATGAAGGTAGTCCCAAATGAAGGTGCGCCCCAAGGTGTTGTGTAACGCAAAAGCAACCTCAAGTGAAATTTTATGTTGCACGTTTAGATAGTCCCTTCAAGAATAAACGCATCTCGACTATTTACAGGTGGCCGTGTCGTGTGTCGAAGGATCAACTCATCCCCAGACCAATCTATTTTACAAAACGCACAAATGGTGCCAAATATGGCAAATTTCAGTTAAATAGAAGAACGCAGCATATCTAATTTTATCACCAACAAGACTCCTGTATTCCCGCTTCCCCTTACCAATCAGGTAATACAATAATCTCACTGGCATACCACAGACAAGGCGTTGCGACTGGTCGTCCACCTTTCTGCAAGCCTGGTTTGGAATAAGAAATATTGAACACCGTTACTAAAGCAAACCGCTCACTTGGATTCATCAGATGTAGCCCAAAGCTACTCCATTCCATTTAAAGGCCTCCTTTTAAAATTACAATACGCATCTGTTACACGGGATCCCTCATAGCGATATCTTTCAGAAGCACTCGACGCAGTCTATAATAGAGCATTCCGTTTCATATCGAACGATTATTCATTTACAGCACTGAAGCTAAACTGCAATCTTAGATTAGATTAGATTAGAAGTAGAAAGGGTTCCGCATTTCCCGCATCTTCTGAACCTTGGCTAGGCGTTGCACGAATGTGCTCTGTCCCGTGCGGTCTGACCAAAGGCGCCCAAACAGGCTGAGTGTGCTAGTCACCGCGTGCGGCCCTGCAGTGTTGTGTAAGGCCCGTTGCAAGGCTGTCGCTCATCGGCGGCGGAACTCCCCCATTTTTCTGCTGGTTCGACAACTGCGCGTTCTTGTGACTAATAACTTACAACAAGAGCTCTTTGCACTCGGCGGCGACGAATTTCTACAGCGGTGGCGGTTCCCCCCTTCGCTTTTGGTGCAAGGGGGCTCCGTATCTGTCCAGTGTGTCCCTCCATGAACAGTACCTCTCTTTCATTTCCCATCACTCGTCTCATGCTCCATCGAGTGTAAATAGTGCATATGTCACCTCTCCCCACTCACCTCTCGTTTCATGAAGCATTCGTGAAATGCATATATCGCCCATTATAGCTCATAGATTGTAAATATTGTTCTCGAGGCGCTGACCATGTCCTGAGCGTTCCGCGCCGTATTAAATTTTCCTGAATACAATATTTATTTCACTTGTCTACCGAAATGTTCAAAGAAATATGATAAAACCTGACTGCTGAAAAATCTCGGACTAGTGTGCCACACGGCCGCCGTCCTTTAGAAACAAAACGATGTCATTTACCTTCTCCAGTCCCAGCATACAAGAAATACAAGGTACGTACTATAACTGCATTAACTTGTGGCTGCCTAACTAAGAGAAATATACTATGTATAGATGAGGCCCGTTAGTCGTACATGTCCGTTGTGAAGAGCAACGTGGCGGCAGGACCACTGTCGCAAGAACTCCTGCTCACCCAACAAAAACAGTCTGTGTCCTAAGTAGTCTGTTACCAGTTGAGTCACCATGGAGAGCCTAGGATGCATCCGGCGGTTTCTGTTGTAGGAAAATTTAATACGACGTGGAACGGTCAGTACATGGACAGCGCCTCAAAACAATATTTACAATTTATGAGCTATGAGGCTATGAGGGGCGATATATACATTGCTACGCTTCATGATACAAGAGGGATGTGCACTATTTACATTCGATGGAGCATGAGACGAGTGATGGGAGTGATGAGTGATGGGAGGGGTACTGTTCACGGAGGGGCACCTCGGACAGATACGGAGCCCCCTTGCACCAAAAGCGAAGGGTGGAACCGCCACCGCTGCAGAAACTCGTCGCTGCCGAGTGCAAAGAGTTCTTGTTGCAAGCTATTAGTCACGAGAATGCGCAGTTGGCTAACCAGCAGGAAAGCGGGGATGTTCCGCCGCCGTTGAGCGACAGCCTTGCAACGGGCCTTCCACAACACTGCAGCGCCACACGCAGTGAATAGCACACTCGGCCTGTTTGGGTGCCTTTGATCACACTTTGATCGCACGGGACAAAGCACATTTGTGCAACGTCTAACCAAGTGCCAGAAGATGCGGGAAATGCGGCACTCGAATAGCACGTGGTAGTTTGTTTCTGCCCTGCCGCAGTACGGGCAGGCCTCAGTTGATGTGATGTCCCACGCATGCAGCCGGTCGCGTGTGGGAAGTATCCGCCAGGCAAAGGACCAATTGATGTCGCGCAGATGACCAGGAAGCCACGGGCCGACGAACGATGTCCAAGAGATGCCTGAAGCATAGTCCACCCGTCTTCTAAGGCTCTCAGTGGTTGCGGCAGAGTCCAGCAAAACTAGTTTGGTCATCGTTGAAGGCGAAGTGGATTGCAAACTGGAAGCAGCGGGGAGCAGAGACGAGACCTTCTGATAGTAAGCCCGAACCGCCGCGTGAAATCGGTGAGGAGCTGCACGATGGCCAAGCTGGAGAGCGTCCCACCAGAGGCCGAGCAAGACTTTAGTTGGATAGTCGGCCGCATTGAGAATTCGCAGTGTGGTGCTGATGCAATGCCCCGGTTCATCAGCCCAACATCGGGAAGGTTGACTCCGCCAGCAGACTGCGGGAACGAAAGCATGGTTCGCGAGACTGGTCCCCTTCGCTTCTTCCAGAAGAACGACGAGAGGCATGAATGGATGCGCGTCACAGCAGCGTGTGGGGCGATCGAAACATGACTGAGATGCCACACGCGCCCGAGCACCAGGTAGGACCGCTCGTGATAAGATAGTTCATAGTAGCTTGCAGACTCGCATTTCACTTGCACCTCTTCGAGAGCCGCTGACCAATTGTCAGCAGTTGGCCCGCGTGTGTTAAACACCACACCAAGGATCTTAAGCGATGAGGCGCACGCGAACGGCAATGACATATACTGCGCCGGACTACCGAGTGGCATACACTTCGTCTTCCGATAATTCAACGCTTTTCCAGCAGAGACAGCCGCGTAGGATTCGTATACGCGCATAACCTCGACTGCTGCGCTTCGTCACGCAGAAGCAAGGTTATATCATCCGCATATAAGGCTACTTTCCATTCCCCAGAGAAGGGGAAGGGAAAACCACGAATTCGCTCAGCTGTGTCGATGTTCCACAGTAGGGGATCGATTGCCAAGGTGAACAAGGCTGGCGAAAGGGGACAACCTTGCCGCACACCTATAGACAGCGAAAACTGTCCGGAAAAACGCTCGAGGAGGTACAGGCTGCTCCGGTGAGCTATTCTGAGCTACGGCTGTGAAGCGAAATTTCCAAAGCGTAAAAGCTGTCATTATCATAATTAGGTGTTCGAACCTTGTCCTCACCTGTTGCATAGGCCGATACCGAATGGAAAAGCGGCGACACACGAGTGTCCACAGAGTCCTTGCTGTGACACACAGTCGTAGCACATGGTCACTATTCTCCACGGCGCCGCAGTTGGAGCATGAGGGGCTGCTGAGAAGACCCCATCTGGCCAGTTTGTCTTTCGTTGGCAATATCTGCCAACTAGCTTTCCAGAAAAATTCGCTCACTTCACTGTTCAGACCAGTGGGCTGCCTTCCCTTCTTGAACTTGCCCAAGTGTGTGTCACCTTGTTCGATGCTCTTTTTGTGGAAGAGTTCTCGCATAAGCGAGAAACTGAGGCGAGTCGAAGGTCCGGATCAGGCACAGCTTCCTGTAAATGATTGAATTGCTGGACTACCTTTTTGTAAATCAAAGGTGGTTCTTCAGCCGCCGGACATCTGTTTCCGAGTCCACGCGGCACTAGTACTCTCCTTGATGGCCCTAGCCAGAACAGTACCAACGGCCGAGCAGGGGAGTCAACTCATTCCAGAATGTGCAGTACTCCTTTCATGGCAAAGATAGAGTAGTACATCTCGATACACGGAAAGCTCCAGCCACCTTCTGACATAGGCCATCGCAAGATGTCCCGTGGCAACCAGTGTTTTCTTCCGTTCCAGAATAAACGAAGTACAAGAGAGTTGATTTTAGCTGTGATTCTGGCTAGGGGATACAGAATGCGGGAAGCATACCATAACTTGCTACAGAACACCGACTTGATCAAGAACACCCGTTCCTGGAAAGAGAAGTTGAACTGCTGGGCCATTTCAATTTGTCCAGCAAGTTTCTCCAAGATCACGATCCAGTGTCGCTCGCTGGCTCCGGCTTGTGTGAAAAGCACGCCGAGGATGTTTATTTCTGGGGTGTATGATATGTCTGGAGGAAGTGGCTCTCCGAAACCCGCCACCGTAAGCGCCTTTGACTTTCGTAAATTCAGCTGGGCTCCTGAGAGTTTCCCATACTGCCGAAAAATCTCGAACGTGTGTTACACTGTCGCTGTCCCATAGAAATAAAACGATGTCATCCGCATAGGCTGATATTTTAGCTTCTCCAACGGATTCTCTCTGCGGCAGTCCCAGGGAGAGGAAACCCATTGATGCGTGCAGATAGCGCGACATTACAGACAAATGGCTCGAGACTGATTATAAAAAGCATGGGGGAGAGCGGGCATCCTTGCCTGACCCCTCTTGTGACTCTAAAAGCGGCTGATACTTCTGCATTGACGACGATTTCTGAAGATATGTCGCTGTATAGGTTTTTCACCCACTCAGTGAACTCAGTGAACTTGGGAGGAAAACGAAAACACTGCAGCACCCACAGAAGGAAGTCATGCTCCACTGTGTCAAAAGACTTCTTTTGGTCCAGGGACAGCAAAACGCCTGCTTGACCCCTCGAGTTCATATAGGCTAGCATGTCTCTCATAAGTGTAAGGCTCTCAAAGATGTTTCTACCTTGCACTCCTCATGTCTGGTAAGGGCTTGTGCTTAACCGAAGAACTGACGCCAACCTCCTGGCCAGCACTGTGCATAGAATTTTGCTGTCCACGTTCAGGAGCGTTATTGGCTTCCACGCGCCAGGGTCTGATGGATCACTGTTTCCTTCTTTTGGTAACAAAATCATCCGACCACGTTTGAAGGAAGCTGGCATGACACCAGATGTTAGAATTCCATTCAACAGGGCTACCAGACCCTTTCCTATAACCGGCCAGAAAGACTTGTAGAACTCTATGGGAAACCCATCTGACCCTTGAGCCGATCCTGTTTTCATGGCTTGGATGGTTTCGTATACTTCATAGGCGGTGACTGGTACTGTAAGCGGGGTATGGTACTCTGCCGGCACTTGAGGAAGATTTGAACAAAAATCCTCTGCACTAGGCGGGGGCCATTGTCCTTGCCGTTCAGTCTTGAACAGATCTTCAAAAAAACCAGTGAACCCAGCTAGGATCTATTCCTGGTCATGTAAGGGAGTCATCATCACGACGAACGCACTCAATTCGGCGCCGTACATTGTGACCAATTTCAGCATTGTGAACATAGCGCAGCATGTCTTTTTTTTTTTTTTTTTTGATCGGGCAATTACGACTTCGCAGGATACAAGACGCCTTGGTGAGCCATTGCAAGGTGTGTCTCTGCTCCATTAGCAGTTGGTGCAGATTGTCTTGCGCTAGTAGAGTAGCTGCGCCACCTCTTTTTATTATCTTAATATATGTTCTTATGGTTGTGAGTTTGGCAATGTACTTTGCTTTCTTTTCTTTGCCGGCGTGTACGCACGCTTGTCGCCATTGGTCCTTACGGTCATCCCAACGTCTGGATAAGTTCTCACTTGCCGTTAGCGTGGTGGTTATAACACCTGTTAGGGACTGTACGGCATCCGGCTCCCGTAATAGCGAAGTATAAAAACGCCAGAAGTGTTCTTGAAAAGGTTGAATTTGAAATCCTGTAAGTTCAACTAGCACAGGGAAATCTGAGACGTGACCTGCGGCAACTGGAAACATCAAGACTTCACAGTCTGAAACATTTTGTGATAAGCAGTCGGACACGTAAAAGCGATCCAGTCGTGAGAGTGATGTCCCGCGGGACCATGTGTGACAGAACGTATTCGGGTGCACAAAATCCCCAGCAGTCAATTTGAATTGCGCAACGAGCTGGCGGAGTTCACGCGCGTGCCAAGCTGGCCTTAATGCCCCTTTGCCTTCACAGTGGAGCAATTTCGTCGCATTTCATTAACACTTTCATACATTTTTCACAGATCAAAGTAAATGAAAGAAATTTTCAGATTATCTCTCATTCATCGACTTTTCAGTGGCCTATCAGTGGCCAATCATCCAGTCAGTGCCCAATTTCTCGCTCTGACGTCGTGTTGCCGCGTATTGATCATCGTAATAATGTTCAACGTTTTTTTTTCTAAATATTAATTTGTTTGCCAAATCATTTTCGTTCTAATGCCATCGATTGGAATGATCTTCCGACTACACTTCCAACCATTGTTGACCATGACTTCATAATGCCGTCTACCCTTCGTCGGACCCTTACGCCTATCGGCCATCGACTTCGTTTGAACGTCGAATTCACCCCATACTTCCGCCACAAGCTGGGTTACAGTAACAAAATGCTATGCCCTTGCTGTAATACTCCAAGTACCGTCCAGCACATTCTCATTGGCCTCAATGCTAAACACAGAGTCTCTGGCATTTATTGTTCATGATATGCTGCACCTATATGATGCCGCAGTCTCATAGGGGCATGATATCATATTACAGTGGGTTCCTGGTCACTGCGACATGGCCGGTAACGAGACTGCGGATGCTGTTGCGCGCCGATCACTTCCACACGGTCACGTACCAACAAAGGCCATTTATTACACCGCAGGGGGCGCAAAGAGGATGATACGTGAACTGAGACAACAAATGTGCAACTCTTCTTGGCTGACAGGATCTGCTCGATCTTCGCTGTTGTACAGGGTCGACCCCGAACTACGCTTCCAGGTACCTCCGTCGTTTCCCCGACAAGCAGCGTGTCTCCTGCACGGGCTACGGCTGAATGTCCCGTACAGCGGTCGGTTGCTCTACAAACTGGCCAAGTCACCATCTCCAAACTGCAGTGAGTGCGATGTTGTCGAGGCCACAGAGCACATCCTCCTCAGGTGCTCCAAGTATGCCGACAGTTGCAGGACACTAGAAGCAAGTCTTGCTCGCCTGGACGCCCGGCCATTTGACCTTGTAAAGCTCCTGGGTCCACAGCTATTCAATCATCAAGCGGCTGTATTGAAAGCGCTCCTACGTTTCCTTGAAGAAACGCATCTGATTGACATATTGTGACACGTTCTGGTCCTGTTTTTCTCTTTTTTTTCTATCACACCACATCACATTCTCATCAACTGTCAGCAGTATTCCACTGAGCAACGTATCCTCCAGCGCCAACTTGAAGCCACTGGGACACCCTCACTTGCCCTTCCTCAACTGCTTGGGCCTCCGGCCAATCCTGCGCATCAGTTACAAGCCCTTCAAGCCCTCATCGCCTTCTCATAGCAGCAACAGGGCTCCTGTGTGAACTCCGAACATTCATCATCGTTCACCACCTTCCCCCCTCCTCAAGCAATGGGATAGGGTGCCGCCTCAGCGCGGCGAAACATCCCACTACATCATCATCACTTATTTGTTGTTGTTGCTGTTGTTGTTGTTCATCATGATTCATTCAACAACGTACAAAATTCACATGTACAATAGTTGATTGTACATGCGTAATAACTATGTTGTTACGTTTTTCTTTATTACTATTGTTGCTATACAGTGAACCCTCGTTATTATGACCATGGTCGTTTCCGAAAATTTTGGTCATAATGCGGAATTGTCATATCAATGGGGGGATTTGCAGAGGTTTCACTGCATTGTTCCCCAGGAGTACGGTCGTAATGCGTGTATGTCAGGTTATCGGGGGTTATATTAACGAGAGTTCACTGCATTCAACTTTGGCTGGCCTGCTATTACTACTCAATTGGATTGACATTAGTGTAACTAGATGGTGTACGGCCCTACGCACCCCAATTGCTCAAAGTGACAAGTCCAAAATGACCCTTGGGGAACTATGATAATAAATAGATAACTTAAAGCCATCATCTAAGAGTCATGTTAGTTGTTACGACCTGAAGAGGCCGCATTCATAAAGACTTTTTTTTTTAGTGTGGCGCGAGCATGGTGGGAAGACGTACTTAGAAAAAGGCTCTTACGTCATGTGTAGTTTAAACTGATATGCGCCGTTAATAACTTAAATACTGTACCATATATATGCTTTTCGGTAAACCTTTTGGTTATCCTCGTGAGGAATTCTATTAAAAGCATGTAACGTGGTTATCGTGTTCTTGTTATTGTGCCGTATTAGTGATCAATTAGATAGCCGCCCCACTTTTCCAACAAATAAATTATATTAAAAAACCGAATCGCGGAAAACGCATACCGCTTAAAGGCGGTCCCGATTAAATCAAACCTAGAATTAGCCCACGACGCCCGTCACACTCATCCCGTAAGTTTTCCGGCTACTAGCAACGCCATATTTCTCATTGTTCGCTGACTCTCCTTCCCCTGATGTCCAGGCAACCCATCTCGACTCGTTTGTCTCTGTCATGTTCCATCGCGAAATTCTGGGCTGGTCAACGCGCAGCACCCAAGCGTTCTCTCGCGCTCCCCCTGATTGTCTCACCTGGTAGGCTTTGTTCCATCACCTACATTTCGTACGCAGAAAATGCACAGTCATAAGCCATTATTAGATGAAGCATTTCATTCGTAATATTCTCCGACTTGCAACCACGTGGCGGTCTCCACGTAACGGGTCGTGGAACAAAAGGAAACGATCACAAAAGGAAACGGAAAGGTACGATAGGATTCGGCGGCATTGTTCCTCGCTTTTCGGCTTCCATTTAAGGTTTCCTGGGCCTAATTAAAAATCAGGAAGGGAACGGAAGCAAGGAAAGGGCACACCCTAATTAATGCAGCGGCCGTGTATGTAGTCAAAAGCTGTACGCATATAAATGAGGCATTATTAATTTCTTTACCACCGTCGACTCCCGCACACATGTGTGAAACTTTAAGGGGGTGGAAGTATGCTCGAAGTTAATGAAGATAAGCCAAGCAATCAATTAAGCGCATTGTATATTGCTTAGTACGTTCCCCTCTTTTATGATAGCCAAGTTCAAGTTGCTTTTTTTAGGGGAGGAGGGGTGACTAATGAGATTACCTTTCATTGATGAGAAACTCTCGACAGAGCCGGCCGTACTGATCAAGCTTTCATCGCAGTACAGGTATGTGGGATACATGTTCTTTAAATTTTTCGTGAACAGCGACACTAATCCTTCGTAACTTTTCGTTTCACTTCGAAAGCCATCAGAGCAACTGGGACAGGAAAAATGATTTGTAAACAGCGTACCGCAAGTTTTGCCTACTTTGTGATGTGATAAAGAAAAAAGGGGGGATATCAGTTTCGTTTGGTTTGATATGGACGGACTCATTTTTGTAACGTTGAAGTGATATATTTCCCGGCCACGTGGCATTGTGGAAGTGCTAATGTCAAGATAAACTAAACAATCCAAATGTATTCACGGTAGGGTGTGTCATATTCCGGTTTGCAGTAAGTGCTACTCGTATCGAGATGTACGTAACATTGTATTGATCTAGAGAGAAGGATACACGCACAAGATGTGGAAACACAATGAACGTGAACCTTATATGGGCTATAGCCTGATTGTATAACGTCCACTTGTTTACTTTTTTATCACGTGCAGCATGTCGCCGCACAGACAGGCTGACTCACCTTAGGTGTAAATCCGGTGGTTAATATTATTATTCTTTTGTCCTCTTTGTCCTTTCGCACCCCTTTCTTACATAAATGGAGTTGAGCTTGTAATTGGGACTGTTAATGACGTCGCAGTAAATAACTGTCGCTAAAGGAAAAGATAATACGTCGAAGTAAGTAAGCAAGCATAAATGACCGTTGTCCATGATTAGGAACCGCATTTACACTTGCGCATTATGTCTCAAGGCTGACACGGTGAAAAGATATCGAGTTAGCCCTTCCGTTGTCCCTATGCAATGGGTTCCCCCATGAACCAAGTTCCAGCATTACGTCAATCGATGATCCATGTATTACCAACGCGAGGAGGCGGTGCACACTACCGCTTTCGCTACTGCTGTGTGAGATCTTAAGGGACCGCCACGTTACATTAAAGTTAAATGCTTTGCTTTTTATTTGTTTAGTTAAAGCAGCATGGGAGGGCTAAAAAAAATCAGGAGGAGTGAAAATTAGGTCCGCAAATCCTGGGACACATACTCTCACAAAAGGTGCAGATGCAGCGCAATCCTGGTGCACAAAAGAGCTTTCAATCTCCGCGTGCCAGAAAACCTTCTTTCATCGACTGAAAACTGCGCCGTCCTGTCATCCGCCCAATAGTGAGCCGCGCGCCTTTTCCTCCCTTGTTTTTCTGTGGTTGTACTTGGCGCAGCCCGTCCCACGTCTGAAGTGCAGCAGTAGACCAATCACCTCGCACACGCGCCGTAGCAGACGATTCTCGACAGCCAATAAAAGTACTCGGATGATCTGTCGTCATAAGATGCCAGGAGGACCTGGGAAAGATCATTGCCGCTGCGCACTTTCTTTTAAAGTAATTTTCTCGGGAAATGTGCACTTCCCAGTGACAGTTCCTGAACGCAGTATGTTCATATTGCGCGTTTAAAAAAGGGTATGTGTTCGAGGTGCCTTTCGTGCTTCTATAAAACTTACTAAAATTTAGTAATTTCATTTGTTTATTAAAAATTATGACTAGGTCTCACGGGGTATTTCTTCGTCTGAGGACCAGCTCGCGTACAGCAGTGGCAGGATGACCGCCTTCCACTACCAGACTGGGGGGCGGGGGGAAGGGGGGACACGGGTTCGAATCCCGGCACCGGTTGTGCTGTCTGAGGTTTTCGCTGGGTTTACCGGCAGACTTTCCAGACGGATGACGGCACAGTTCCCCCTGAAGTCAGCCTAGGACGCATACTAACCCCCACTCCTGTCCCCACTCCTTACTGCTGTCCTCTCCCCATCTGTCCGCGTCTGTATGACGCTCATGGTCATAGTTGCTGCACGGCGCTCACACGGAACTTAAAAACAAAAATGACTGTGGTTCTGAAAAATTAAAGGAGCACTCGAAGGGCGGGGAGAACCATGTGATATCTTTGATCGCGTAGAAATGTATCACCACTGTATTATGTTTGTCGACAATACATACTGCCGTAACGAATATACTGCGCCCACGGCAGCCGTTGGATTTCCCCGCTCCGGCGAAGCTCTCCGCTTTTCTGCGGAGGGCACGTGACAAGCCAAGAGAACACGCGTCACGATGTGACGAAGGACTTGCATCCACTCGGCGGAAGGAACGCGGAGCCTCGGCACGCCGTCCTGCTGCGTACGTTTCTCCCAGTCTCTTCTGACAGACGCTTCTCCCGATAAAATCACATGGAGTCCGAAACGGTCGACCCGTCTGCTGCTATTCATGAAATTTCTCTGATCACTGACAACGTGGGAAAAACTGAGGCTTACAGCGTATCCGTGAAACGAGCTCCACGTTGTTTAGCGGCATTCGAATTGGCGCCGACGCATTTCACGATGCTGGGTGGTGACTCATAATCAGTCTCATTGAAATGTCGACTGCATATTCGGAGTTCAGTGTCAGTGTATGGAAACAAACGGCCGTGTCTATGCTTGCAAAACGAACTGCGTCTATCAGCATGAATAGGCTCTATATCATCAAAATAAAACGTGAATACATCGTATGCGCTCACCCTTCTAACTCGAACAGAAACTGCTAATAACGCCGCGTTCAGCGCGCATGCAGGACGTTTCTAACACATATTTGATCGTAAAATTCACCATAAATTGGAACGGGCAGTGTGCGCTAACACTATGTCTACCGCTGTCAGAACAAGAACGTCATTCATTACACCACAAACTCTGTGATAATGAGCAGTGAGAATTGGCGAACTCCTCCTTACACATCCTCCTTATGAATCAACAGAAAATTATCATACATTAATCCCCCTCGTTAAGCGTGACACGCATAAAGCATCGAATAAATTATTACTTCCATCTAGTAGCGAGGATTCCGCCAAAACGTTCAGAGCGGCACGTCATAGCCGCGCTCTAACGTTAGACTGCAAACATGCACGAGGAACACTTGGGGTATGCAAATGTGTGGTCGGCTACCGCACGTTGACATGCATTCGTTATTTCGTGCTGCGGAACTACATTCGTTGCAGCTGCATTCCAACTGCTGTCAGCAGCATCCGTTAAGAGGCGCTCCCAACAATATTCCGCGAACACGCGTTCCCTCGCGCCCTGCTCATGCAACTATATGCATAAACCTTACCCCACTTTTTGATGACCCTTCTGCTCCATGCTTATCTTGGCAACGGCTGATATTACCTTTTGTGTTGATCCAGGAAAGCTTAGTTCCTTTATCTCGCTGCAAGATTGATGTGCGCGGATGCCCGTAAAATGCAAAGACTTGTTCAATACTAAAGAGCAAGAGGGAACGCTAAAGAAAGAGGGGGCCAGTGTTTCTTCTTTTGATGTGTATAGTACACCGTATGCTGAGCTTTCCGCTGGAGATAACGAGGCTCTCGTCTACGTTAAGTTCCCGATGCACGGTAAAGCGGTAAAGAAAGACAGTTATATCAGAGCCGTTCAATATTCTAAGGCAGCGTTATTCTTCGTTGTTTTGAATTGCATTAAATCACCGCTTGCGTTATATTATATCCGCTCGGAACCATTTTAAATACAAATGATGAGCCAATTTTAGTAACATGTGGTGCATGTTGGAAAACTGACCCGCCACATCATCATCCCAGTTTTTTTTCTTTCTCTCTTGATCATCATCCCATTTATGTGCGTGTGTGTGGAAAACTTCGGGGTTTTGACGCTACATCCGCCTACATCGGTTTCTACATCTGCCCTCGAAAGGCGGATGTAGAGCAATATTCCTAGTTGCATCTTTGCTGTAAAGCCTTTGCTACCGGTCTTTGTAGACGAATCCATCGGCCCCAGGCCTCTCCGTGGGTATTTCCGATACCTTCAATTTCCACCACCATTCTTGGGCCCGAGAACAAGAAGGATGACGTTGCAGCACCCGTGTTGAAACAACTTCCGCTAGACATGATGCAATCCTGAACGCACACTGCAGTACTCACAGATGGGTCCACCAACTTTCAACGCTCCACTGGTACCTTTACTATTCCGGCTGTGTCATCGTGCCACGCGTACCGTCTCTCGCACCGCACCTCATTCACGTCTGCAGAGTTGCACGGCATTTTGTTCTTCCTCAAGCACATTCCATCCGCCGATGTCAGCAGCTGGGTGATATTACTGTGACTCCTCCAAGGCAGCTCGTCAGTGTACAGCGAACATGGGTATTCGTCGATCGCTGGCGCTAGTGGTTGTGGAAATACTTCAGGATCTAAGCCGTCTTGGGATGAGCGGGTGCTCTGCCTACTTCCAGTAGATTCCTGTGCACTGCGGCATCCGCGGGAAAGAAGAGGCTCACGGGTCCACGGCAGCTGCGTACGATTCCCGGTCAAGCATGCGGATTGTCCTCCCCAAAGGCCACAGGCGAACCTTCCTAAATGATGTGGTGAGGCCTCTTGCACATGCGCAATTGTCTCGTGACGTTCCATCAAGAACTCTGATGCGAGATGTGGACCCTGACTTATATGTTGCACCATGCCCTAGCATGAGACTCGCTATTTTGCATAGTTGATACATATGATCCGTCTCGGGGGTGCGTCCCCCCCCCCTCAATTAAAACATCTGCTCGGCCCCTCAGACTCCATACTCTGCTCTCGCTGTGCCGTTTTGGCAGATATCAAGCATGTGCTACTCGGCTGCCATTATAACTCCCGAAGAGCAACACTTCAGTGTCGCCTACTATCGATCGGTACCCCACCATTCACACTGACAACCATCCTCGGTCCGTGGTCTAACATGAACGAACATCGTCTTGCTCTGTAGTATTTTCTTATCGTTCTCTGTGACACCGGCCTCCTCTCTATCCTATCATGTACCTGCGTACCCCTGTGTGCTGTAAGTTTTTTTGTGTTGTGTTTTTGCCTATGAGTTTTGTTGATGTTCTCGCCGCCCCTAATGTTGACTCACCGACTGCGCTGACTGTCGGCCACTCACTTTAGGGTCGTTCATTGTCTCATCATAATGTCACGTCTCGTTCCGTCAATTGTGCCTTGGGGTAGTGGGCCGCACCTTATGAGGCGAATTTCCCCATTCATCATCATCATCAATTTACCTGTTGTTGTCGGAAAACTTCAACACACATACACACGCACGCACCCATACACAAAAAAGAAATATATCGAAAAGTCATATTTAATGGCATGGCGGCTTTACCGCGATACAGCGACGAGCTGGAACAGGTAGCTTTACAGGCGTTACATTGCATTACCGATAAGGCGTGATCACAGTCGTGTTCGAGCGATGACGACGATATATCCTGACTCACCTTGCGTGTAAAGCTGCTACCCAGTTATTATTATTCCGACGCAATTTCTCGGAACAGACCGAGTTTTCAGCGACAGAAGTTCACGTGACGGCGACAGTATACGCATAGATTATGCTGCCGTCTCTCCTCGTGATCTGTTTCCTTTTCTTTCCATCTTCTTGTTTTGAACTATTTCTCTCAAGCAACTCTTCGGTGTGGAAGGTGCTCATTCTGGCCAAAGAGAACTACGCTGGCGATTCGATGTTAGTGCACTCTGTGGAACAGCACTCATGAATCGTTTGTTTGCACATTACGTTTTTCACAAGTGTCGTGCGAAGTCATATACCGGATGTTCCACCTAACGTGTTATAAATTCCTATAAAAAATCTACTTGTCCGGGAAAAGATGGGATTTTGTGAATGCAACTCGAAATTTCGCCAAGACAAGGAAAGGGTTTCCTGCCAGAAATAGACAGCCCATGTGGGAAATACTCCAACCCATTCAAAAACACATTCCCTATCGCATTGGTGTTCAAAAGAAGAAGAAAAAACGTACCAATATCGTCGTTTTGAGAGGCGCAAATTGCCGCCCGCCCGCATTTCATATAGTCAAGAAGCGCTGTAAAAGGGACCGTCGCCCCACCTCCTCAGTTTCCCTCCCAGCGTAACACTAGCGGCTGCCGCTGATAATAGCAGCCCTGTGTCACTCCGTTTTCTTATCTTTTTATCTCCGTTTTCTTATCGAAGCTTTTGCGGAGGTGACGGAGTCGTGGCCCCTAACATTTTATTTGGCGCGCCATTGGTTGGCGCAGCAGCAAATCGGGAAGCAGATGAAAAAAGCAAAGAAAAACAAGAGCGGCAGACGTGCTGGGTGCGACCACCGTCAGTGTATCAGACACAGGGTCGCCAAACTGGCTACTTTCTGATTGTCTTTGCGTCGAAATTTGGGCTACGGCGACTTGGCTATTTTCTGGCTACTTTTGTAGATACTTCTTCGCGCTACATTTTAGAGTCCTATGCAGCTAAATCCGGATAGTTTTCATCGTGCACCACATCATGTCGAAGTACCGTTTCCCTTGACGATCTGGGCCTTCCTTCATCGGTACGTTGTCCTTCGGAATGTTTTGTTTGTCTACTGCCGTTTTAACGCTCGTTAAAGGGACGGTCTCGTTTCCCCTGCCCTTCTCATAAAGTATACCATTCAATTGCCCTTTGTTGAAAATGAAATACTGCGAGTTTAGCCGACAAAGCACGTCACGGTTAGTAAATAAACGAATTAAACTGATAAAGATTGCACAGCATACTCTGATTTGTGCTGGCAACAATATGAACGGCTACGTTGCCCTGCTGGAATGTTCGTGATTGGATCGTCTGCTTTTGCGTGCGCCAGTGCACTGGCGTGAGCAGACGACTTTCAGAAGTGACTAGGGATCGTGAGAACTCTCGTACATTTTCTTTCAGTTCACAAGCGAATGACGCTTCATTATAAGATACTTGCTGGTTTAGAACAACTGTGTCAATCATAGACAACCTAAAAGCCGCAGGCCAACCCCACACTCTTAAAAAAGGGTGCACTTTAACTCCTTTTCCTTGCCACATATATCACTCCCTTTTGGAGAGTAGTATTACTCTCCAGTAGGGAGTTAAGAGGTCTGAAAGGGAGTGAGGGGACTCTTTTTTGAGAGTAGTTGTACTCTCCAAAAGGGAGCGATATATGTGGCAAGGAAAAGGAGTTAAAGTGCACCCTTTCTTTTTTAAGAGTGCACCCACAAATCAGTAGTCTTCCGTCACGGCGCGCGCGGTTGCACACAGCTCCGACCAGAAATATATTACGCGCCCGCCCATTACACTCCCCGTTCCTCACTGTTCATGTTTCGAAACGAAGTGTCGCTGACGATGTACATGCAGAAGGAGTGCGTGTTTATTTAAAAAAAATACTCGCGGAAAGAAAACACTTGACTTAGCTTCCACGTATCCGATCATGCGCCACATTCTCGGAAGCCCCACAGTCAATGCACGGACTACATCCTCGGCTCGCGGAGATATACGTCTCTGGTTGCAGCTCTTATGTTCTGAGCGTTCCCAATTCGAGAGGGGAGCCTATGGGGATGACACAACCCACGATCCTTCTACAAGTTGCAACTGCCATGGCAACGGCGGCAACTGCAAACAGCTGCTTCGCTCTTCGATCACCAATGGGCGACTTACTCGCGGCCGATGTCATGCGTGACGTTGCATGAGAGTGAAGTGCAGTTTTCGTCGTCTGCTATTACTGCACGTTTCGACAAATTCCTCAAAACGACTTCGTTATTATGAATGATAGTTTGACGGTTGTATGTCTACAGTATTCGTGAATGCAGTATTGGCTAAGTTTCGGAATCGCCCCGGCTGTACGAGACCGTCCCACTAAAGACTAATTCATTCAATATATGATGCCTGCACACCAGTGGCTACTGAATTCGCTACATACAAAGGAAAGTGACTACTTTTGGCTACTTTCTCATGGAGCGTTGGCGACCTTTCACGATTTTGACGTAGCAGCTCTGATCAGACATCAGACGCTATGGAACGGCCACGGAGAGTGCGTGTGCCGACCGCAGATAGGAAGATCAGCGCTCGGCGCGCCGCTGCAGCACGCGCATATGCTGCACGAAGACAACATGACCCAACAATGAGGGAACGCAAAGCGGTTGCGACGAGCTGAAGCCCAGAAGATTAGACAGTTAGGGAAACCGAGGCCCAGGCCAATAGAAGAAGGCGGGGGAACGAACAAGTAACGAGCAGAAAGCCGTGGCCAAGAGACGTAAATGGACCCAGGTGTGTGTATACCTGAAACGAGTGCGCGTCCGTCGGAGTTTGCACCTGTGAACGCGGAGTTCGCGGAGAAGTTTCTGAATAACGAGTTTGGACATGTTTGTGACGTTTGCGATAGGCTGTGGATTCGGACCGACGTGGCGCCCGAGCATTGCATGATGCAGCTGTGGACGATGCAGCAATAGCTTTCACTTCTTCTGTGTGGTGGGTTTAGAGGTGAAAAAATACACACATGACAGTTGTGGGTGAAACTGCCATCCTGCCAGCTTCTGTGTCGTTTAGCTGCAGTACATAATTCGGACGTAGCACCAAATGAGAGCGCTGAGGTATGGCAAGAAACTTGAAGAGGAGTGAACAGAGCAAAATTATATTAGACGCGCTTCCAGGACAGGGCTACAGCAATGTGAATGAACAATAACAACAATCCGAGTCATGGTGTACGACGTGTTTTTTTTTTTTATTCCGTGTTAACGCCGCGAAGCAACTGTGGCTATGAGCAGCGTACAGACGCGGACAGGTGGCGGCAGGAAGGAGTGGGGAACGGGGGAGAGGGTGTGCCAACTTGGTTTGTAAGGAAGTTCACTTGACTTCGCTAACCGATAAACTAAAATTATCATGCACAAAGTTTACGAAAGATGCTCGAAATGACCACCCTCGACGCCAATGCATAGCTGTCATCTTCGTACGACGTCTCTCGTTGCCCTGATGATTTCGGCTCGTGTGATTGACGTACAAGCGTGCGCAATACTGCGTTGTAGATCGTAGGGCGATTCCGGTTTAGTGTGGTAGTAAAGTCCCTAGATCCGGCCCCAGAAATAAAAGTCTAATGACGTAAGGTTGAGATATCGAGGAGGCCACTCCAGAGACCCAAAACGTCCTACCCATTTCCCGGGAAAATGATTGGTCAAGAAACTCCGCACCATGTGTCCAGAATGAGGCTGAGCGCAGTCTTGACGAAAATAGAGATATGCGCGTGTCGATGAGTAGGTCTTCTATGAAGGAAATCACACCTTGTTTAAGAACCCGGCTTGCATAATAACTGGATGTCAAGTTTTCCTCACAACAACTTGGACCGACGATTGTTCCTGTGAAGATCGCCACCAAAACATTAGTGACTACTTGTAGGATTTCGTGTCGGTCGTAGCCAGTGTGGATTACTTGTGCTCCAGAAGTGAGCGTCGTGCGTACTGACTCGTGTAAAGTGCGCCGCATCACTAAAGAGCGCCATGTCTGAGAAGTTCGTGATCCCGTTCCCTAGATTCAGAAATGTATGACAGATGTCCGGACGTCCACGAAAATCCGCAACACACAAAGCTCCTAACATGCTGCGGATGGTAGTTACGGCCAAGTAGTATACTCCAGATGCTAGAACACGATGCTCCTGAAGTTAATTGACTGACAATCCCAAGTGGACGTTTTAGTACACATGCCTGTTCCTGCAACAAGCTGACGTACTCGGACATTCTGGTTTTCGGGGACTCTTTCCTGAGTGGTAACGGCTACTTCATCTTCGGCAGATGTAGCTTTTCTTCTGGCTCGAATGAAATACGCCGTAATAGGTACGCCGTATTGTCATACAACAACAACAACAGTAGATAACAACAACAACATAGATGAATCGGGAAAGTCGTCGCATGAGCTGCGGCCCGCTACCCCAAGGCACAATGGACAGGATGAGATGTGTCCTGATGATGATGATGATGAACGACACTAAATAGGGGTCGATAGTCAGTGGAGTCAGTGAGACAACATAAAAAGAACGCTAGGCAAAAACACAATACACACAAAAACACACACAACACAGGGGTAAGCAGGCACATCATAGGGCAGAGAGGAGACTGGTGTCCCGGAGAAAAATCTGGAAGCACTCAAGAGCTTGGTGATGGTCGATCTGGTTAGACCAAGGGCATTGTCAAGGGCAAGGGTTGTCATATAAGAGGAATCTCTATATCCAGGAAACCACTCTGCGCAATTTTCGGACGCGTCCTGAAGATCCATCCTAACTGCCCCTAAAGACAATATAATGTTTGCTTTGTCTGTTGCTGTAGACCTAGTTTACCATAGTGCAGCGACCAAGGTAAATATAAATGTTAGCGAAGGCGGGAAAAAATACGAAATCTGTGTTAGCAACCCTGCGCCCTTCATGATACACATGCATGCGAGTGTGGTTGTTGAGGGGCAAGCTACGAAGGTAAACAAAAATAATTTAATCGGAGGCGCGAGTAATGTGTGTACTAATGCAATATGCATGTTTTTAATATAGCAATTCACGCGGTCTGCCAGTAATACGTAAGATTATAGACAGAGCCGAGTACTCTTCCGGATCCTGTCCCTCTCCATGTTGTTATCTAGGTAGGAGTTTGCCGTACGTTGACTGCGCACTTTGTGACTGTTCATAGCCGTTTTCTTCTTCATCCTCGTCTTCGTCGTCCACCAAGTCCAACATGGGACACCTCGGAGGAAGGCTATATTTCAGGACAGTAGCCAACTATTGCTTTATTTGAGTGTCAAGAATGTGGACAGTACTGAATTTGGAGCTGTCGATTCCTCTTCCTGCCTTTGCAACGTTTGTGGGTGCGTATGAGGAAGCCTTCAAAGCCAACGTCAAGGCATTCCTCACCTCCCAAGGGGTCAAGTCCAAGCTCTGTGAAGTGTTGGACACACTTGTGGCCAAAGACATTGAGTTTGTGTTCCTCATCGGTGTATGATTATCTATTTCACTTTTTTCTGAGGGTACGACTGTACTGTACATGGACTGTCACTCTGAAAAAAAAAAGGGAGTAACGGGGGAGTAATTGCTCACTTTTGCTCCCCCTTCCCTATAAGTTACTCCATTTAATTTATGTTACTCCCCACATTTGAAATTTACTCCGTTGCCCAGAATTCTTACTCCCTCCTCTTACTCCATTTTGCTGTGTTACTCTCCACACCTAGAACTTACTCCTTTGCCTAGAATTCTTACTCCCCCTGTAAGTTGGCTACTCCATTTTTTTCCTGTTACTCACCCCACTGGAAAGTCACTCCCATGCACTATATTCCCACTCCCCTGTACTCCGAGTCTAAACTGCTTACTCCGTCCAGACAATGCTTAAAAATGCCTGTGATTGCGGAGACACTTCGCTTCAAGTTTTCCGTGGGCTCCGCAAGGATTTTTTTCAGGGGCAGCAAGCCCTGTGTGGGGTGAGAGTGGGGCCTGATATCAGCAATTAATTAGTCCTCTGGCCTGATATCACTTTAATTTGCAAATGAACACAGATGTATAATGAGGGAATTTGCAGAAACGAGTCTGCAAACATTGCTGAAACATAAGGCAGAGGCTGGACGGGTATTTGTTTATAATTCTGAAGTTTGGCATCTCGCATTGGGAAATATTTGCAACAGAGATTACGTGAGATAACCTGCAGGGCAAAATGTGTAGTTGGCACCCTGTCAGCTGGTATCGAAAGAAAACAGTCCCTGTAGCCAGCAAATTTCATTAAGAGCAATTAATTAGTCCTTTGGCCTGATATCATGTTAATTTCTAAATGAACACAGATGTAATGAGAGAAATTTGCACAAACTAGTCAGCAAACATTGCCGAAACTTAAGCCAGAAGCTCTGCATGGCATGACAGTTACATCCCCATAATGAATTTGATCAATTCTTCTAGTGGGCGTTACTGTTACTCCATTTCACAGCATTAATGGTGTTCCATAGGGTAGTGTCACTGCTGCACTCTCAGAAAAAAGGAGTAACGGGGGAGCAACTTCCCACATTTATAAATAATAAATAAATTTACAAATACATACACATATAAAAAATCATAAATTTACTCAATTTTCACTCCACCTGTCAGTCGCTTACTCCCTCTTCCTTCCTGCATTTACCATGTAACTCCATCGCTGTAAATAGGTACTCCCTCTTGTCGGCCAAATTTTAACGGACAAGTGATGCGTGACATCACCCTCCTCCTCGTACAGTGACCTTCGAGTTATAAACATGTGTAGTACAGCGCAACCATCCATATATTGCATCATTTTTGTGATATATTCCATGGTTTTGCACTAAGGCTCTCAGTTGGTGGAGTTCTCACCGTTACGTGAGAGCACATCGGGAATTGTGACCTTCTGACACACTAATTACGTCGAATACTTATCCCGGTTGTTCCGTGGGACTACCGAATTTCTTAGGTGGAGATATCGCACCCCCTTCCTTTTGTACACTGTCACAACACTTCCCTTCCTCTTTTATGCACAACTTTTCCCATCCCCATCGAGTATGTACTATGGCGAGTTGCTTATAAGCGGATGCACAGATATTCCGAAATCAGAAATTTCACAGATGATTCCAAAGCAGCTGGAGGGAGGATGTAAGTTCTTTCTCCAAAAGGGAGTGTTGTACGGGACAAACCATTTACTCCCCTAAAGGAGTTGTGACGACACCTTACCCGGTATTAAGGGAACTTCCTTTGGACCATACCAAAGGAGGTCGTGAGGACAACATCTGCAGGTGCTGGCCTGAACCCCCTTGGTGGTGTTGGTACAGCTACTGCAATGGGTGTCACGGTTACAAGCAACAAATGGAGTAGCATCTTACTCCCCTTACAGGGTGTAACGTTTACACCAAAAGGGAGTGTCCCTTGGGACAAGCCATTTACTCCCTTAAGGGAGTCGTGACGCCACCCTTTTTTTTTTTTTCACAGTGATGGTTATTTTGCACATTATTCTGTCGTGGGTATTTATGATGAAAGATGGAAGTCACTGAAAAGTCACTATGTTCCAGCCTCAGAACACCAATTGTTTCATGTGGGTATTTATACTGTTTACAACGGCATGGCGAATTTACCAGTGATAAAAGAATGCAAGCCCCCACCTGGTCTCCTGTGTCCTTTGTTGCATGCATGTCGCTAGTGTTGATTCTTCTCTGTTTACAAATTGTTTATGAGTTTTTGCTCTTGGATTTGCTTTCAACAGCGATTGTGATATTCCGCGGCTCGACATCGCGGTGGAAGGAACGCCGAGGAACGCGAACGCCCGGCCCGCGCTATATGCAATAGTGACGTACCAGGTGACGTCATTATGACGGAATTTGTAGTTTGCCCCGCAACGGATGGATGGCGCTGACGGTCTTTAAGATGGCCGCCCTTGAAGACGTGGTGGTCAATGCAAGCTTCGCTACCATTTATATTTACCTTGCAGCCACTCTGTTTCCAGCGCTGCCCGAATTACGTTGGAAGTAAATCCCAGACAGGCAGACTCTATCACCCAGAACAACTTTGTGGACGACTGTCTTTACTATTGACCTGCATTTTTCTTCCCAAAAAGGAAAAAAGAAAAAAAAGCATGAAACATAGAGGCCAGAAAAGAAAGCGGTATTATGGTGACACAGGGATGCTATTATCAGCGGCAGCTGCTAGTGTGACGCTGAAAGGGAAACTCAGGGTGTGGGGCATCGGTCCCTCTCACAGAGCTTTTTGACAGCTAAATGAGGACGGTCGGCAATATGCGCCTCTTAAAACGATGTCTTCGCACCTTCTTTTTTGATTTGTTATTAATGCAACAGCGAATGTGTGTCTTTAATAAGCTGGGTACTTTCTTCATGAGCAGTATACTACTGGCACGAAAACGTTACCTGGACTTGGCAAAATTCGAGTTGAATTGAGAAAATTCAACTTCACGCCGAAAATTTCTAATTAAAGTAGCCGTAAACCGTGGCAAAAGTTCCCAGGATGTGAATACAGTTGACCCCATCTTTTTTGGACGAGTAGATTTTTTTAAATAGGAATTTAAATAGGCATGGTTATTTTTTATATTTCTAAAATCCGCGTTAGCGGCGCGAAGCAACTGTACCTATGAACGGCGTACATGTCTGAGGGAACCAAGACTGGTTACCAGGAAGGGGGGGGGGGTGAATACCGTTGACCCCATCTTTTTCGGACAAGTAGATTTTTTAAATAGGAATTGATAACACGGTAGTGAAACACATTGTACATAAACCCTATATTTATTTATTTATGTATTTATTCAATGTACCCCAAAGGCCCCTACATGGGGGGTGGGATATTGACAGACATAATACAGACAAAAAAGAAGCAGCGAAAAAGGATGTACGTGGGCTGTTACACGTGCACCACTAAGAAGTAAAACATGAAAGATATGCCAAAACAGAACATCAAAGAATATGAGACAACAGTGTACAGGAAAGCCTAATCCGGTTATGCTAGTTATAAATTTGGTGAATGCTGATTTATGTGCTTAAGGAATGAGTGATGGTCCGTGATATGTGCTATTTGTGAGGGAAGGTCGTTCGAATCAATGGCTGTTCTGCAGAGGAATGATTTAGAAAATGCGTCCGTCCTGCAGTCGTAGCGGTTGACTTTGTACTTATGATCATGACGGGGAAAGAGTAGCGGAGAGCGAGAGATTGGTGATATGTGCGGAGGGATAACGTGAAAGAACCTACGAAAGAGGGATAACCTTGAAATGAGACGACGGTTAGCGAGTGAGGCAAGGCAAATCTAGAGTCACTCTAGGCAAAGCTCCTCTTTTATGGATGTTACAGAGGAGAAACGAGAGTAGTCGCTGACGGTGAACCGTGCTGCTCGGTTCTGGATGAATTCAGTTACCAGAGAGAGATAATGTTGATAGGGATCCCACCCTGTGGAGGCGTACTCAAGTTTGGGTCGTACCAGAGAGGTGTAAGCAAGCTTTTTAAGATGTCGGGGTGCTAACTCAAGGTTCCGCTTGACTGGTGTAACCAAGAGAGCGGTTAGCATGCCTATAATGAATTGCACGTGTTTTTTCCACGACAGGTCAGCAGAGGTAATGACGCCAAGGTATCTATATGTATCGGCGTACGAGAGAGCGTTGCTGTCCAGAGAGTAAGAGAAAAGAGGTAATTTCATTGTGTTACAACGGATGAAGTATATACAGCTACACTTCTGGAGATTAATGGGCATTCTCCATGTTAGGCACCAGGATTGAATGACAGAGAGGTCCTGCTACAGGACAAGTTGATCGGAGGCAGAGCATATCCTACGGTAAATTACACAATCATCCGCGAAAAGTCGAACTGTGGAGGAAAGGTTATTAGGGAGGTCATTAATATAGGCTAAGAATAAGAGAAGGCCGAGGACCGAACCCTGTGGGATACCGGATGTGACTGCAATATGGTTGGAATGATTGTTATTGCGTGTCACGAAGAGTGATCTGTTAGAGAGAAACTCGTGTATCCAACCGAAAACAAATGGGTCGAGGTTTAGTACAGAAAGCTTATGAAGAAGGTATTCGTGGGGGACCTTATCAAAAGCTTTCTTAAAATCTAAGAATATCGCATCGGTCTGAAGTAACGAGTCGGAATTAGTAAGTAGGTCATGTAAAAATCAGGCGAGTTGCGTTTGCCACGAGTCGTTACCACGAAAGCCGTGCTGTCATCTGTCATATCATGTCTTTGTCAAGTTGTCTTGAATATAAAATATATACATTCCAAAGTCTCCGTAAAAAAAATTCGCAGTTCCGCCGTAGGCATGGGTATTTTTTATATATATTTTAAAATCGGCGTTAGCGCCGCGAAGCAACTGTACCTATGAACGGCGTACAGACGTGGACAGATGGAGAGAGGACAGCAGGAAGGAATGGGGGACAGGTGGGTTAGTGTGCATCCCGGGCCGACTTCTGGGGAACTGTGCCGACGTTCGCCTGGAAAGTCTTCGGAAAACTCGGGGAAAACTTAGACTGCACAGCGGGTGGTAGGATTCGAACCCACCGCCTCCCAGCCTTCAGCACGAACTTGGCTACGACCAACGAGCGGTGCGCCTTAAACCGCTCGGCCATGCCGCATGGTCATGAGTCAAGCCTTCTATATCGTGCAGCTAAATCAAGCCATGAAAGCATCGGTCGTTGTTCTGATGCGAAACACAGAAGGTTTGAGTTTTTGTTTGAATGTTACAAAAAAAAAAAACAAGAAAGAAAAGCCGAAAGGAGAAATTGAATTCGTCGACCGACGAATTCTGCTAGTCCCGCACTCTTAAAACAGAACTTCGCCGCATAGCACGCTCCTAGCCGACTATAATCTCGAAAAACGTCGTTCACTCGCCTGTTTTGCTGGAAACAGAAGGCGTACGCCATTTTTGTGAAACTTATGCAGTACATATTTGATACACAAAACACGTACCCTCCCATTTTCAACAAATCAGGGGAAAGAACGGTGCCATTCGAGATGATGGTTGGCTGGGGTAGAGTTGCAAAAAAGCCGAAAAAATTCATTGGGCGTGAAAAAAATGGTTTATTTCCTGTTTTTTCCCGGAAAAATTGGAAAAATATAAAAAGTATGTTGTGCGCAACGAAAGGCGTTTATTTTCAATCAGGAAACAAGAAATAAAAAATAAAATGAACACACGCACGCACACACGTTCAGAAATCAGGACGCATTATTCCGATTCCTGGCTATCTGAGGAAATGTTTCCAGTGTCTCTCTCATTACGGACGCCTTCCTTCTTCTTTTTGAAGTTCAGGTAGGAGTGAACAAACACTAACTTTTCAACTCTGTCATTTTTCAGTCGGTTCCTAACTGCTGTGTGGATGTTGCCAAACTCTGACCAGTTCCGTTCACATGCGGCCGACGAGGGCGGGATCTTCAGAAGGAGAGACACAATGTCTGTGAGCGGCTGCGACGTGCAAAGACCTTCCCACCATACAGAGGGGGAAATATGATCCGCTGATTGCCACAGCGACGGTCTGCTCCAGATTCCACTCGTTGTACGGTATTCAGCAAGGTTCGAGAGCACTTTCCCAATTTCCTGTCCACGACGTTGACATTCCTCGGGGATCCAGTCCATAGCGTCAACCACTTCAGAGTCGTCAAGGTGTCTCCCTTTGTACCGAGGGTCAACAATGTTCGCGGCTGCGTGTATTGGCTGAAGACAGAAGAGCTTACGTTTGTTAACAGCGTCTGTAACCTTCTGTTCGTCATCATCCTCGAGCTTCAAAACCGGGAGCTGAGATACCATCGCCTGCTGAATGTTCCAAAATGCCTCTGGCACATCAGACAAGACAGCTGTGTCTGTCTCAATTCTGGCAATCTCTTCGCAAATCGGCTTCAACAAGTTAGAAAAGGTAGGTTTAGAAATACTCGTTGTCGAGAACATCTCTTATGGGCTTGCTGACATAAAGGTCCTCTGCTATTACTATCTTCTGTAAGGGTTTCTTGTTTTTCACGAGGCTTTCGAAGCACAACACAATTACTCCCCACCTCGTCTTGCTGGACAACTTGAGCGTGATAGGAAATGTTGTGCCTTGTTTCTCTTTGAATGTCGCAGCTACAACGTGCGTCCTCTTAACGTAGGTGATAATTTTCTTTGCATTATCTTTAAGCTTCTTTAGTGGCTCAATTTTGGCAATGTCATTAACAAGAAGCTTAAGTCCATGTGCAGAGCAGCCCAGTGGAGTTACACATGGGTACTTTTCCTTCACCAGTTTCCATGCGGCCTTCATGTTGCTGGCATTATCCGTGACAAGAGCAACCACCTTCTCAGCACCCACACTTTCTATCACGCTGCAGATTTCTGTGCTGATATACTCCGCAGTGTGTCGGTTGCTTTCCGAGTCCACAGACTTGTAGAACACAGGCTTGGATATCGCCACAACGAAGTTTACGATTGACTCGCTGCGGACGTTCGTCCACCCATCCGTCAGTACTGTGAGGCATGAAGCGCTGCTGATAATGCTCTCGATTTCAAGTTGAGCCGTCTGGTATTCAGCATCAAGCAGAGGTCCTGTAAGCATGTATCGCGTCGGCATTTTGAACGAGGGCCTTATCATTCGAAACAGAGCCCTCCAGTGCTGATTGTCAGGCAGTCGAAGAGAGATATTACTTCAGTAAATTGCTCTCGCAAAAGCAGAATCGGCATCCTCCTGTGCCTCTGAAAACATCTTATCTATGAATCGATCCACGCCGCTGCTAGCCGAAGCTTGCTGACTATTCTCACCCGTCACATTCGCCGTCGGTGATTTCTCATGAGTGAGTGATTGAGGTTTTTCTGGCGCATTAGCGACTAGGGCTATTATGCGCCAAGACAATAATAAAAGATTTATCATGAGAAGCAGAAAACAGCCATCTTCACGTGTCGTCCCATAGTCGTATGAATAAGACACGCTTTCACGCTGTCATAGGTGCTGCATCACGATTTGGCGCGGGAAAGGCACGAAGGCTACCACTAAAGAGGAATGCTGCACATACCATTTACAGCAACATTTCTTGACTCTACAACTTTGTCAGATTCATGAAGTTTCATCACTGCGTGTTTAACCTAATTTGCGTGTGACACGAGGAACTTCACGCTCGCTTATTAACTTTCAGCCATATGCATTGAGCTCCAGGAAATCTAACTGGCTACGGCGGCGTTCCACTCATTACGCGTCCGCAACGCCATTTATGCGCCTCTACCACGACGATGCAATTGCGCTGGATATTTCTACGGGCGACGCCTTTTTTTTTCCTCCGCCCGTCTCTCGCTATGAAGGCGCACCATTCTACAAGCTGGCCATAAAATCGAACGCTTATTGTGCCGCTTGCACTTCACTCGCTACATGTGTGCCGTAATTACCGTATCCCAGGGGGATGCCGTCTCGCTACAAAATGAAAAGGAAAACGTTCTGCTTCAGTGCCACGATAATACATTTTTATAGACGTTATACAGTTTTTTTTATCCTTTATGGAATTTGTATTTAAACAGCTATGAGTGCAGCATAGATGTCGTTTTTGCAGTTGAGTTCTATGGCCAGGCGGACATCCTCTCGAAGAAAGTATGCAACTCCAAGATGAATAATTACCTAAAAGTCATTAATTAGTTCTTTAATTAGAGGATTTCGGGCAAAAGCGGGATAGCAGAATGAGAGACTATCCCAGTTGAAAGCCATTCCACGTTTTAAGATATCCTCAAACACGCATAAGCGTTAAGATATCCCCGAATTTTGATATGCAAATGAGCCGAAACTGAGACTCAAGGGCATCTCCTTTAGAGGGCGATGTTTCACTGTACCGACGCGCCACGTGCCAGCCAAGGATTAACAACCCACTGTTAATCCAGACGAGCTTAGTAGAACCGCGGGAAGAACTAGAATTCTGAACTTTGTGTATTTTCTTCAGAGCATTTTCTCGTGTCACTTCGACTGGGACGAGGTCAGATTAGTATGAGTTAAGCGCGGCATGAGCTTCGCCCTGAAATAGAACAGCTAAATCAAATCGGAAATTAAAAAGCATCAAGGAAACAACGCCTGGATAAGCTTGCCAATGGGCCCCTTGCGGATAGCATTGAGATGAGCTGAGATACGGGTTGAGGCCGTTCACCTACTCAAACGACTAGTGTCATAGTATCCCACGCGGCGACGGAAATATGGGACTATTTGGCGATCAAACTCCCCAGTCATTATCACAAAATAAAGTTGTTGTTGTTGGGACTATTTCCATTTAGTTTATTTTCAAAACTCCTTATCTCCCATGTAGTGCGCTTCAACGATCCTTTGGTGTGCTTCAGTAAGTGTTCTCTGTGGGATTCGTACATTTCCTGCACTAAAGTCACATCCTGCGGTATTTTTTTCTTAATATCCAGCGAAAAAGGGGGTAGCCAACAATCCTGAGACCGATGCACTCAGCCTTGTCCACTCCGCCACAGCCGCACTAGACCGTCACCCCACTACCATCCTCTTCTTTCACGTCCCGGCGACGGCGGTCGTCCGAAAACGAACTTGTTACTTTTCGCACATCTCTACATCTAACCTAAAATCCGAATATGTTCTCCCTGCTGCAACAACTCCTTTGACTTGTAACATTTCATAAGGTTCGCCTCGACCCTTCGTGCTTCGTCGTCCCATTTTCCACCATTTCCACTCTTTGTCACACCCAGGCATACGATCTACTCGAAGACTCATTGGAACACGATACGTCGGGCCAAGCATGAATGCGGACATCAAGCATTAGGTTCGAGCTTGTGTGCAATGTCAGCGCATCTCCACCCTTCATACTCCCTCCGTCTTTCTTTTTCTTTTTTAGCTATAGTCGTGACGACGCCCACTTCTGTGTGGCCAACAACGGCGAGCCGATCCTGCCATTACCCCCCCCCCCCCCTCCGCTCCAAAACTCAACGGCACACACGCTTTTACCCCTCAATATTTCTGCCGCCTGATTGCCGTTTCGACCATCTGCACATCGACCTACTTTCGACCTTTTACTACACACACTATAACTATGTTTTCACAATCATTGATCGTTACATCCGTTGGCCCGAAGCAGTCCCAATCCCTGACCCAACCGCTTCGACTGTTGCCACGGCGTTTGTACGCACATAGATATCCGATTTCGGCGCCAACTCTGTCACCACTACAGACAGGGGTCGGCAATTTGAGACCGCCCAGTTGGTGCCCTGACTATCTCTCTGGGGATCACACGTATTACAGGATTACCGCATATCATCCAGCGTCAAATGGCCCAGAAGAGCGGTTTCACCGCCAGCTCATGCAGAGTGACGCTCAGAACAGCACCACAAACACCATGGCCGGAAGTCGTCCCAATCGCACTCCTGCGTACACACGCCTTTCGCACCGGACCTCTGATGCACTGTAGCTGAACTTGTGGATCAACCCTCCGCTTCCCCGGCGAACTCTTGTCACCCCCAGCTGACAAGACACTATCAGCCAACACGACGGACTACGCCTCCCGCCTCCGTCTACTGCTATAGTCAGCCACGGGGGTGGGGGTGGGGGGGCGTCACGATTATCGCTGGGGGGAATCGTGCGTCCTGGGACGAGATTTTATCTTTAATGCGTCTGAGGAAAACATAGTAAAAACACCCATACAGCACAGCCGGCGCCCGGATTAGAACCAGGGTCACCTCCCAGTCTCGGCGTGGAATGCCATCAGTGCCAGTACGAGGCGCACGGGTTTTAGACAGCACGAATAAAGCTCTAGTTGGAACAGGCGTGCAACAAAAACGGAACCTCCTCGTCTCATTCCTTCTTACGCCTATCCAACAAGTTCTTTCGATCGAGCCATTCTGCAAGGTTGAACTCCGTTTAGCACTCAATCATACGTTTACAGACCTCCGCTAACGCATCGTATGAAATTAATATAATCGAATGTGAGCCTTTCAGCTAACATACTGCAGGAACTTCATTGCAAACATCAGCGAACAAAGAGGAGAGGACGCAGTAGTAAATTTCGAGCACTTCTGCGTATGGCAGGCAAGCCTTCGTAGGTAATATAACTTATCGCCTGTCAGATTGTCACTGGGCTAGGAAACTAGTCACTTAATCTGATGTGCATCTTTAATACGGTTTGGCGTGCGAACTGCGAGGAACGCTTGCATCGTAATACGGAAAGATGTCGTGCACTAACCGATTAATGTCAAGTGCATCTGCGATGAACGCGCCGAGGGTATTAAAGGAGAGAAAGTAACATGCCGACGAGTTAGTTATAATGTTGGGTGGGAGTTAATAAGCTGTAATCATAATGCGCTGTCTATATTGAAAAGTAACACGAGCCGTCATGTTTGCTCGGTGAACGTGAATGCCATTAACGGCATTGCAACACCTACAGCTCGTAATCCTATTTCGTCGTAACGAATTAAACCCAGAACGATTAAACGTCCCCAGGATTGCTCTAGGAGTACCGACCCAGCACACGACCTATAGAGCTCAGAATTGTACTTCTGAAGTGTCTTCAGACATAATTAACATCGGCAGCAGATCATGTAAGCGTCGTTCAGTTTAAAGGAGCACTGAGGTGACCCACCATTTTTTTTTTTTGTGTGTGTGTTCTTTTGCGACGTGTTCTGCAATGAATAAAATACGTTCCCGGAAAAGAACGACGGGCGCAAGCTGCCTGCTGCGCGCGCGCGCGCGCGCGAAGCCTGTGTTTCGCATGTGTTTCGAAAATCCTCCACTCTTTGAAAGATCATATCGGGGAATGAGGGACGCCGTGACGTACCCTATTCCCCTGTCATGTGACTCGTGACGTAGACCGGCGTGAAAAGAAAGAAACAAAGAAGAAATGCGCACGACCTGTTCGACGTCACGCGAGGCTCATGTCGGCCGTCCGCGGATGCTTTCTCCGACCGTTTCTGTAAATTTGATTGCACAGTTATAATACGCCGCACAGCGAAAGTATTTTACATGGTGACTCCTGATGGACAGCTAAACAGATGAGACAGGGTTTCGAACCCCGTTAAATGTCACCTCAGTGCTGCTTTAAGATCTCATTTAGTGATACACCATGTTCTGAGAGCTCTGAGTGCACCCATAAATGTTGTCCAACAACGTGATGGAACGGCCCGGAGGATCTCATGACACGCAGGCCGTTCAAGATAGATTACTTACTAACCCGCACGTTTAATTCTACCAACTGCTTCTTTAGTCACTGTTATGAACCGTGTTGCTATATTTTCTCGTGTTATACTGGCCGGGCTGGCATGCCGGGAGACGTTTAAGACAGTTGCGATTCCCAATCCCGGTCCTTCACAACCAGGGGCCGGTGACGACTACACTCTTGAGCTTTCTTCGTGCCACCGGCCTCTCGACCAGCCTCGAAGGCCCGTTGTGTGCGTGTGTTCTTTTTGCTTTCTTTTCTTTTTCTTAAAGGAATAGCAAGTCGGCCTATGCCTGACTGACCTTCCCTCCCTCCCTCCCTCCCTCCCTTTCTTTTTTCAATAAACATACCCCCCCCCCAATGAAACGTGTGACTGGAATAACCTTCATAGAACGCAGTATGCACAGAACTGATAGCAGTTCATCCCCATAGTGACGCTTAGGTGTGGAAGTGAACAAATTTTTTGGTGGTTGGCGTGTTCCGCATCACCTCACTCTCGCGCAGTCCACCACACTGGGCATTTTATGAGCTTTTTGAGGGACACTACAGCTTACCACATCCGACGCTGATTGCGTTTTAAACTTTGCTTCATCCAACAGTTCCTCAGTTCTTTAAGCTGCGATTCATTTTCTCTTTCTTTTTTTCTCTCTTTCTTTTTTCACGTGTAATCCTTGCTCCAGAACTACGCTGGCCTTTAAGCAGATAATCCGACTCCACCTGATGTCATCTTTGTCTGGGATTATGTGCTCTTTGATCACTCGGGAGCGAGTAATAAAGATAGAATGGCTACTCCCCAAACCATCCACACACAGCAAAGTTCGCGAATTACACAGACAGAAATCCATGTTTTTATGGCACGGAAAAGTATTTCACGGGCAATTGCACCTTTCGGCGTAATATGTGCCGCACGCCCACCGCGGATCGGAGATCTTGGACGAGAAACCGAAAAGAAGAGACCTCATGAAAAGAGCAGAAACGACTGGTGCCCTGTCTCTGTAAAGAATGCTTTATGGTATTGCGTGAAATCTGCGAGCACTATTGTGTGTTGTGTATGGGTGTCGACGGCAGCTGGCGACCTTTCCTTTCGAACGGAAGTACCCGTACAAGCCGAACAATTCATGGCTCTGAGTGCTATATATTTCTGTCTGCGGCAAAAATTGGCAATAGAAGTCGTCGAAGCATATACATAGACAGGTATTTCCGAGGTTGGATGGCATATATCGTCATACGCAGGGTATCACTATAGTAACACGCATAAAGTTTTTTTTTTAAAAAAGGACGCAAATCAAGCCCGAATGTTGTTGTTAGCAGTCGAGAACTGTAGACACCAATATTTTTTTTTATTGTGCCTAATTAATTATTTAGGAAAGACTAATGAGCTATGTTTTGAAATATTGCTGAAATATTGCTTGAGGAATCAACTAGAAAGTGTTGTGTCTTGAGAAACGGCAATATTTCAAGAGTAAGCTAATGGGGCTTGTCTAATTAATTCATTAACCATAATGGAATGCGATACACGACCGAATACAGTTGGTTTGACGTAGAGCGCACTGTTCTTTCTTTTTTCTTTCTCAAAATCCAGGTGCAGGTTTATTGAAGCAGCCTGTATATGTGTCGATGAACGTCTTTTAGCATCACGATATAGTTTCTCACATAACAAAACATTTTTTGTTAGAGCTTAGAAGTGTCACTTGTCTCTGTCCTCTACATCGTCTTCCAAGATGAGCAATAGCCGTCTAGAATAAGTTGGAACGATGACTACACACTGGCGAGCTAAGTGCACGCTTCACTGGCCGTTCTCAAAGAAGCCTTTTATCTGCAAGCGTATGGCTGCAAATGTAGGCCACATGTAAGTAATGGCGCTATTAGACGGTTTGTTCCTAGGAACCGAAGCGTTGAATCAAGTAAATCACTTATGTGTGGGGAGTTAGATGACGGTGCGCGGAAAGCCCCTTTACTTGCTTACTGAAAGGACGGTTATTCTCGCAAAAGTGCTACGGTCACGTAATCATTATAGTTCATGTGACCTGTATCTTTAAATGAAATATGCCGTGACGTGCAGCTCTGTTTGCATTACGTCACTGTGTCGCAGTAAACGGATACAATAACATTTTGATTTCCTCGTTTTAAATTCACTCTCTCTCATTTGTATCACAACAATCTTGTGAACACTGATTGACTGTTCGTTGACTAACAAAGGAAAATAATCAATATATTTGCAAGGAGAATATTAGTGTTTAACTTCGCTAGGTTTCGCTGCTGAGTTTCACGCGAATGAAGCGAGTTCGAACGTGGATATTGTGGCGTATTGTTGTGCTGCAAATATGCCAAGAAGAAAAACAATGTGGAACAAACAATAAGGACTCTCGGAATAGAATAGTCTCTTCTGGTGCATGAGAAATACCCACCAAATCCAAAGAGATTCGTGAAATGGTAGATGTGCAACGCAGAAGGACGGATAACGTGCAATAGTGGATTCTACGGCATCCGTCGCTTTATTCTTCCTTGCTAAATCGCAGCAGCTACCTGGTACAGTGCATAATAGGGACTGTGCGACAAACTGGTGGTGCCCCTATGGGGCCTCCGGAGAAAGTACCTGGCGTGATAGCCGTCAGGTAGCGAACTTTGTTTACATGTGAAGTGCGAGCGTCATTCTTTGCCACACTGGACCTGTTGCATCTTTAACTGTGTACGCACCTGAAAGAACTCTGCACTGGGGACCAGATGCGTCATTTCTCGTGATTTCTATGCCTCGAATATCTCGAGAGACTCGCAGGGAATAGCGTTCGTGACGCCTGTTCGACCCTTGCATGAGGTGCACAACATGAGTGAATGTATTCTATTTCTTTTGTTCTAGTTTCGATGAAACTGAAGAAGGACCTGTAAAATGATCAGTGACTTACAATTGCTATTTTCGTGACTGAAACGCTGCTGGGTACTGCATCAACGTCAGATGCACCGGCTAAACGGCAACTTGTTTCGAGATAATTATTGAGGTGATTCATCGCCAGTCCCCAGAGCCAATATTTGCTCCCAATAATTTGGTTGATGAGCCTTCACAGTGAAAACGTCGTCTACGTCGTCCAAGAAGTTTCGTAATTACGCACCGACCATTTCACAACCGTCGTGCTGCAAGGCCACGGCGGCAGCCGATATAAAAATTACATAAAATTTCTTCAAGGATTTCTTTGGCGTTATTTTATCTCAAGATGCTGGAAAAACTCCAGCACAGGTTCAGACAATATGTTATGACCAGATATGTTTATTTACGTGGATAAAACGGACGCACGATGTAGATTTCGGTGATGAAGCTATGGGGCAGTGATCTGCCAAAAGGAATGCGAGACTCAGTCAAAAGCATGATGTTTCAAGTGGTTTGAGTCAGAGAAATGTACCTATATAGTCTTCGCTAGCAAGCCAAGATTTTGTGAGACATCAAATAACCATCCTCTCGACGTACCACTTCCAGATGTTTTGACACAGACGGACGCGGGTGGCTGTAGCTCCTTCCGCACTGTTAGAAACATTATAATTACGGTGTTTGCTTCTGTGCAGTTTGTCTCCATTATCTCCACAGGTTCCACATTATTTGCGCTTCGAAAATCAGCCCTTGTATTTACGGCGGTCGCCACGCAAACTACGGTTCCAGAATGCATAGAACGAGCGGCGTGGTATCACGTCGGGTACCTCCAAGAACGCCGCTGGCGGCGCTGTCGCGACGGAGCAACGCGCCTCCTTTAGGTGTCGCACGGTGCCTATAGTAGTCAAAGGGAAAACTGCTCCCCGCGGGAGAGTAGAGGCTGCGCTACAGATCCTTAGGAACAGCTCTTCCATGTGAAGCTTCAAGGTTAAAATCAGACCGAACAAACGACCAAAGAAAAAATCGGAAAAATAATGGTAGAATAGCAAGCCGCCTGTGTTTCTAACGCCCGTTTCAACACCCATTCTGTTATTCGCCTGCATGGATAGAAAAGGCGGCGCTGCTATGTGTACAGAGAAGTGTAGTAATGACTAGTTCTCATTAAGGAATCGAAAACGTACTGGTGGTGCTGAAAGGACTCGCCGTTGTCGGCCTCACAGAGGTGGGCAACGCCACGTCTGACGCCCTGGGGGAATGTGCGTCCTGGGCCGACTTCTAAGGGAACTGTGCCGACATATGTCTGAAAGCGTCTGAGGAAAGGAAAACCCAGGAAGAAAACGTGCTGATACGTTCATAGCAACGAAAGGTTGCAAGTTAAATAAATTTTACTTCAACGCAATAGGCGCTTCAAGCCCCAAGTGCGTCTCCTCTTGCAGAACACACGGAAGGATAAAAAGAGCGAACGAGAAATGATTTCATGCACAGCATGATCGACCGAAGCCACATTTCGCGACGGGCTCGATTTCCATAGTTCCTCCAGAGCTGCGAAGTGAACTCAGCTGAGACACATGTTAGTCCAGAATTTCGAGGTAAAAGTATGGTTAAACCCTAGACACTTCCGCCGTTCAGCGTGACACGATTCAACACCGACTAAAAAGTTCATTAAACATTATTTCAAGATACCTCTTGCACCGCGGCTTGGTTGTCTCGCCTAGCAAGACAGTAGCCATGGCATTCTCACGAAGATCATTTCATAAGTACCCGCTTTTCATTGATGGCTCACCCGTGACCTTTGTCACGACCTGCCGATAGCTGGGGATTACAATTGACCGTGGCCTGACGTGGTCCCAGCATGTGAAGCAGCTTGCTACCAAGGCAAACTGTTTGGTAAATGTACTCAGGCGTATTGCTGATGCATCCTGGGGCCCGTCATGCTCTGACCTCTATCGTGTCCATCGTGCCCTGGTGTTGGGGACATTGCGGTACGGCTTACCCATTCTGCATGGTCTCAGTCGAACCCAAGAACAGGAATTGCTCAACATCCAGGCCGGTAGTCTCCGTGTCTGTTTGAGAGTCCCCAGGACAACGGAGACAACAGAGCAGAGGCGCGAGAGCAGCCGGTTCACATACTGCGGGACGGTGATACCCTTCGCGCTTATACACGCTACATTACACGCACCCGCTACACTCTTTTTGTCGCATTGATGAGGACTGCCCGGCGTCTGCTTTCGGCAGTGCCATTGCCCGCCTGAAAGGGAGCATTCCATCTCCCGCGTCTACACCATCCTATGCGCCGGCGATGTGGACTCTTGAAAGACCCTGTATTCACTCTAACATCCCTGGCCTCCAACGCAAGAGAGGCGTCCCCACAGTCGTGGCCCACCAGCTCACACTGGAGCACCTTGCCTCAACACACCGACTAAGTCGCCATATATACACCGATGGCTCAGTAACCCAAGATAGTTCGAGCGCGGCTTTCTACGTTCCGGATGAAGACCTGGGGCACGGTTTCAAACTCCCCTATACAGTGTCCTCGACAGAAGCCGAACTGTTTGGTATCCTGGCAGCACTGGAGCATATTACCAAATCCGGGCACGGAACGTGGGTCTTTCCTACCCACAGCAAGGCATCACTAGATATGTTGTCGTCATCTCGCCCCAGCATAATAAGCGATTTGCATACCATGACGCTTTAAAAATTCAATGAACTCTTCGCCACTGGTTTCAATGGGGCCCTGGACACGTAGGCGCGTCTGGAAATACCCGAGCAGACGCAGTAGCGAGACGCGCTGGATCTGATGACACTTCGGCCCTGGCACCTCTGCCGCTTACAGCCTCCACATGCCGTCTATACATACGCCGTCGGTGTGCCACGTGTGCTCAGCAGTTCCGTGCCGAAATTACGACTTACAACTCATTCCTACGGTCTATCGACCCATTGATGGAGTTCGTCATCACTTGCTACCGCAGCCGTAAAGAAGAATCCCTTCTCCACCGCCTACGACTCAATGTTGCCCGCACACCTTCACTTCTCTTCAAGATGGGTCGGCTAAATTCACCAAACTGTAATGTCTGTGGAGTGGAAGCTGACATCCCACACCAACTCCTGTATTGCCAGCAGCACCTTCAACATAGGGACACCCTCCGCTGCCGTCTGCTCCAGACTGGCTGTAACGACTTTTCGTTGGCCGCTCTTCTTGGCCCCGTCTTGCACCCCAACCAGTGGGCTGTGTCACTGCCGCTCTCCTCGGTTTTCTCCGAGTCTCAGGACTCGCGAAGTGCATGTAACGTTGTGCTGGTGTTTATTCTCTTCTTTCTTTCTTTCCTTTTCCTTTCGTTTTGTTTCTTTTTGTTTCTCTTTCCTTTTCCCTTCTTTTTGTTTCTTGTTTTCTTTCCCTACACTTTCTTTTTGTTGCTTTTTGTTTTTCTTTCTTTCCTTTTTTTTGATTCCCCCGTTTTTCTTTTTCCTTCCTTCCATTGTTTCGATTCCTTTTCCTTTCCTTTCTTTTTCGTTTTCCCTTCCCCCTTTTTTTCCTTTTTTTCAGAATAGCAAGCCGGCTCTTTGCCCTGCTAACCTTGCCTTTCTTTTTTTTCTTAATAAACATACCCCCCCCTCCCCCCCTAGACACTTTCATCAACGGCCGTGACGAACAGCACTGCACATTTGGTTCGCAAAATACCGGAATGACACCAATCTAAGTTGCACGATGCCACATTTATTTTACGCGGTTATAGACGACCACGAGCCACATATAAACATAATGATATTACAAATTTCGGAAGACACACGGAAGTATCGAAAAATATGAAAGCTTTCGGTAATGAATGGGAGCTGTTCATGACGAAAAAGAAAACGATAGGATGGCTGCTCTTCATGGCGCATCAAAAGCTAGCGGAGCTCATTGTTCAGTCGATTGTACTTTAATTTGCGTACAATGCGACCGAGATTGAGGTGCCGTTGCAGAAAGACGACCGGACGTTACTCCGCACCCTCTCACGCTCGCTCCTTTTCCATCCTCTCTTTTTGCTGCTCTCCCTAGAGTCACGGCATCCCACGGGACCGACCGTCTTCCAGGGCTGTGAGCAGCTGTTGTCGTACTTGTGCTGACGTTCGACGTTGCTCTGTTCCCTTCCTTGCTCGAAGAGTGGAAGAGCAGAAACTTTCTTTACTCTCTCGATCCTCCTCCCATCATAGGACCGTTATTTCCCTGCCAACGTAGTTACTACATGATATTTTTATCCCGCTTTCCTTATATTTTCTTCGGCTGTGCCTAGGAATCTGCTCCTGACTCTTCTTCTATCTGTGCACTAAGAATTTCTGTGAGCTATTGGCGATGTGTCCGGAAGGGAGCTACGGCCGGTTGCACTTCCTGGACAGATCTCCAATTGGCTTGTTGATTCTAGGCCCTTACTGGGTTCGACTTATTGTGTTTCATTTGAGGCCCTCCTGGGACTTTGCCCTGTTGTCAAAAATGCTCTTGCTACCCTTCACGTAATCTTTCGATGCTCATTCTCCGGGGTGCGCGATCGGAAAACTTATTCCCTGGGGAAATTTCCCGCAGCCAATTGGGAGCCCTTGACATCAACGTAATGGTCGCTTTTGATGTTCTGATGAATCCTCTCCGCTTGTCTGCGTGTCTAGGCTTTGTTATTATATTACTTAGCTTCGTTTAGAGGCTGTGTCGACCATTTCATTTCGTGTCGATCGCCCCGGGAGAATAGTGCTTTTAAGGAACAAGTTGGAGACAGGGCGGCGGCAAGTTTGCGATTGTCTGTGTGGTTTATATTGCCATGCGATCATGTTTCGATGCTGCAGCACTACGGTGCGTGCACACGACGTACCGGAAATTGAAACCCTGATAAACAGCAATAATGGCTCCACGACTTTCCTCAAACAATGTCTAATAGTAGGTTCCAGAGTCTTCGTCGATGCGCTGACTCGAAAGAGTTCTGGAGGCGTTGAAAGGAGAAACGAAGTGACAATGGGCACTGCTCGAGACCCTTCCTTATTCATCACCCAGCCTATATGAAGAGCCGCCATGCACAATATGTTCCATACACAGTGACTTCTCACTGCGCCCATAAATTTACAAAAAACGCACCGAAAAAGCAGCCTTCATGCTACGAGTTTGTCTCTGCGCAGGGTAAAGGGTAAAGAAAGCGGAAAGATTAGGAGAGGAGGGGGGGGGGGGTAATGTCGAAATTAGCTCGCCGTTGTGGGCATCGGCAGGACTATAGCCAGAAAGGGATGAAGGGTGAAGGGTTGGAGGTGAGGTAAGCACAGGATGAATGAATCCGATGTGCACTGTGGATGGGGGGTACGTTAGAGGGGTATTTGCAAAAGGCCCGTTTCCTGGAGAAAACAGAAGAGATTTCGAGTTTTTGTAGATCGTTCAGCATACGAGCATCCGGGGCATAGGATGTTCGCCAAGGTACCAGTCCAAGAAACCAGGTGACGAGAAGTCTGTTCACTCACAAGGCAGCAACAAGGGGGTGTTCGAAGACGAGGTATGGGACCACAGAAGAAGCCACGTGCGCTTCAACCTCGAAACGTTACTCCTTATGTGAGAGAGGGAGCAACGAGGTCACTCCACGTGCAATATGGGAGAGAGAGAGAGACTGGGAGGCTGCTCAGACGACTGACCTACTTGCGTAGCGTACCCCTTCAGAGAGACGGAGAATGAGGGAAGGGGGATGGGCACGTCTTGACGTAGCCTCTGATACGTAACTTGTGACGTAGATCGGCGGAGCACAAGTGGGTACAAGAACCGCGTGAGTTGAGACGAAAGAAACAAAGCAGAAAGGCGCAGGGATTCACTACGTCACGCGAGGATTGTGTCGGCCGTACGCGGCAGGTTTCTCTGACTTGTTCCTTTGCAAATTTGGTAGTTGTAACAGTAAGGGACAAAAGTGGTAGCGTTACGAGGTGTTCTCTGACAACCTGCAAGAGAAAGTCAGTGTAATGATTTCATAAAGTGCAATGTAGCTACTTCAGCTCCATATGAAAGACAACGAAGTCGCACAAAAGAACATCTCTTGGGTTATAAGCTTGAAGCCTCCGTCATGAACAGCCTATGACACGACGGATGCGATGAGGGGACCCTCAAACACCCGGAAATGTTTCTTGTGTAAGAAGGAGAGACACTTGAAACGTGATTATCCAGCATGGAAAGCACAAAGGAAGGATTGGCGAAGACAGTACGGGAAACAGCGAGCAAAGATGGTCACGTCACGTGGTTCTTAACCCCCAGCGTGTGGTGGCCACGGACTTTCTAATTAACGTAACAAAACGTTACCTTCCTTTGGCAAAATGTTGGGTTCAATTAAGACAATTGGCCTAATTAGTGAGGTACACTCATGCAAACCACCTGTTTGCGTGGCAAAAACCTCCACAAGTGTCATGCAGAAGGTTTCCTATTTTTACCTCATGTAGATTTTTGGAATACATAATTAGGGGACACTCTCTCGTGCAACACTGTTAGAAGAAGCCGACAACGCTGGCACCCTCTGCATACTCGGGTGTGCGTGCGTATATCTCCGCGCACCTGTATATTCTCAGTTTTTCATCAAAACCTTTACCTTCCCCCTTTTTTTTCATTTGGTCTAATAAATATATCACCCCCGCTTTACCTCGGTACCACGGACTCTGCTGTTGCTGACGCTCGACTGCAACATGTTATGGGCCCAGGCACCTACTGAGACTGCGGAGACTGAAGCTGAGTGAGGACCAGCGATGGGAGATGCAGGCAAGTTTGCGGTGGCCAAACTGCCGGGTGGGAACTGCCATTCTTGGAAGTTCAAAATGAAAATGTCCTGTGTAACAGAGGCCGAACCCGAACCTGACGGTCCTACGGCTTCGTGGGTTGCGGGAGATTGCAGTACCCAGAGCACAATTTGTCGCATCGTAGACGACAGTCAGATATTACATGTTTGCAACTGCACGACTGCAAGAGGCATGTGGGAAGAGCTCCGCAAGGTGCACGAGAGGGCGAATCTTAGCAACAAGTTGTATCTGCTGAGCAAATTGCATCAGAAGAAGCTGAACTCGGCAGAGGACATGCAGGGTTTGTTTGCCAAGGGCGTTATATCTGTTAGAAGAGAGCGACAACTACCGCGGGCGTGCAACTACAGGTTATGGGCTCAGGCTTCGCTCTTCACCACTAGTTGTCTCCGTCTCGTTTGCTGGCTCAAGCCATGGGAGACTCCAGTAAGTTCACAGTGGCGAAGCTGGCGGATGGAAACTACCAGGCGTTGAAGTTTAAAATGAAAATGCTGCTGATCAGAGAAGACACCTGGACGTACATTGCGAATGCTGCACCCGAAAGTCCTCCCAGTTCGTGGGTGGCTGGAGATCGTAAAGCCCAGAGTACCATCTGTCTCAGCATCGACGATAGCCAAATAGTGCATGTTTGCAACTGTTCGACGGCAAAGCAGATGAGGGACGAGCTCCGGAAGGTACACGAGAGGGCGAATCTCAGCAACAAGCTCTACCTGCTAAGGAAACTGTACAATCCAAACTGGACAAGGACGAAGTTATGCAAGGGTACATCAGGCGCACATTGGAATTGGTGGATCGATTAAGGGGCATCAGGCAGGAAACGACAGATTTTCAAGTGGCTGCCCTCCTTCTAAGCGGCCTTCCAGAGACCTATGAGGGGCTCGTCACAGCCCTTCATGGGCGCCCAGATGACGACCTTACTCTGGAATATGTTAAAGGGAAGCTCGTGGATGAATTTAAACGGAAGCAGGAGTCGGCAGGTTCGACACACGACTCGGAAGCAGAGCTTCAAGCTCATTCGAGTTCTAGGACAGCGGCTTCGACAAGAGAGTGCTACTACTGCAAGAAGCTTGGTCGCCTCAGGAAGGACTGTCCTGCCTGGAAGGCTCACGGGAAACGTCCGCAGAAATAGCGGAACAGACAGCGGGCTAGGACAGCGATGTCTCAGCATTCATCGTCGTCTGAAGTTGCTTTCTTGCTGACGGAAGATTCCCAGTCGAAGAGCTGGGACTGGTAAGTGGACTCCGGCGCCACAAGTCACATGTGTAACGATCGGAGCTTGAACGATTGTCACCGTGGCAAACGGGCAACAGGTATCTTCCCAGGGAGTTGGTGACGGCATTCCGCACTGTACAGTATCCCCATCAGCAGTCAAGAAGGTCCGTGTAAGGAATGTGCTCTGCATACCCTCCTTGGACAGCAACCTTCTATCTGTTAAGAAGTTAACGGAGCTCGGCAACGTGATGTCGTTTAGCGGAGAAGAGTGCACCGTCACAAAGGGCAAGGTTGTCGTTGCTACGGGGAAGATTGACCATGACCTGTACCGTCTCTCGACAGCTGGAAAAGAGATGGCGAACCACACGCAAGCGTTGGACCACCGGGATTGTATCCACGTGTGGCATCACCGATTAGGGCACTGGGATGCTGATGCGGTGAAGCGTTTGCATACGGATTGTCTGGCGGATGGAATCAATGTCGAATGAGTACCCGGAACAGTACCTGCGACCATGTTCTCAAATGCACTAATTGCATAAAAGGCAAAATGAAAAGAGCATCATTTCCAAAAGCGAGCTCTTCTCGAGCTCAAGCTGTTCTGGACTTAGTGCACACTGACGTCTGCGGGCCTATGAGGCTTCTTACACAAAGTCGGAACCGGTACTTTCTTACACTCATCAACGAGTTCTCCAGATACACCGTTTTCTACCTCCTGAAGTCGAAGGACGACGTTGCCTCGACGGTTGAGGAGTACATGGCGTTCGTGAAGAACAAATTTGGAACTTACCCGAAGGTCCTACGTGCGGACAACGGAACTGAATATAGTGGCAGAAGAACGCGGCAGGTTCTTCGTTGCCGTGGCGCAGAGTTACAGACCACTGTCCCGTATAGTCCAGAGCAGAACGGCGTGGCTGAACGAAAGAACAGGACTTTGTGCGAGAGCGCACGAAGTATGCTCTTTGGGGCGGACTTGCCAGAGACGTACTGGGGTGAAGCCGTCCTGTCGGGGGATGAGACTGGCACAGAAGCGCCTGGACCTCGACGGTCAGCAAGGAGCAACAAAGGCGTCCCTCCAAGTCGCCTCACATATGTTGCTCAAGCAACAGTACCTGCAGACCCGGCGAGCTGGAAGGAGGTGCAGATAATGCCTCCTGTTAAATGACCAAGTGGATTGACGCCGCTCATGAGGGGATCGCGTCACTACATCAGCTGAACACATGGGTCCTTGTGGAGTTACCCCCAGGAAAACGACCTTTCGGCTGCAAATGGATTTTCAAGACTAAGCGGGATAAAGACGGTACCGTTGAGAGGTACAAGGCGAGGCTTGTTGCCCAAGGGTACTCCCAGAAGTATGGGGAGGATTATGACGCTACATTCGCCCCCGCTGCGAAGCTGACTACTCTGCGAGTACTCCTTACAATATCTGCGGCACAGAAACTAAAGGTACGCCATGTTGACAGCCTTTCTGAACGGTCGCATTGACGAAGATATATATATGAAACAGCCAGAAGGATCTGTTGCCAAAAGGGAAGAACACCTTGTTCGTAGACCCCTGTTTATACTCGAGAACAATAGGTGGCGGTCGCATGTATGTTCTACTGTACGTAGATGACATGTTGGTCTGTCACGAAGACGTCCTAGTCATTACCAGCGTTTGGAGAAGCTTGAATCGGCACTTCGGGCTGAAGGACCTCGGTTACGTCAGCCGCTAGCTTGGCATTGAAGTCGATAGACCGCAAAGTAATTGTTTATTTATTCACCAGAGAAGCAAGGTCGACGTTTTGATGGAAAAGTACAATCTGGTCGACGCTTAGACAAGGCACAGTCCAATGGACGTGGAGTATGTCAAGCTAACTGGGGATGAGGACTTGCTCTCTAGCAATGAACAATATCGGCAGACTGTAGGAGAGCTTCTCTTGTACCTTAGCACGACCACCCGTTGATATTTCATGCGCAATTGCGGTCCTGTGCCGCCGCGTCAGCAAACCGCGGCAGCGAGACTGGGATGCCGTCAAGAAGTTGTTGCGGTACGTCAATCACACTCGAAACCTCAATCTGAAGCTTACAGCAGACCCATGCTTGCATCTAGTGTGCTACGTAGACGCGGATTGGGCTGGAGACTTGTCGGATCGTAAATCGACTAGTAGATACCTCATACAATTCGGAGGCAGCCCCATCTCCTGGTCAACGAGGAAGCAGCTTTCCGTTGGTCTGTCTTCTACTGAAGCAGAGTACGTTTCACGTACGCTTCACAAGAAGTCCTTTGGCTGCAACACCTTTTGACAAGTTTTGGTCACCGTCTGGCTGAGCCCACTCGCATGCTTGAAGACAATCAAGGCTGCATCAAGCTAGCGCTTGGAGAAGGTCTGAGCGCGAGAACGAAACACATCGACGTTCGCCACCACCACCTCAGAGACTTGGTGCAAAGCGGTCACGTCGAGTTCGAATATTGTCAAACGGGCGAAATGGTTGCCGACGCGTTGACGAAGCATGTGCCACGGCAGCACTACGAGACCATCAGAGAGCGCATGGGCCTTATTAAGCATTACTTGTCGAGGTGTGTGTGTGTGGGGGGGGGGGGGTGTTAGCAGAGGTCGTAATATCTGTTAGAAGAGAGCGACAACTATTGCGGGCGGGCGTGCACTTTTGTCGCGTGCCTCAGTTCTCAGCTAATTTTGCGCTGCCCACCCGCACAGTAAACCTGTCTTGCTCGCTGGCACTGCCTGGTCTTTGCGTTCCTTCCTACAGGGTTACATCAGGCGCACTTTGGGGTTAGTGGAGCGTCTAAGAGGAATCGGTGAAGATACAACGGATTTCCAAGTTGCTGCACTTCTGCTGAGTGGCCTCCCGGACAGTTATGAAGCTCTCGTCACAGCCATCGATGCTCGCAGGGATGAAGATCTGACATTAGAGTTTGTGAAAGGGAAGGTGCTGGACGAGTATCAAAGAAAGGGTAAGATGACTTGTGACTGATCTTGCGCTCCGGACGCAGCCGCAGGATGCGACGAGGGGACCCTCAAGCATCTGGCAATGTTTCTTCTGTAAGAAGGAGGGACACTTGAAACGTAGAGATAAACTGATGTAATCCAGAAGATGTGGGTTCGACCCCTACAGCTGGCTAACCTTTTCAGTGACTTTCATCTTTCATACTTGAAACGTGATTGTCCAGCATGGAAAGCACAAAGGAAGGATTGGCGGAGACAGCACGGGAAACATACAGCTTGCAGCGAAGAAAGACGGAAACGTCACGTGGTTCTTCAACCCCAGACCTGGCACATCGATTCAGGTGCAACCAGTCACATGTGCAATGACCACAGTTTCTTCACGAATAATTACAGGACTAGGGCTGAGATCGTTACCGTCGCCAATGGACAGCAGGTCTCCTCGGAAGGTATCGGAGATGGGGATCTTTATTGCAAGATTTCTGACACAACGCTTCAAAAGGTACAACTTACCGATGTCCTGTATGTTCCTGCATTGGAGAGTAACCACCTTTCAGTCACGAGGCTGACGCAACAAGGCCACGTTGTAACTTTCGCATATGACATGCCCAAGATTCGTGAACAAACACTAAAAGCGTACTTCGCCTGCATTACACTCTAAACCTGGTACCTTCTAGTAAAGGGTAAAAATTTCAAAAATTTTACCCTCTATTTCAGAAGTTACCTTGTAACCTATGGGCAATACCCTCTATAAACGTTACACAGATCATCTATAAAAAGAGGTTACTATCTCCTAACCGCCACACCGACGTAAAAGTTAGTTTCGCCAGGCATGGCTGTCTCCAAGACGCTCGCCTCTTCACAGACGCTACAGAACAAATGGTGCTCAAAATGAGCTCTCATCAGTGCAGAACGCATACTGTCATCCGGAACATATAGCTATAATATACGTAATTCATCTAAGGGCACCCAGTGGCGAAAACGGAGTGATTACTACATGTACAGATTCAAATGCACAAAAAATGAAAGAAAGAAATAATTGCAACTGGAGCATATGTATTATTTAATTGGCAAACCTGTAACTACAGCTGAGGCAAGAGCACGAGGACGTCACAATACCAACACTTCAGCTGTGGTAGACGACGCCTCACGTTGTTGCAACTTCCTCTCCAGTACACCGAAAACATTTCTATACCTTTCTGATATGTCAGAATCACACATCAGCGACGCGGCTATGGTAAATCAGAAGCACACGATGAAGTAAAACACAAGGATGACAAAGGACTAAGCAAATAACGGACGTAAGACACACACGTACACACTGTGTTGAACCGTTAAACCGTGTTAGAGAGACAGACTGTGCTGCGATTAGTGTTCCTAGACTGTTCAGGAAAGACATAACCACGTAAACTTAGTGGTGAACATATCGTAGAAATACCCTGATAAAGTTCCGTCACTTGACCCTTGTGCATTCTTCACAATCCTGAACACGATCTGCAGTTCGTACAGACGCAGAGACACAATAACGTAACGCACACTTATCCGACACTCTCGTACTGAATGATTGAATGTGCGGCTTGAACGAGAATACAGTGACTTTTGAGCAGTACCTTTTATACAGGTTAGCTTGCAAAGAAACAAGAAAAACAAACGAAGGAAATTCAAACGCGGAATTCGTTTAGAAGTTACAACGTTCCTATAAAGGGTACATTTATAAGTTATGACGATTAGATTTCCGTTGAACACTGAAGTAACCTCTATTGCTTCTCCGGTGTCACGTTACAAGTCGTGTTTAACCTTTAAATAGAGGTATCGGACGTGTAACCTATACGATATTCGGAAATCTACGTCTATATAAAGGTTACACATTGCTAAAAGTTACAATAAAGGGTACCGAGTTAACAGTGTACACCCATAGACGCAATGCATAAGAAACATAAAATTTCATTTTGGCGGAAAACGTCGATACTTTTCACTGCTTCACACTGGATCACGTGAGATCTATATATACAATAAATTATACCGAAAAAGAATTACCCGTATTACCCGCTTTCGTTCCCCCGGCATTTGAAATCAATGTACATTGTACTCAATGGGACAGAAGCAGAATTCGTGCTCCATCGTGATTTCACTCTTATACATCAAAATATGCCTTAGGCCTTAGTGCCTTAGGCAATTCTGCACTGCAGTTTCACAATTGGGGGTACCATGTTTGGAACCTAAAGGGAATGTCTTGCTTATGTAGCGATCCAATTTTGTTCCCGAGGGCATGAAAGTACGACTAAAATGTGAGATATTACACCTGAAGAGGGCTCAGCCTAATGACACACTCGCATGTAGGAAAGCCGACCGTTCGTTTGAGCACGTGTAAATGGGAGGAGGAATGAAACTCGAAAGGGAAAGGAATATCAATTCATCGCGCATTCTCCTCTGATAACCACCTCCGCAACACGGGTTTGATAAAAACATCTACACAATAAAGGTGTGCTTTCACGGCCAAAGAGAATGAAGAACATTTCTGGTGACATCTGCTTTAAACACAGAAAAGACAACGCTGCAGATACTGCTTTGCCCTGAGGTTCACGTTTGGAAAATCGAACGCTCTCTTCCTCTTAGTATCAGTATCTTTCTGACATTGCAATTATGGCGGTAAAAAGATGTACAAAAAATCTTATGGATGTAGTATACCGTTATTGCCATGTGATCTCTCCGCCGATTATTCCCTCTTTACCTTATCTGTGACCGTCATGTTTTTTGCATGCATATAATGTATGCTTAATTTTATGTTTCACACTTTTTTTTAATTTTTCCTCGCTCGGTTGCAACCAGTATAAAATTTGATGAGTACCTTAATGGCTGTGAGCTTGTATATTTTGTCTAACGACGTTATAGACCTCTATTTAGGAGAAGGAAACGCAAGGCAATTTTTCTTTTTCTTTTCTTCATGTGTACACTAGTCTCGGCGGCAGCATGCTTAAATTGAGCACGGCCGCGCCGTTGCGCCTGAGCTGTCCGGCAGCGTCATTCACGAACAAAATGTAATTGTTATCTAAGTAAGTAAGCGCCTCTACAACCTACAACTGGGACCTGGCGCATATAATTGTGTTGTGTCAATGTTTTCTTGACTTCAAGCCGATCATGGCGACGTACCTGTGCCCTTTTTTTTTATTCCTTTAAACAAATGCTCGCTGATATGCATCGTTCTGTGCAACTGCCTGCATATTTTAGCGGCATGTTTTGCGCGTGAAATAGTGCACCTTGTGCGATTTTTGCAAACGCTCGATGTGACGTTGTACTTCGCCTTCGACGAAGTACTGTCAATAGCCTAAGATAACGTTACCCCATTGTTTCCACCACAATGGTGATATCCGATCATTTGGCGATCCGATGCTTTTAATGTACACCAACGGTGCCGAACTCATTCGTGTCCGCGGGCCGCGTTGGGCCATGGAGGAACTACGCGGGCAGCACACGACTGCTTTGGGGTAGACTGCTTCCGATATAGATGCTCGAATTCACTCGGGAGATAGCCAAGACTACGGGTTCGTTTCTAGTAGGTTAGAAGACACCAATATTACAAATAGGCTATGCAGGGTTTGCTCAGAAATTTGGTAGGAATGTACTAGTAATGCTAATCGAGTAAAAATCTGACGCAGAGACAGGTTTCGAGGGTCATCAGCGAAGACGTCGAAAGCAACACAGAGGCGGATAGGAAATGTCAAACTCAACTTTTTATATCATGATTAAAGGGTGCAGATCACTCATCATAAGTTTCTGCGCAACGCACAACGAAGAAATCGTTTGATTGTGAATTGTTTTATGTGTTGGAATTGTTTTGATCAGGCAAACGGAGATATTCCGTGACATCGCATTTGTGAGATTCCCTCACGATACCTGTGTACATATAAGCGACCCTAACATGAACCGGTCTACCGTAGCAAATCAGCGCTCAACGCCCCGATCAAACGGCTCGCCTAAGGTAAAGTAATTGTGTGCTTTCAATGACTTGTACGCATTCACAATATCAGTAGTGAACTGGCTCGCCGAAAATATTAGAAAAACCACAATGCGATTGTGATCGGCGGCATGTTTTGTGACTGGGCTGTCCAGTTGTCGATGTGTAGCGCAAAGAGATCGCCATGTTGTATACTGTTCATAAACAACTTGGTCTTGTAGTGACACTTGTGAAGTGAGCGCGAGAGCGGTGTAGCAGTGCAACACAGCCGACGTTGCACTTGCGGAAAGCATTCGCACGGCTGCGCTCAGTTTGTTTTGCACACACCACCTCCGCGCTTTCGCAGATGGCGCCTCTTGTTTGTAAGCAGAAGAGTGGTCTACACCTTTTGAACGAACGAACAGATCACTTCTTCCCGTGCGCGTTTGTGCTGCTGTCGGGCGGTATTTCGAACGAAACTTCAGGCACGCTTTTTTTTAAACCGAGAAAAAGAAAAAAAATTGAGAGGAGGTACATAATCACGGATAAGAGAATCGAAGACCCCCTTCCCCCTCTACAACACCGCCACTGACAGTTTTGCCATAGTCCCTCCAGTTAAAATGATCAATTAATTTCAGTTAACGAGTTAATAACCGAGGAAACAAAAAATAGACTTAGTATCTCTGGACCCTTACTAACATTACGCAAGTATTAAGTAACATCACTAGATCGTTCAAGTGCAATGCACCATTTTTCTAAAAAAAAGTTCGACTCATTTTAGATGAAACGCCCTGCAATAATAGTGAAAACAGGAAGTGTCGATGGCATTGAGAATGCAATTCGTACCCGCGATACCCGTCTAAAAAGAAGTCTGGCATTCGCCAGCCATGAAGCAGTTTGAAGAATTCACATCAAGCTCGTCATGCGGTGCCCGTTATCACCAATCAAAAGGAAGTGACCCGTGATAAGTGTTCGCCCTCTCCTGTCCTCCTCCTTCCTTTCGGGTTTCATGCCTCCTCTCACCTATACACGTGTACAAACGTAAAGTTGTCTAACTTACACAACACGTGCTATTAGGCTGAGCGCACTTTAGGGAGACGTGTCGGCGAATCTGGGCCATCCCGCTGCGTCATTTCTCGAGAAATGAATGTTGTGGTCACCGGGGCAATGCTTAAGGACCTCTATCGGTTGCGCCTCACGGAACCTGGCACTGCAGAGGCGCACACCGCTCGACTTTCGTCATGTCACCAGAATTGTATTCATGCTTGGCATCATCGTTTGGGGAACCAGGATTCAGGCGCTGTCGAACGGCTCCAGGACCAGGCTTTGGCTGAGGGTATTCACATTGCAAAGTGCGATCATCCGCAGCATTGCACTGTTGTATCCAAGTAAATATGAAGAAGGCATTCTTCCCTAAAAGCGGCAGCACGCGAGCTGGTAATATTCTTGCATAGTACACTGGGACGTCTGTGGACCAATGACGACTCTGACACCCAGCAAGAACCGGTGCTTTCTTACGTTTATTGACGATTTTTCCAGGTACAGTCAACCCTCGATTTATGAACCTTCCATTTATGAATTCCCTCACTGTATGCACAAGAGAACGAGGAACCAAACTTTTTACATGCATTTTCCCCTCGTTTTATGAATCTCGATATTCTAATAATGAATGGAATTTCTGGGAACCAACTAGAAGTTGTCCAGCGTTTTTGCCCTCAATTTATGAACGGATCGTTCCGAGGTCAACAGAAACCTTCAAAGGGATTATTCTGTGGTATTATGAATGACACCGGAATGGACAAAACGTTTTCCAGGTATCGCACCCTCGGTTCTTAACCCTTGAAAACCCGAACAACAAACGTGTTTTCCGGAGTCGCACAAGGGGCGACCAAGTATTCCTGACCTCAATAAGGTGGCCGCTGTCACCCGGAGATAAATAAACGGAGGTTAAAAATCCCGGAGGAAATCCGAGACCGGTCGAGTGCGAATGTGCGGACATCTCTACTTTCTAAGATTGACACAGCTCAAGGCATGGTCCAAAGAAAAATTAAACAATTTAGTATTGAATAATAAACAGTGTGTGAATGCGCTAACAGCACCAGACATGGTGGAAAGCAAAATTACACAATATATTGCATTATAAACACAATCCCAACATGGAAATACTGTTCCATTTGCTCGATAGTGATCACTTAACGAAATTTTCGATTTATGAATCCCTCGATTTATGAACGATATGTCGGGGAACCGAGGGTGTTCATAAATCGAGGGTTGACTGTATACGGTAGTGTACTTCGTCAAATCAAAGGACAAAGTCTGTTCCAAGCTTCACAAATATTTGTCGGCTGTACGGACCAAATTTGGACAAGTCCCGAAGGCCCTCCGCGCAGACAACGGGACAGAGTACGCTGATGGGAAGACTCTCGAAGTTCGCCGGAGGTATGGCATCGAACTTCAGACGTCTGTCACATATGGCCCTGAACAAAATGGTGTGGCTAGAGAAAGAGCCGCACGCTCTGTGAGATCGCACGAAGTATGCTGTTTAGTGCAGAGTTACCCAAGACGTGCTGGGGAGAAGCTGTGGTAACTGCTTGTTACCTTCAGAACCGGCTACCGAGCACTGCCCAGTCGAAAAATCCACCAGAGCGGGTCTGGTATGTGCTGGTGTTTCTTAGTGTGAACACCAGCACTTTTTAGTGTGCCCTGGTGTACACACCAGAACGGTGTGGTGTGCCCTGGAGCGCACACCAGGACGTTGTGGTTTGCCCTGGTGTACACACCAGGACGTTCTGATGTGTCCTGGTTATGGCACAAGAAGTCAGGCCTGCAGCATCTGTCGGATGTTGGCAGCCGCGCTTTTATTCACGTACCGAAGGCAACCCGCAATAAATGGGACGCTTCCGCTGTGGAAGGAGTTTTAGTGCAGGGGTTACCAAAGTGTGGTCCGCGGACCCCCGGGGGTCCACGAGAGTGTTCGTGGGGGTCCGCCACGATCGAAGACAGCCCGAAGACCGTCTTGGCGAGTGCTGGTCGCGTCATCTCTGACGGGGACGCGCGAATCTAAATCGAAATATCGAATCGAAATATACTACCTTCTCATTTCCTGCATGGCTGTGCCTTGGTTGTTTGTTTTTCCTTTTCTTTTTTCACATCCCTTATTTATGTCAACATGAATCGTACTTAACGGGGGTCCTCGAATGGATTCTCAGTAATTTTGGGGATCCGCCACAACGAGAAGTTTGGGAAACGCTGTTTTAGTGGACTTCAGTGAAACCCAAAAAGGCTACAGGGTGCTCCTGAAGGATAGTCACAAGGTCAAGGTCACTTGGAGTGTAGTTTTCGACGAGACTCCAATCATGGCGGCGGAAGAGAAGCCGGTAGTGCGTCTCTGGAACTCAGGCGCCAGTCGCCAGAAGAAGGCTCAAGGGACCTACTCCCTGTAAACAGGATTCCGGTACCTCAGGTGACTTCGTTGTTGGATTACTGCCAACAGCGACCCAACCCGAACATAGTGAAGAACCTAGCCGCGGAGACAGCCAGCAGCCCCAGGTTCGGTGCTTGGAGAGAAGCAACAAACGAGTGGCGCAAGATCGTCTGCTTTATGCAGCGCAGGCTGTAGCTACATTTGATCCCTCAGGATGGGGGGGGGGGGGGGGAAGGATGTAGTGCACAAGCTACTACCTCCTAAAAAGGTGGAGTAAAAGGGTGCTGCGAAAGAGGAATTCGATTCTCTGCAAGCGCTTCACACAGGTCTGGGACCTTGTGAGCTGCCACTCGGAAAACGCGCATTCGGCTGCAAATGGATCTTCAAAACGAAAAGAGATACGATGGGCAATACTGAACGGTATAAAGCCAGGCTTGGTTGCACAAGGATTCTTTCACTAATACGGAGAAGACTACGATGCTACATTCGCTCTTGTCGCGAAGCTCACAACACTGCGCGTTCTTCAAACATTGGCGGCCGCACACAGGCTTCATGTTCGTCACTACGATGTTAAAACTGCATTTCTGAATGGTGAAATACAAGACATATACATGAAACAACTTGAGGGTTTCATTCTTGAAGGAGAAGAACACTTAGTTTGCCGTTTGAAGAATAGCCTGTATGAGCTGAAACAAGCTGCGAGAGCTTGGAACATCAAGGCGAACGAAGTGCTGCGCCGTAAGGGCTTTGCGCACGTAGTGAAGCGGATCCATGTCTGTACTTGAAGCATCTTGGTGTGAACTGCGTGTATATCCTGCTTTATGTGGATGACATACTGATCTGTCATCAGGATAATGCAATCACAGGAGTGGGCCGAAGACTGAACAAGTTTTTTGAGATCAAAGAACTTGGTAGCGTTAGTCGCTGTCTGGGCATTGAAATGGAGAGGGTTGGAGATGACTGCTTCCTTCTGCACCAGCGCAAAGAGATCGACGCTCTGTTGGACAAGTGTAAACTTACAGATGCGAAAGGAAGTACGATACACATGGACGCCGAGTACCTCAGATTCACTGCGAAACATGATTTGCTATGAGAGAACTGATGTTCTGAGGCTGGAACAACATAGAAGGGACAAATACATACAAAGCCTCAAATTGCCTAAGAAATTAACGACGAAAGATGAAAGTCACTGAAAAGGTTAGCCAGCTGTAGGATTTGCTAGCTACCAATGAGCCCTATCGTCAGGCTGTGGGCGGGCTCTTATAGAGCCTTGCACGGGCCGACTTTTCCGGGCCCGAGCCGGCCCTGGCGCATCGAAAAATGGCCCGGGACCGGAGCTTCATGTTTTTATACGGCCCGGCCCGGCCCGACGGCCCAGTGAATAGAGCCCGGAATGGCCCGGTGACTGAGCGAATAGAGCCCGGCAAGGCCCGGTGACTCAGCGCGTGGATCCTGGCCTAGTATTTCGAGACGTCACATAAGCGTTTCTAGCGCTTATCACAAAAATTTATAAGTAAATTTATAAGAAGAGAATACACGGCCGCAAATATACAAGAACTGTCGGTTTGACACCACAACAGCACGGGACCAAATTAGATCCAGGACGCACGCGGGCAAGCGCGTTACCGTTGCACTACCAAGTTTTTGTAGATGTAGAGGATGCCGTCGACAAACTCCACGCAATCCTTACCCCTCTCACCAAGCTTTGCGAACCTGTTTCTGAAATCCGTGAGGAGTCAGGAGCAATGTAAAGTGGCTTTGAAAATGTTATAGAGGGTCGTATCATACGCATAATGCAGTGTCCCTTGATTGTTTTTGCAAATACTATGCAGAAGAATGACGCAGGCACGTGATGATATGAAATAATAGTCCTCCATTGCGTGGAATTAGCTGCGTGACCCGGTCGAGCCTTACTGTCGGAAACATGTTTGTTGGCCCGGGCCCGGCCCGGCCCAGAGCACACAGCCAATAAGAAGCGCGGCCCAGCCCGCGGGCCGTGCCCGTGCAGGGCTCTAAGCTGTTATACTTGGGCACCACAACACGACCGCAGATCGCGTATGCTACAGGGATACTTTGCCGGGTGAGCAAGCCGCGCCAGCGTGGCTGGGATGCTGTAATGAAGTTGTTGCGGTATTTAAAGGCTACCCGAGATAGCAAGCTACGGATTTCAGCAGAAGCGAACCTGGAGTTAGTGTGCTATGTGGATACAGACTGGGCAGTGGACTTATCTGACCGAAAGTCTACTAGTGGTTTTTACATCAAACTTGGAGGTAGCCCGATCTCCTGGTCGAGCGTATAGTCTGTCTATAGAAGCACAATACGTAGCGGTGGCGCACGCTCCACAGGAGATTCTGTGGCTTCGGCAATTGTTAACGGACATAGGGCTGGTTGTGGGTGCATCCTCATGTATGTTTGAAGATAATCAAGGCTGCATCAAGCTCGCACTAGGTGAAGGCGTCAGCGCAAGAACAAAACACATCGATGTGCGACATCATCACCTGCGCGACCAAATCTAGCGCAAAGTGATTGCGCTCCAGTATTGTCAGTCCACCGACATGGTGGCAGATGTCATGACTGACGCGTTCCAGGCTCGAGGCGCTCAGGATTCACATGAACTTCGTGGACGGTTAGTTGTCGGGGGGGGGGGGGGGGTTAGAAGAAGCCGACAACACTGGCACCCTCTGCATGCTCGGGTGTGCATGCGTATCTGCGCGCACCTGTATATTCCCAGTTTCCGATTAAAACCTTTACCTCGGTACCACGAATTCTGCTGTTGCTGACGCTCGACTTCAACAAACACCCTGTCTACAGGGTGTCGCTTCTTTTTTTTTTCGATCCAGATTTATCATAAACAAACTAGGGGCTATAGACATCCTGTTTTCACTTCTATCATCTCTGGGCCGGCGGGACGTTCTTGGCCATCTGTTGCTCAACCGTCGAATGACTAATTACCTAAAAAACGTTAATTAACTTTTTAATTATAGAGGCTATGAAGTTGTCCCAATGAGAACACCTGGTCCCTTGGGGCACCTGATACCATAGCCGTTTTCAGAACAAAATCCGTTCGATAGATCGTCCGCAAAAAAATCGTTAAGGAACACCAATTTTTCTTTATTTTGTTCATTGCGCATCTGCACAGACGCGTGTTCTCTTCACTCACAATGTGAGAGGGTGAAGGAGCACAGTGCCGCCGCATGCATCCAAGATGAGCTTTAACTTGCGCAAACAAAACAAACACAAATGTATCGGGTGACGCTATCGGAACTGCCCTTATCTTGGTTGCATTTTCTGTTTTCTTTTAATCTTTTTCCAGGACGCAAGGGGCGATAGTGTACTCTTTCATCCTCTCACATTGGGGGTGAAGGAAAGATTCGTCTCCGAAGATTCTCAGTAAGACTCTATTACAGACCTGAGAAGTGAGAACAGCACTTTTTTATGTTTCGTCAGCACCTACTTCTCTAGAACTTCACCTATATCCCTTGACAGATGCACAACACGCAGTGTCTCACGTGATAAATGCACAAAAACTGCAGAAGACGCCTTAAAAACCCACGTTGCCACATCATCGGTGCTTGCAGGGTCTTCAAGGGGAAGTAAACAGCGCGGCAACTCGTTCGCGGCAACGGTGTACAGCCTGCTTGTGTACCAGAGTGTGTGTAGGATTAGGAAGTGTAGGATTAGATTAGTTCCGAGACAGACAGAGCTGTGCGGTAATTATTTAAAACTACGTGACTTACTTTAATTACTTACTTTTCAGTAAATAATAATAATAATTCGTCGCTTTACGTCGCGAGAACTATGATCATGAGCGACGCCACAGTCGTCGGTCTGTGTATTAATTTTGCCCACCTGAGTGCTGTTCAACGTGCACTGAAATCTCAACATGAGGGACAGTCACTTTCTCTACTGGTTTGAGAGAGTAAATTTCTGTTTGCGGTATCGCCTCTTTCCAAAGCCTGAAGATTATCTGCTGCGTTCAGGTTTTCTATCCTCCTGGTGCCAGCTCCTGGTCTTGTACAGTTTGAAGATTCATTTAAAACATAATGTGCTCAAATAAGATTTCAAATGTGCATGTGTGCACTGATTTTTACTAGTCAACGAGGTAGATTTTTCTATAAATTTAATTGTTGGTGGCCTGTATGCATGTCATTACCGTTAAATCTCATTATTGTTGAGCACCTTGTGCCAAGAGTATCAATCGTAGCCTGTGTTTTCCAAGTTCAGTTCAAGTATGCATCTGTCTAGACATTAGTTGTGTTGTTCCCATAAACGTTCATATAATCTAACAATAAGAACACTTTATTTGAATGATGATCATTGGAGTGTTTCCCCGCGACAGGAAATCCCCATCGTCATACCTAGTCCTCTATGCACATTATGACCTTTTCGCATGAAAGACCTTGAGTTTGAGACCTTATTATTTGCTGTGTAGGATGCGTTGTAATGTCTCGCAACACCTAACCACCCACAGCCTGAAGTCATTCCACAGTGACTCAAATACGTACATGTGATAAGTAGCTGCGAGCGTGACTGAAACGCAATTTAGCTTCGGTAACCTTTCCTGTAACTTCAGTACATTCGGTCAGTACATTCGGCACAGTCATGGAAATGTAACTGTGTCTTTGTCGCATTTTTTGGGTAACTTACACAGACCTGAGGGCGGAGTGTGGACAATAACTGCAATGCAAAGCTGATAGCTGAACTAACCGCGTACCGTGGTCGACGCCATCCCCAGAGTAGGGGATGCGGCAGGTCGCGTCGATATAACCGAAAGCCTTGCGACGGTACAAATTTTGCGCGATCCACGCTATGGCTGCGCAATGACAGCACAGCGCGGGTGGTCGTGGAGTCAGTGGTCATACCGTCTGTCCCGGAGACGTGAAAACAGCTTAGTTCGGCGCCACGGGTTCCACAAGGGAAAGTTGACCGTCCTTTAACTGTCCGTTGAAACTGAGTGAGTACGGAGCGTTGTCCAGAATCCAGTGTTGTTGTTGCCGAGCTGTTTGCCTGCCTGATATGACGGCATGCGACTGGATGGGTAGATTGTGCATCCTGGGTCGACTTCTTAAAGAACTGTGCCGAAATACACGAAAACGCAAGTTTCGATTCGATTCGTATTCGAGCCCGGATTACCTCCCGTTCTCGGCGCACGAGGCAGATACCTTACTTGCTCAGATACGATGGTTTATATCTATATCTCACACCTCACATTCCACCGCACAGAACTGCCTCTTATGAAAGAAATTTCAGTTTGTAATTGGAGTAGATTTACACGTAAGGTGAATCAGTTTCAGTTTCATCTTCCCTGATACCGTGTTTGCTTGCCCAGAGACGCCTTTTTTGCCGAGAATGTATTCACGACAGAAAACAGAAGCCAAAATACACACAAGCAGGAATGGCACATACACGTTGAGGGAATCTGACAGTACGGCGAGTGTCAGAAAAAGGTACATACACGCGTATCTTTTCTCTTTGATCCGATAGCGCGTTTTCCTTTTTTTTTTCGCTTTGATTGGAACATCCATTCATCGACTTCCTTGGGGAAATGCGCGGTTCCACCAAAAATGGACGACCTCTCTGGTTTTCCTGGACATGTTGAGGCGCAGAGACCTTGAAGGAGCGGTGAATTACCCCTCCATAAATTTTTCGTTTTTGGCTGCGTCGTGTTGTGCAACAAATAGCATAAGATATTGGGCAGCGCGGAATATCTCTAGCAGCATGAGACAAGCGCGGCTGACTTCTAGCGCGAGAGGGAAGATTGATCTGCATGCCTTCTAGAAACTCCCCGCTCCTTCAAAGAACGTGTAATACTCTAGCCACACGGCAAACTGAATGCATTAAACGGAATGGCATTTACTTCTCCTCCTAACCAACCATCATCTCGAATGACATCGTTCTCTCCCTTGATTTGTTGAAAACAGGAGGTGTACGCCTTATTTGTGACAATTATGCAGAACGTAATTGTAACATAGGCATACGCCACCTGCTTTCAAAACATACAGGGGAGAGAACGATGACATTCGAGATGGTTGGTTGATTAGGAGGAGAAGTAAATGCCATTCCGTTTAATGCATTCAGTTTGCCGTGTGGCAAGGGTATAAGTGAAAGAGGGAAGTCGACGTCAATTCATGACATTCGCCTTCCCTTCTGCTCCACATGCAGGTCCGATGGCACGCAGGTCTGCTGACGTCACGTGAGATCAGGCCGGGCCGGGCCAGGCCGGGCTTTCTCTGGGCGTTTTTGTAAATTTGATTGCGCGGTGGCAATACACCGCATGGCGAAATATTGCGCATATTGGCTTCTGAGAGACTGCTTCATGAATTAGAGACGGGTTAAATGTCGTTTCATTGCTTCTTTAACATCAGTCGCTGTCCCCATGTGGTCATCGTATATCACTCGATTTTGGGCCATTATAGACGTTCATAGATTACAGCCCACAAATGGCATTAACGGTTACGGTCTTAAGTGGGTACGGTCGTTAACTTCTAGCCAGACGGTCAGCCAGACGGCTTTTGCGACTCAACTGAGATGTGAGGGCGAAGGAGTTCCCGCAAGACAGTTTACGGCGTGCCCTCGAAACTGCAAAAGCCTCTTTACCAAACGCCATGAACAGGATGGTGCAGATTTAATTTAATATGCATTTAATTCGAAATAAAATGTCTTTACGGAATAGTAACCTTCGGTCAACTTTTTGGTGTACAACGCCTGATGCATTTTTGCACTTTGCTTCTCATTCTTTCTCGTATGTTCAGTTCGTAGTGATACCTTCAAGCCACTGCACCCCGTGTCGTCTGCTTCCAAAACTTTGTCGCTCAACAAATCAATCAAAGCGCTTCCAAGCAAATCTCGTTTGCTGTTGTGTTTTTCAAGTTGACTGAATACCAACCAGGCGTTGTTTCCAATTGCTCATTGGGAGAACAAATGTGATTTCACAAGCCCCACTCAACGTTCATAGATGTGTTTATCGCTGTAGGCATCATCGGCAAAATGCCTTCACAGATACCGTCTGGCAGCCTCCCATGGTTTAAGGCCGTATTGTAGCTACAGCCATAATGCCATTAGTCTAACCGTGTATTCACACGAGCGACATCTTCACGGAATATTCTAGTGGAAGAAAAGGCGTAAACACTGCTCACAGAGCCGAAGTTCCGTCCCGTGTTATATTGAGCATTCACACGGTGCGGAATACTGGGAGCGGCGTACTGCGCATTTAGCAGACGACACCGTCAGCGTGTTTTCCTGCCGTCTGCTACGGAATATCTTGTGGCTGTGTAGCAGGATATTCCACACGGTTAGCAGTGTACGTGAAGACACAACGCTGAGCGCTCGCGCTCACGTGACAGCAGAAAGCTATGACGCTTTTCGCATCTTCCGCTTCTGGGGGAATGTCGCTCGTGTGAATACACGGTAAAGGCCGTAAGCGGGCCCCTCTGACAGAAGCATTACATCAATTCTCAGCACACTGCGACAGTGCGTTCACCATCCAGTACACACGCCCCATAAGGCTCGCGCCAGAGGACACGAACAACAAGCGCCGCAAGTGAATAGCCACGCACAACATAAGGAACTTTTTACCACCGAAATTATTCTCACTGCACGGCAAAAGAACTTAGCGCACACACTGCGTATAAATCCTTTCGCTACATATCCGTTTTGAAAAGCCTCTCATTTCAAACTTAATTTAAAGGCGGCGGCCCTTTATCTGGCGTACTTTCCTGTTGCATATACCGTTCTCTGCCCAGACTTGAGCCCCACGGGTTGTTCATGAGCAGAGTGCCTTCTTCATCTTTTCGTATGTTCTCGAGCAGGCCAGATGTAATCCTTGGCTTTGCGTGTCTTTCCTCCTGCCTCATTCTTTCTTATGCTGCTGCCCATCCCTTTTCTTCCTCCCACAGTTGCTTACCCCGCATTGGTTGGCGCGAATCCGAGATTGCCCTCGCGTCTCCCGCATGATATCAAATCGTAAGCCATGCTCTCGCAGATTTCGGGCTGGCTTCGGCTCCACTGTAATGTACGAGTACGCAACGTAATAAAAGGATATTAGTCATGTATGCTTATAGCAGGTAATTAAAGGGGAAAGCAATGCAGAATGCAAAATAGCGTGTTGAGAAAGACGCCAGCATTTCGTGTTTGTTTTTTTTTGCACTTTAATGGGCGAGCAAATATAATTTAGCGAAATAAATCACAGAGAATTCAGTTGATCAGTTAAAGGTGCTGTGAGATGACATACAATTCCCAGGCAGAACCACCTTTACGGAAGGTCATAACAACCGCTACTTTCAGTGCAAAATATTATCAGGGAAACACAGAGGGCAAGCGAGAGCGAGACACAATATCGCAATGCCCTTGGCCAAAGCGCCACCGAGCGGCGAGAGTTCCTCGGGTAACAGGTGGCTCGTGTGCCTTATGGGCATCACTATTCCATTTTTCCTTGGGGTGAAGTGTTTGATAGTAAAGCAACTTCGCTTCAAACGCGTCTGTTTTGATGCTGTGAAGAACAACGCTGGGCAATATACATTTTGTGTGGCACTTCTAATATACCGTCTACCTGGCCGTCCCTAACTACAGTGTTAAAATGACTGACATAACTGACCCGCATATTCTTATTTGCGCATTTTACTGAAAGGAAACTAACCTCATAACTTGGTGTGCGACAAACTTTCTACCGAGTCTTTATAATACGTAAAAAAAACTATTAGACGGGCTAGGATTCTGGAGTAACACAAATCACGCTCGCCGTAGCACACCGCAACAGTTGACACATTTCGATTGTCGCCGAGAATTCATTGAAATTGTGAAAGTTTCGCCGCGTTCGGTCCACCGGCAGTTGCGCGCGAGGTGACCGAACCTTTGGCAGCGAAAGCACTGTAATGGGCCTTCCACGTGCTCATGTACTTTATGAACTGAAAATCCTAAGTGAACTTCCGGGGCAGCTTTTGATTGGACTGAAATGCGAGGATGACACTTCTCAAGAGGACGTATATAGTGATCGGAGCCGTCGTCATTGAAAACATGTCGCGCTTGCCGGGGAGCAGATATGATACTTCCCCCTCCTATATAAATGGGTGGTGAGAATCTCATTGGTATAAGCAAGCGGGACCTCATTGATTTTCCTCTCGTTCTTCACATCTGACGAAGGAATGCTGGCACCGATATGACACCGATATCTGTAGAACATGTTGAAAAACCTAAATACATGAAGAGCCACGCGTTGTGATAGCTACTGGAGAAACTGAGACAGCTCGTCAGTGTCCCCAACAATGGGGTCGGGTGTCGCTATGAAACACCCCAATCATCACCATCATCATCAAAATAGGGTTGTTTAAGTTGTTATCCTCCAACTATCGCCCGACACTTTCCCGTATGCAACAATATGAATGTGCGGGTTACGTTCTCAGGGGGCAGTAATATATCTCCGTGGTTGTAACTGTTATGTTGCCTCGGAGTACAGGGGCTTACTGAACACTGAACGCTTATCGTCGTGCACGTCGTCACTCACAGATTTCAAATCATGTTCCTTCAAGCGTGTAAACACAGGTCGGACCTACTGAGTGTCGCATGTACTTATCCTTGTCCTAACTCTCTGCTAAGAGATTTGACTTGCAAACCAAGGAATCCTGGTTCAAGTTTCGCTCTGCGCATGCTTTCCAAAGTCTTGTTCCTTCTTCCTTCTTTTTTTTTTCTGAGCCAGCGAAGAGGGAGCCAGCGAAGAGGGAACCAGCAATGGAGGTGACCAATACCATTCCATTCCGAGGAATGGAGATTTGTGATAATTCCGTTCCTTCCAATTCCTCGGAGTGGAAAGGTGTGCATGGTCAATTCGCACTCCTCAAATGGCTCGGAAACCCCATTCCATTCCTTTAATCTCATCAATAAACAAGAAAAGAAAGAAGAAGGATCAGCCCAGCAGTGTTAGAGGAGGTTGCCATAATCCATCACGTAAAAATGAAAAAAAAAAGAAAAAAAGGAACACAAAGACAAGGTGCGGATAGGTTCCTACATCACAGCAACATCGATACACTACTAGTTGTGATGATAAACTTTTTTTTTATTCGTACATGTGAGCAATCTTGTTGATCAGTGGTATAGTGCGTTCCGGTTCACGCACGTGGGTGCTCGAGATAGGTGTCCGATAACTAGAGCGCGGATTTTCATACAAACGCATGGTTTTTTTTTGTCGATAATGTTTCCTATCTGGACGAAGAAAAACACTTTTGGTCTTGGTTTGGGACCGGTCAGAGTGGTTCTATGGTGCATATTTATTTATTTATTTACATACATACCACAAAGGCCCTTACATGGCATTACATTGGGACAGGAGTGGCACATAGAGACTGGAAGGCACAATGCAGAATAAACACAATTTCAATTGCAAATACATGGCTAAACAGAAACACATATGGTCGTATGCGGAAAAAAGGAGTTCATGAAACGAGACGTACGACACAGTTTTCTTTCTACTTTCTGTGGATGGTTAATGCGTGGAAAAACTGTTCGCGCTGGTGTTATGTAATGTCTACAAAGGGAGGGATTGTGATATAACCTGTGGAACAAACATAGCCTCGCAATAGCCTACGATGTTGCAGAGATGGAATACCTAATGATGATTTCATGCTTGTGACACTCGATGAATATGAGCACTAAGAAACAATGAACCGGACTACACAGTTCTGGATGGATTCGATACGGTGTGCCAGGTATTGTTGCGGGGGATCCCATATTGCTAAGGCATATTCCAGTTTCGGACGAACAAAAGTAGTGTATGCCATATAGCGAACTTCAGGGGAAGCAAGCTTCAATTTACGGCGAAGGAAACCAACGGTACGAGAAGCATTGCTGATAAGAAAGGAAACGTGAGCATTCCATGTGAGGTCAGAAGAAATAATGACTCCAAGATATTTGTACTGATTATTAATAGGAATCGCGGAGCCGTATAGGGTGCAGGAATGATTGAAGGTTCGCGTAGAGCGGGAAAAAGAGATGTAGCAGCATTTAGATAAGTTGAACGAAAGAAGCCACTTATCACACCAAGTTTCAAGAGCCTGTAGGTCACGTTGTAGAAGATGTTTATCTTGTGGTGAGCGAATTGATCTGTAGATGACACAGTCGTCAGCGAACAGGCGTATACTCGATGAGACGCAATCAAGGAGGTCGTCGACATAGACAGAGAAGAGAAGGGGACCCAAGACCGTACCCTGTGGGACACCAGATGATACGTGACAGAAGAACAGTCAGAAACATATCTATCCAGGAGAGAATAAACGCTTGTTTTGCACGTTGCGCCATATATTTCGTATGAAAGTGCATGAGAAGTGCATATTTCACCATATTTTCAGGTGCGAGCGCTGACTTCATTTTTCATGGATGATTTTGTTGGTTTCCGGACGGCGTTCGTCCTTCGCGAAAGTTTTGCTCGTAGTCGAATATTTTCCGTGTTTCGGTGTTCAGCACGTGCCCGGTTGCTCCATCCTCCACTGCGTGCATGGCCGATGGGCCGTCCACTCTTAAAACAAATGTGGTGGTGGTGGTGACAAAAACCGCTTCACCACATAGCACGGTGAAGGCCAACCATTGTACCGAGTGATACCTGTATCACTCTTGATTTGTGGAAAGCGCGGGGCGTACGCCATTTTGTGACCATTAACATACCTGCATTAGTGTCACAAAAAGGCGTGCACGTTCCGTTATCAACAAACCAGGGCAGAGAACAATGTCATTCGGGATGGTGGTTGGCTAGTACCGTGCTATGCGGTGAAGTTCATTTTTAAGAGTGTACTTCACCTTTGACACATTACTGTTAGGAAGATGGGCGGGGTTCGCATTTTAATCGCCGTGATGTAGTGTCGAAAGCAAAGCTATGACGAAACAACCCTGAGCACGGGCAACACGAAAAGCACGAACATACGCGTATGGTCGTGTTTTGCACGTGCCCATGCTCTTGTTTCTTTCGTCATGGGTTTGGAGTTGGAGTTGGACGGACTAAAAATAATACGGAGAGGTTGAACTTGTCACCTGACGAGTTCTGCTACTCCGAGAAAACAAAACAAAAAGCAAAACAAAACAAAAACAAAAAAATGGGTCATGGGTTTCGTCCACCAGCTAGCCTGCGTTTACGCTATTTTATCAATCACGTACGCAAAGCCTTCAGCTCCATGATTTAGGCCTATATCTGTGGAACAAGTATTTTTTGTTGTGTGCTGCAGAACTAAGGCGGCTTTATTTTACCATGCTATCCCTAGTACAATATTATTTTTTAAATATGCATTTGATCCATTGCTCTCGCACCAAGAACAGTGAAAAATATTGCATATATTGAGGATTGTTAATGCATATTTATAAGATTTTCAGTGTATAGTTGCATGCATGTTTCGGGAGTTTTTAGGGCATATTTTTCCGCGTTCTATTGATAACCAACTTCGCTGGGCTGTCATAATATGCGAAGCTGTTGGAAATACTCGTTCTACGTCTGCTGAAGCTGCGCGGAGTTCTTGGTGTCCGCGAACAGCTGCCCTGTATTATTTTGAGAAGTATTCTGTAAGTGAGAATGGAAGCCCCATTTATACGTGCCGAATATTCAACAATGTTGAGTTGAGTTGAGTTTGAATGTAAAAAATGGGGAAGAAATTGAATTCGTCACCTAAAGAATTCTTCTAAACCCATAAAGAACCTTTAAATGGATGAATCCCACAGAAAAAAAAAAGAAAAAAAAAACGAAACGAGAAAACGAGAAAAACATCACCTCTCCCGTTCACCGAACTGTATGTTCACATGTGCAGCTGCATCCCCTAGAAGTGAAAGGAATTGCGAGAAACTATAACAGGAACGAGGAACTCGACGATACATGCCTAGAACGCGGTCCTAAAATACAGATTCGACTTCACTGCTCACTATGAAGTGCTGATAACGCTGCATCTCTCTTCTTGGGTTCCCATTCACCCACCACCTTGACTATACCGATGGTTCCATTGTCCAAGCGGTCTAGAGCAGACTTAATGTAACTCTTTGGGATGCATATCTTGCGCAGTGCATAACGATGTGTTCCACCGATGCACACACTGGACAGTTTGCTGAACTATCCCTGCCGACTTTATGGAGAAACTGTTGACCATACGGAATGTTAAGGCCAAGTCGATGCAAAAGTGTTTGTACAGGTCACGGTATGCTGGACGGAACACGGAATTTCAGTTAAGGGTGCATCCGGTGAAGCAAGGATAAACGTTTGTCGGCTTGTAACCCTTGCCTTCTGCATATGTCTTCTGTGAGCAATTTTAACAGGTGTTTCACATCTGACCTGGAATATGTCGCAGGGTGTTCTGTTGACGATAGGTGCGCTATATTTGCTATCTCATCTTCAGCTTCATTACCCTGTATGTCACTACACTGTAAATCGTTTTACACCTTAAAGGGTGTAAATCAAAATGTTCATGGCGCAACCTTTTTAGGTGTATTTTAACACCCTCATGGCAATGGGGGTGTAAAGGGTGTAACGCCGAATAAAACTGCTGGGTTTGTGGCAATATGCTGGTAACTGTGTATTCACAATTACCAGCATATTGTATAATCACGTTGAGGTCCAGATATGTATGCACATCAAGGTGATTAAATATATGTGTAAACATGCACAGCCGACATACAGACAATCATGTATGGCATGGCAGCTGTGCATGGCAATGAAGCATGGCAGCTGTATATAGCTTTTCGTGAAATTGTAGACCTTCTCGTGGGCAGGTACCTCCCCCATATGCATGTTCATTACTTAGAACGTTGCATTTATTCGTTTCTTCGAGGCTTTGCAGTGTTGTACCCACAAATATCTAACCCCTGTAAAATGCATTACGTTGTTCATTATCCGCGACTCAACAAGATGTTTAGACCTCTCCTATCTGTATGGTTGTACGCGTTTCGAAAGGAAACACTAGCATTTTAAAGATGTTGCTAGAAAAACTCGACATTTTAAGAACATATCCCTTTCATTAGCAAGAAGACATCAATTTTATCAAATGTATGTGTGGTTGCTGCCCTTCATCTGAAATGCCACATCTACTGATGGTTCCAAGGAGATAATACTACTTCAACATGCCCCAGAAGCAATTCAGTGTTACATTCATGACCGTGATATTCACGCAGAATCTATAGTCTATGTGAAAAGTGCAGTTGATAATGATAACACATTTGCTGTTGGCTGTGTTGTTGCCAAAGAATCTTCTGAGGAGGACTTACCCGTGTTCGTTGAGATTGCAGGCATGCATGTTATTAGCTCTGATTCCATTTTTCTCATACAAACATTAACCACAGTTGAGTATGATGAGCACTATCATGTATTTGTTCTGTCTTGCAATGAGGAGCAACGTGTTTTAAGAAATTTAAGCAGTATCTCAACAGATCTTCTAAATCTGCATATATTACCAGATGGTAGACGTGTTGTAAATCCAGGTCATGCGCTTTTGTAATGTAACTTCCTGTTCCCTGTTGTTGTATATATTTACTTTTGTTCATGTGAACGAAAATAAACATACTCCCTTTCTACACCCAGGCGACACACTTATCACCATATTTCACCTGAGGGCGTAGTACACCATTGTTACATCCTCAGGAACTTCCAAAAGTTGTAGGGTGTGAAAAGGGTGTGATCTTTGTTAATACACCTATTTTACACCTTTAAAGGTGTGAAACGATTTAGAGTGTATGTCCAGGAATCACTGAATCGGTATGACGTGGCCAGCACCTACTGCTTTCATGTATGCGATGAGAATGCTCCGTATTATTGGTGCCATACAGCCACTTCCCAAGAATTATGCTATGGCTTTTAGACAGGCCTAATCGCACTATATGTCCCATTGCGCAGGCAGCTGGCATGCAGCCACATATGCTGCATGGCCAGCTGCATGGCTACCAGATCCGCTCTTGTCGACGATGTTCTGTGGGACAGCCTTGCCATTCCTCCTCTGCAGTGCTGTGGTACAACAAATGCTGATGCAGACCCAGACGTTGATGTCGACCCATCCGTGAAAATTGCGATACTAGCACGATGGCTCTCCATCATACACAGACAGCATTGTTTCAGCACTGGAGATGGTTGGCAGCCTTTTGGTGATATACACCACGGCCCTGATACTTTCACATAGCGATCATTACCGTTATATTTAAAGCTCGCGCGCTCCAAAGCCGCTTTGGTAGGTTGGCGCAGAGCTCGTGGCGAATCACTGGCCGAAGCGCGTTATGGGAAAACGACAAGTTGAAGATCGGGCCCTAAGAAGAGTCATACAGCATAACAAAGCCTTGTCCATCGTCACAGTAGTAGTCTTCCTTGATATCAAATCAGCGTTTGACTCTGTCAGCCATGCCCACGTACTGCAAGCAGCAAGAAAATCAGGGCTGAATGGAAAAACATTCGCATTGCTCTCCAGCTTTCTCACCGACAGAAAAGTCTTTATGGACAAAGGGAGTACACCCCCAGTCACACTTGTACAAGGAGTTCCGCAAGGAGCAGTTCTCAGCCCGACACTCTTGAATCTGCTCATGTCGGAGCTCGCCAGCTTACTACCACCCAAAGTAAAATATACCATGTATGACGACGACCTCTGCATATGGAGCAGTGGAAGACAGATACAGGCAATAGAAAACACACTTCAGCATGCCCTAGTAACCATCGCCATCTTCCTTGAAGAAAGAGCCACGGACCTCTCAACCAGCAAAAGCGTCTACTTACCCTTTACAGGAAAACAACTGAAAAACTTTAAACTCACAGTGGCCGGAACCGAAATAAGGCGGGTCACCAAGCACAAATACCAGGGAGTCACCATCAACATAAATACAACATGGGGTGACCAAGTTAAACACCTGGAAAAACCCACAAGAACCTGCACAAACATAATGAAAATCCTTGGCGGATACCGATGGGGTAACAACAAGGCTCTTCAAGCAATGCACCATGGCCTCATCAGGCAAACAATAGCCTACAGCATCCCTTGTCTTCAAAATCTCTCCCCGTCTCAGAATAACAGACTGCAACGTATCCTAAGTCGCAGTCTACGCATCTGCCAGGGACTTCCTAGAATTGTCAGAACGGATATAGTACTTGCCGAAGGAAGAGAGCCACCCATCCAAACCCTTCGCAAACAAGAAACTGAGCGCCACCTTATCCGTCTCCTCACAAGACACTACGGGCACCCCCTCATCGACAAGATAAAGCAACGCACCAAATGTAGCATCTACGAGGCCATCCGATACATGGACCGCATCCTTCCTAAGCATCGTGCAAAAAGACACTATCAGGACACGGCCCCCTGGCTCCTACTCCCTACAAAGATCTCCACTGAAGTACCAGGGATTGACAAGAAAAACGAAACACCACAAGTGGCCCTAAAAGCACTAGCCATGGCACATACTGAAGAAAACTACCCGGTAGCAATGCAGGTGTATACCGACGGTTCCACATCGAAAAACAGATCATCCAGTGCTTTCGTAACGGACGGCATAACAAAAGCGTACAGGTTGTCGCACAAGACAATATCCACGGCAGCAGAGCAACATGCAATTTTGAAAGCTCTACGCCACATCAGAAAATCCCAAGCCGGGTCATGGGTAGTGTGCTCCGACTCCAGAGCGGCCCTCTACTCCATCCAAAAGCAGGACCCACAAGACCGTATTGTCTACAACATCATGAAGGCGCACAGCGAAGCCGAAGCCTTAGGACACAATATATCACACCAATGGATACCGTCTCACTGCGACATCTCCGGAAATGAATGCGCAGACAGAGCAGCAAAGGAAGCCCTTAGCAAAAGTAGGATATCTGCAATCCCCTTTACAAAGTCAGATGCCAAGAGCCTTCTCCATAAAAGTACAGAAAGAATATCGCGCACAATTTGGAAACAATCAATGAGACCAAAGGACTACATTGCATTCATCGACCCTGATGCAGACAGCATAATTCCAAATAGAATTGAACGATCAGTCAAAACAGCCATACATCGCACACGACTTGGAGCGCTGTACACAGGAACTACAAGGCACCAGCTAAGGCTCTGCGACTCAGACCATTGCAAACGATGCAAAGTCGCAGAGGATACACACCACATAATCATGCACTGCCCAGAATATAGCCAAGCCCGACTTAAACTCCAACAGACTCTAGCGGCACTGGACAACAGGCCTTTCTCCTTTTGCAAGATTACCGGAAGATGGCCCACAAGGCATCAACAATCCAAAGCACTGAAAGCGCTCTGCGCTTTCTTAAAAGACAGCGGTATAAAAGACCGCTTCTAAATTCCATCACTCCCAATTATTATGTTTTAACGCGTAAGAACTGGAGCTGCAGGCGCCCTTAGGGCAGCCACCTAGCTCCAATACACCACAATCCAGTTAAACTTATCTCTCTATCAGTGCAGTACGAGGAACTTCTAGTATCCACGGAGGATAGCCCGCCTTTGCGTCAACTGTGCTTTTGATAAAGCTCTGCGATATGGGGCGACCTCTTTGATAAATTGCGAATTTAGACGTGCCACCTTCCTTGCAAGAGGGTGTTTTTGATGCTGTGTGCATGGACGAACGTAGTGCCACACTGTTTCCTGTGTCCTCAGTACATCTAATGGAAGCTCTCTGGCCTCTGCTGTAGTTAAGGCATTTGGTGTTGCAGAAGGTACACCGAGGCAGATCTTTAACAGTCGCTTATTCTATGCAGTACGAGCAAATGGTAGGCCATCATCTGCCGATTCAATGCTATATGTATCCCCTAGCGGGAGCTGCTGATGCGACGTAGAATGTTGGTACGTGCGTTGGTTCTTCCTTTGAGATGTTTAATGTGAGCAGCCCACGCAGGCTGCGAGTCGATTATTACTCCCAAGAACCTGTGAATAGACTCTCCTTATTGGTTGCCGTCAAGCTTCAGTTGAAGATACTTCATTTTCTTTCGACTGAAGGGAAAGGAACACGGTTTTCTCGGCTGATACGCCCGTGCCCCTCTCCGCTAAGAAGGTGCCCGTACAATCTAAGGCATATTGAAGGCGCTGCGGCAATGCGGGCAACTCCATGCCAGAATATCATATGCTCCTGACGATCCAGAGTAGAGACCGACCTTGTATTCCTAGGCCATACAGATAATGTAGGACGTGGCTGTAACTGACCGTGTCGTATGCCCTTTTGATGTCTAAAACTGTTACCGCTGTGGTCTGACCTTGCGCGCGTTCATGTTCCACAAAGGTCACCAGGTCTAATAGCCCATCCAATGTGCACCTGCCTTTACCGAAACCAGACATGTATTCTGGAAGCAGCTCCCTCGAGGGCCCCTTCCAATCGACATCTTTTCCATTACCTTGCACACGCAGCTCGACGGGCTAATTGACTTAAACTACGAGAGGCCGAGGCAGACCACAATTGGGGACGACACAGACAAGTATCCTCAACGCAAGCCTCAAACGCAAGGATCTTAACACAACTCAGGGGGAAAAGGTGCTGACGATAGGAATCGAACCTGGTTCGCAGGCCCAGGCCCAGGCTCGCTTCTTGGCGTCAGCACATCTTCTCCCTGAGTTGTTTGAATAGGCTAATTGGCCTGAAGGATGCCATATCCCTGGGAGATTTCCCTGGTATCAGTAAGGGCACAACTCTGCATATCCAGAAAGTTTGCCCTCATTTCAGCTCTTATCGACTACCCTTAATAAAATCTTTTGAGCTGTGATGTCTAAGCTATCTATGAGCTTGAAGCTAACGCCGTCCGGCGACGATTCAAGAATGTTATTTCGATCTTGAGCGTGTGCAGGTGCGACGCGTGTGCCAAGTGCACGAGCACAGAAACCAGTGTATTGAAATCAAAACCATCACCGGAGCACCCAGACCATCCCATTCCAATCCAATTCCTGCGAAAAAAAGGACTTACTCCATTCCCATTCCATTCATAGAACGGTTTCCGCCATTCAATTCAAATTCCAGTCCAGACTCTCATAAATCTGGAATAATTTCGGAATCATTCTAACTCTGGATTGGCAACTCTGAAACCCTGGAAATTGACGCATTTGGCTCGAAAACCAGAAGACGACAACATCCGCTAGAAGCTTGTTCGCCGGCCCACGAAACTTTTTAATGTAGAAGTTGTGAGACAGACGATTGCTATCGTGATCATCGTATCATCGTATCCCGCTCGCTCGCTCCCTCTTCTTCGGGTTCCAGGATCCACCTCAATAAACAGTCCCCCGTTACCTGTTTCCTCGCCAGAATATAGGGAACTTCCGGAAATTCGGGGAAGGCACACGCCAGGCACATATACTGACTGGTGCAACAGCACACTGAACCTGAAGTTTCCTTGTTTGCAGTTTGACCTCGCGAGAGTGACTGCTGTCGCCGAAGTCTTAACAGTGTACCTGCAGTAACAGTATTCGTGCAGTGAAAGTAAATTTGGTTCGAGTAGCGTGCAGAAAGTAACCATCGAGCCCCCTCGAGCTAATAACCATTTCATCGACATACGTTCCTTATGAAAGACGAAAGTATACTATAAATAGTATGACACACGTAGGCCCACCAAACGCGACTTAATACGAATCCTAACCAATATAACTCCTCAGCGAAAACGCGTATTCTTTCCGCTGGTCTACTATCTACAAAAATGGGGAAAGCAACTCAAATCCGCGGAATGGAATTGAGGCACAGTCCGAGAACTCCCGAAGCGAGCAGAAGATGCCACCCGCTACCCGCGCGATGTAAACTGACGTCCCATATGAAATATGAAAACGGTCATTGTCCATTCCCTACTACGGCGGACAACCGCCATGTTAAACTACACTGAGTGCGCCTTCCTCCGCATGTATATAATAATAATAATAAGGATGTATTTCCACATGGTGGTGGAGCCGGGACAAAAAGCTATTTCTAGCTTGGCGAGGGCCCCGGTCTCCTGCAGTACAGACTGTGCGTACATTCACAAATAACGCGCACAAAGATACACAGTTGCATACAAAAAAATAATAATAATAAATACAAAAAAGTGAGAAACATGGTCACAGTCGAATACAGTACATAGGAAAGAAAAAAAAGTTTTACATATCAGATATCGCTTGGTTCTCCCAAAAATAGATGTTTAATCTGGTTGTTTGTTGGTATACGTATGTCCGGGACAAATCCAAGATCATTTACTATTCGTGGTAGCTGTACACTGATGGTTTGATCGCCGTTAGACGTTCGTGTAGCGGGACAGGACCACATGGCATCTCTCCTGGTAAGATAAGTTTTGGCTTCAGCGGAGAGTTTTGCAAGTGAAAGAAAAACGTAATTTTTGTTCTTGACAGGTGCACTATATGTTGTCAGACATTTCTAATTTAATAATAATTGGGTGCTTACGTCGCGAGACAACTGAGATCATGAACGAGCAGACATTTGTACTTTAACAAGTCAGCGACGCGGATTATTCGGTAACGCTGAAAAAGACTGCGTTGAATGATGTATATTAATATTGGCGATTCCACGGGTGAACCTCTTTTGGATTACATATATATTGTGCAGGTTGGACTGAGTAGTGGTGCCCCAAACAATGTGGTAGTAACTTAACAAGAATAATGTATTATAAAAAGTAACTTTCACCTTGCAAGGCAAAATATCTTTGAATCTATATACCCTACCTGTTACACCTGCTAACTTGGAACAAAGGTAATTTATGTGAACGTCCCATGACAGTGTCTCCTGAAAGTCCAAGAAACTTCACTTTATCGAGAATTGCGACCACAGAGTTACCCATTAAGAGGCTCGCCTTGACATCTATGGGTTTATTTTTTGCCCTAAAGATAATTGTCTTCGTCTTGGTTGGATTAGTTTGAAGGAAGATTTCCACAGCCCATCGGTTTACTTTGTCTAAAATTGCGTTGCCTGAGCACTTCTATAATGCGATCTGGGTCTTGGCCAGGAATTAGTATAGTGGTGTCGTCAGCGTAGAGGATAATTTTTGCCTCTTTGGTTATTTGAACTATATCATTAACGTGAAGGTTGAAGAAGAGTGGTCGCAAAATACTGCCTTGGAGTACCCCAGAGCAAATGTTTAGAGGGTGGAATACTGCATTCCCTAATATTGCTCTGTGCTCCCTGCCTTGTAAGTACGATGTTATTAGTTTATGTGCAATACCACGTATTTCATAACATTTCAATTCTTGGAGAAGAGTTTCATTGTTTATAACATCGAACGCTTTGCTGTAATCGAGAAAAATGGCTAATGTGAGTAGTTTGTTTTCCATGTTGTTTATGATTATCTCCTTAGCTGTCAAGAGCGCAAGCTCTGTAGAGCTTCCAGCTCTGAAACCGAATTTTTCTTTATCAATAGTGTCATGCTTTGAAAGGAATGGCATTATTCGAGCGAATATTATTTTTTCGAAAATTTTGGAGCACACCGGTAAGACCGAAATGGGTCTGTAATTGGAGAACTGATTTTTATCGCCTGTTTTATATATAACTGTGACCTTCGCAGTCTTCATCCTAGCAGGAAAGATGCCACTACTAAATGATTTATTATAGATGTGCGCTAGGTAGGCGGATAAGAAGTCAATAACATGTTTCATTGGAGCGATCTCTAAGCCATCGACGTCAACAGCTCTACTATTTTTTAACAATCGTGTAACCCTAGCCACTTCAGAAGCATCGGTGGGTAGAAGTAAACAGAGTTCGCACACACGCTGTTTGTAGCGGTAACATTCAACCGGCTGCTCTTTGTCGTGAACGATGTAAAGTATTTATTTAGGGCGTTAGCCAATTCATTGCCCTTTATTTCCTGTCCATTGACTTGCATATTAGTGGGCGTTTTTGTTGCCGGATTTGTATTCAATAGCTTATTCGTATGAATATAATAGTATGAATTGCAGCCTTTCCTGGTTCATATACACGTACTCGACATTTGCGTTTCTGACACGCAACTTGTTCTACATTATAGCGCAGCTGTTTTATCCATGCAGGGTCGCATACGTTGGACAACATACGTGATTCTCTTTGTCGAGCAGAGTCGAGCTCATGAAAGAAGATGCAGAGCTATAGACCTATGGAAATATAACTCCTCGCATTTCCCGTTGCTACGAAATTTTTATGAAACAACGCTAGCATCTGTCGCCGAGTTGGTGTTTTGTTTGCCCGTTTGTCTGGTGATTCTGATGCGGCGATCTGTGGATCAACCTACGCGACAGCGGGTGATTTCACGGTACTGTCACTGGACGCGGACGACAGAGCTCTGAGAGTCAGTCGGACAGAAGCTAGCATGAGACGGAGACAAATAGGGTTATAAGCAAAACTTTACTAATGGGCATGGGCTGTCGAGAGCCTGGACATGCAGCTTATCCTGGGAACACCCCGCACGTAGACCCAGCGGCAGGAGTAGCTCTCCGCGCAGGCACCCAAGACACAATCCCAGGCAGCGGCAGTAATCTGATGGGCAGACCGGCAGCCGGAACCAAGCACCAAAGAACCAGATAGCACTTCCAGCAGGCACGAATAACGAAGCGCCAGAACCCCAAGCTGATGCAGTGTCAGCAGAAATCGTGTTTTCCTCGAATAACTCCATGGCCCGTGTGCTTCAATCTGTACGCGCACCTTTCGTCATACACCGCACGTTTCATCTCGGAGCTTCTTCTTAACCCAGGTGTGACTACCATCATGACAGTGATGAATGTCTTGGGTCTAACACGAATCAAATTTGCAACGTATCGTTTTTGATATAAATCACGAACCCAATTTGAATAATACTTGTGAAGGATGTCTTTTGGCAACGTGTGAAAGTTGTATAGAAATGCAGACAGCGTATACGGAATGTTGTCGCAGGAACGGGAAAATATTTGCAGACAATGAAATGTACTACAATACCCGTTTTTACTATCGATGCGAAATCCAACACTACCGTTACTAGTGCGCGTATATCACACCGTTTCCAAACCCCTGGTGATGTTAAAGTAACATACGACGATATAATATGAGGGGACGGTCTCTCTGAACATAATTTATCTGAAACAAAGCTTTGTACATGAGAGCCAAACTGAACCCTCTTCTGACGTTGATTGATGTGCGAACATTTCTACGGGAAGCTGCACAAAGGACTTCGGTTATCTTGAAATCATTCAGAACGAGACAACTAAGGGAGGCCCCATTCTCAAATCCGCAGCAAAGCACATTAGAACTTTGTTTCAAGTTCGTCTTTGTTAGGCAGAACTCAAACAAAAGGAACCCGTCCACATTCGCTCCATGGCGTCCGCTCCAGGATCTGAAAGAGCTTGTTGCGAAAAACACCATTCCGCTTTACGCACAGCAGGGATTGCGTGTGAAAGAATAACCTAGGGAGCCCAGTTCAACGCGCGCGTCTTAGCGACTAATGGAAGCGTTAAGCTCTCATGGAAATTTTCGTGCGCTATAAAGGAATTGGTAGACTCGCAAACATTACGCGCAAATGATGTTGACTCGAAAAGGATTCCGACAATTGGAACAGAGGAATTCCCCTGCTGGTATATTACGGCGAGAGACATTTTTGCTTGGCAGGTTCATGGACAGAGTTCAGAGTGTTACAAAATGTATATCTCATCATAGGATTCATATTGGCGATTTTAATACAGGAATGGGGTGGAATGACTACATAGAAGCGAATGGAGGGGGAAAGCAAAGCGACGTTGCAACAGCCCGGAGAAATAAGGGTTCTCATAACGCCAATGAAGCGTGGACTGACACATCATCGAGGTGCTTTATACCTGCGTACCAATCATCTAAAATATTATATTGGTGCAACGTCGACCTTAAATTCCAATGCTCCGTTCAGAGTATGGTAAGCAATGAGTGTTTACAGCGGTTATGAAGGCATGCTGAAAAATACATCAATGTCTTGCACTTTTTGCCAACACACTCGAAATGCATTTTTCGCTACATCTGTATATTTTTGAAGCAAAGGTTTCGACCCTTAGTTCATTACGCCCCACTCCTAAATATATATGTAGGGCAAGTAATCTTGCCGAAAGTCCATTCACAGATCCCATGTTTAATAGATAGGCAGACATGTGTAGAAGATGTGTGTCAGATGTCAGACACTTCCAAAGCAAGTGTACAAGGCTAGACAGCTAGACACAGCTACAATGCTGTTCAGTTTCCGAAAATCTACATCTGCCGTTCCTAAATTCTGACGAAAGTCTGTGGTAATGCTCTCATCTATTTCATTTGTTTCCTAGAGTTGTGGCCATGCTTCTTTCTCCCATCAAGGACCATCATCAGAAAAGTGGATCTCGATTTATCCCTGAACTTGCCCAATCGGCTGCCTTGCAGCTTTTCGCCCATTATACGCAGGCTCCGCCTCGGTGTCGCCTTCACCCCATTACTTAAATACAAGTTTGTTCGCTCTGACATCATGTTATGCTCTAGGTGTGCCGTGCTAGCAGATATGCAGCATATGATCGTGGACTGTGTCTTCTTCAAGGGGGGGGGGGATATGTTTATTAAGAAAAAGAAAGGAAAGGTCAGCCAGACGAAGGTCGGCTTGCTATTCCAAACAAAAAAGGCAAGGGGAAGGGGAAGGAAAGAAAAGGGGACGAAAAGAAAAATAAGAAAAGAAAAGGGGAAGAAAAGGAAAATAAGAAAGGAAAAGGGAAGAAAAGGAGAAGAAGAAAGCAAAGGAAAAGGAAAGGAGAAGAAATGAAAAGAAAAGGAAAAGAAGAAAGAAAAGGAAGAGAAGAAAAGGAAAAGAAGAAAGAAAAAGAAGAGAAGAAAAGGAAAAGAAGAAAGAAAAAGAAGAAAAGGAAAGGAAAAGAAAAACTAAACTAAAACACAAAACTAAAACTCGAAAGTCACACACACAGTCACACAATCGCAAGGCGTTGACAAGGTTCGAAGGAGGAGCGCTGTGGTGACTGCCCACTGGGCCGAGAGAGAAACACAGGGCTCACAGGGAGCCCAGGGGACCCGTGTTACGCAGAAAGCGGAGCACCGCTTTTGTGACTCTCTACTGGTTAGCTCGCTGCACAGGGCCAAGGAGTGTTGCGAGAGAAACGGCTGTCCGTCCGTCCGTGCACCAAAGCTCTGAGAGATGTTGCCAGAGCACCGCCCGATGATGGTGGTGAGGCTGACAGTGGAGGAGCTGATGAGAAATATCGTCTTCTACACCGCAGCAGGGGCAAGTGGGAGATGAGACGCGGCCCATTTTGAACAGGAGTGAACGGGTCAGGGTAACGTTCAGCCGGAGACGATGTAGAAGGGTCTCCTCCTCGCGGGTACAGCGGCAGCCGATGACAAACTCCAGTGAGGGGTCGATGGACTGCAGGAACGCATTAGGTCGGATAGCGTCTACAAGAAACTGGCAGGTGCCGTCGCCGCAGAGACGCCGTATAAGCAGGCGGCACGCAGACAACGGGAGCGGTAGTAGGGGCACCGGCGTGGCCGCATCAAGCGCGGCGCGTCTCGCAGCCGCGTCAGCACATGTGTTTCCGTGTAGCCCTGTATGCCCGGCTACCCACAGAAGGCAGATACGGTGGCCGACCGAGGAGAGTTGGGCGTACTCCTGAAGTACCATGGTACGCAGATCGCTCACGACACTCGGGTGGTATGTGGACAGGAGCGCCAAAGACGCCTTGCTGTCTGTGAGGACGACCCACGCATCAGGCACAGATTCAGCGATATACCGCAGAGCGGCCAGCAGTCCGAGCAGCTCCGCATCCGTGGAGGACACTGTGTAGGGAAGTCGGAGGGCGAGGTCACGGTTTTCCTGCGAGACGTAGTAGGCCGCTGCAGATGACTCATTCGCTACCGATCCATCAGTATAGATGGCGCGGCTCAGAGGATAGGCCGAACTGAGATGCTCGAGCGCGAGCTGGCGGGCTACTGTCACAGGCACATCGTTCTTCCTCTGGAGGCCGGGAATAGTGGAACAGGTCTCGGGTCTTGCAAGCGTCCACATCGCAGGGGCGTGCAAGGGCAGGGAGAACTGTGCAGGGACGGACCCTTTGAGGCGACCAAGAGCACGACCGAAGTCAGAGGCTGGGCAGTCTTCGTCGACGTGGAGAAGGAAGTGGAGAGGGTGCCGAGTAAGGTACCGTGCGAGAACACTGAGGGTTGCCCCGCCCCGCAGGACATCGATCGACGGTTCACGTGCCTCGGCTAGGACAGAGTATGTCTCGGTGGTCGAAGGGACTCTCAAGCAGACGCGGAGGCTCCTGGCTTGGCTAAAGAGGAGATCTCGATTTCTGCTTCGGCTGATACCGTGCAGGATGGGAAGGCTATACCGGAGAGAACCCAGCACGAGGGATTGGTGGACATGGCGGAGGTCAGAGAAGGATGGGCCCCATCGCAAACCAGCGAGGCAACGAAGAACCGCCACGTAACTGTTGATCTTGGTTGTAAGAGCCTTAATGTGGCGAGACCAGGAAAGGTCACGGTCGAGTACCACGCCCAGGTACTTGCAGTACGGGACAAATGGCAGTGGTGAACCTTCAATGACGAGCGGGAACCTCGTGAATGATCGACGAGTGAACACCAGGGTTCAAAGAGAAAGGTTGCGAAACCGACTGAAGCCACTCACTGCCGCTCCGTTTACTTTGGCGGCAGTCCTTGGGCCCTGGACCGACATCCTGCCACACCGTCGTGCCCTGCAGATTATCCTGGATTTTCTGCAAGACACCGGTCTCCTTTATGTTCTTTAATCCTGATGTGCGGCCTTGCTACCCTCTCCCCCTCGTCTCCTCATTGTCATTTTGCATCCCATGCAGTCCCGTCGGCATTGGGGTAGTGGGCCACAACCCAGGTGTCGAATTTCCCCACTCATCATCATCAGTCTTTTTGTTGTTGTTGTCCTACTCCCCACCCTCCTTTCCTTCATTTGCTTCATGTATAGAGAGCGATAATTAAGCGTCCTGCAGTAGCCCGTCCTGAGTGTTTCAACACCTCCACAATATTTTTCTTTTCCAATCAATCAATTTGACGAAAGCTATTGGATATTTCAACATATTTGAACATTGAGTGATTTGATATGGGTGTGTTTGAACATTTGTAAAACATACTTTTCTCAAGCAATTGTTCTAAGATTATGAATGCGTCTCAAATATTGTAATGTAACTCAAGTTTAATTACAAATCTCTGTAATTTACGGTTCCACGTACTTCCGTTTTGCAATTACTTTTCAAGTGCGACATAATGTTTCGTGGCTTTTCTCATAGCGCCCTATTACCTGCTATCCCTTCTGCGGCAGTCCTTTCTATCAGTCGACGAATCTTTTTTGTCACTGTCTCTTTGTCAATATTTTTGTTGTCAAGACCTATTTATAGCCTAGCCTCCGCTTAAGCTGTTGATATTTTTACCACGCACAGTCGATAGTAGGTATGTGTAACCCAAAAAGTCCTCATTCTTCAGCTGCATCATCTTAACGTCATCGCAACCTCGCAAGCATCCAACACGTCGCATCTACTTACGATGACCGGAGAAGTATCGCCCTCTTTCCCGTACTTTTCATCGCAATTTCATCTTCGCGATTTTAAAAGAGAGGTCGTGGCATTCGGACTTTTTATTTTATTTTTATTTCACGCTCTTATCCCATCGGAGGGTCCCAACGCAAACAGGATTAGGGCGGAGAGATCGTATATTTCGAGAGCAAATTGCGCAGAGTATTTGTACGTCCCTTTTCTTCTTCGTACTTGCTATGGCAGAGTCGATCGTACGGTTCGCTTTCGCCTGCGTGAAACGAAGCTTGTCCGTGTTTGCCCCGTGACGTTTCCTCGTGCATATTTAATGTGGCCGGGCACTACGCTCGCACTAATTGCTCGCGTAAGAACAAATATGAGCAAACATTTACCTTGCAGCTTCATTGGTGCAGTCAGCAGGAACCGGAGAGGAGGAGCTGCAAAAAGAAAGAAGAAACGAGGTTGAAAGCAGATCGTCGCCATGGGAGCCCACGTGCACAAGCGCTGGTTGGCATAATCCTGGTTACGGGCTTGTATAATGGTGTGCAAGTGTGGACCGAATGAGGTGCTCATTATAGGCAGTAAAGGTCACATTTTGGGATCATCAAGCAAGGACCCCTTCCTTTTTCTTTCCCCTTTTACAACCTTATTTTACGACCTCGGTACACCTCAAGTAGCGGCGAAGAATAGAGCACATGGATTGTATCACCCTGCTTCCACATTTACGGTGATATATCGAGTACTCTTTTCTTGTTCATTAGTAATTTTACTCAACAGCTGAGTGCGCATTACGCGAAATATATAGACACGGAAATAGATCAAAGCGTACAGCATGCACAATTAATGCACTACGACAGAGACGCACAGAATATACATCAAGGTATATCGCCACGCCACGTCGACAACCCACCCGGAGAGCTCCAATACCTGTCCACCTAAAAACATAAAATAGGTAGGTTGTAGTTGGGCTACTACTGCTAGGTCCGTGAATACGTCTCTCCTGAAACGACTGACATCGCGGTTTACAAGGTGAAAGTTTCGTCGAAGTACCGTCGGGGACACGGTTAGCTAAAATCAGGGACGGGCATAAATACATTGTTTGATTATTTACTTTGTTGAAAAAGGTACTTAAACACTCTGCATAAATACCCTTCAATATGAGTATTTCAATACAAACTATAAATACAGTATTTAAATACTATAACTGCTACCATAAATACTGTGAGGAAGATGTCACCTGAAATTACTGAAATAATCATACTGACGATCATAACAAGTCAGAAAGGAACAATAACATAGATTTGTTAAGCTATCATGATGATTTGAATATGAGAAGTTTCTCGAAGACTGCATCTCCTGGTACCTTCTTTCCGGCTGTAGAATCAGATTCGCAAAGGACATAGCACCTCTCTACAGGTGCCGACGAACAAAGGCTTATATGAAATTTTACGAAGTTTGATGAAGTGTGATGAAATTTGTATGAAATTTGACCCTGTTGACGAAATTTCGTACAACAAGGTAGTCGGGTTGTCCCGACCGCTGTCCTCAACAGCAGTGGAAAACTCGCCATCTAAAATGATTTGTCACAGGTGCATGCCTGCGAAAGCACGGTATAACTGCACGGCTCTCGAAAGTCGAAGGGTCAAATGCAGGGTAGCTTTAAGATACGAGTCAGTATCTTGCGTATTTAGGAGTATTTATAAGGTATTTGCAAAAATAAATACCCAAATATTGGTATTTCAATATAACAAATTATAAAAACACGTTTCAAGTCTGTATTTAAATACAAAATATAAATTTAAATAGTATTTTAATTGCAATGTATTTAAATACTGCCCATCCCTGGCTAAAATCGCCTGTCAGTACATCGCTGTCCCATATTACCTTTTTTGCGCTTGAAAGTGCTGTACCAATATTGTATTTGATGGTCAACCTTGTGTTGCACGTGTTTATTACCCGAAAGAAATAGCCTGAAGATTTGAAATGAGATAAACCACGGAGTGTGCTGATTTTAGACAGCTGTGTGCCTTACAGTATATGTCCACAGCTTGGCAACGATCGTCGGAACGAAAACTGGTACTCGTTCCGGAGCCTCTACATGCATGGCAACTGCGGTTTTACTAATTTCTGTACGTGTCGGTTCCGAAGTAGACGGAGTCTGCAGTCGTGTTCTTTGCTGGGCTTCCCGTTCGGCTTTACTTCTCACACGATTCAAACGGCAACGATTCGCATTGCGCATAGCCGGAACCATTATATTTCTCAAGGCACGATGCCTTTTATTAGCCACAAACTTATGCATTTCGAGCTGACGCCCGTAATACGTCCACACATGAGTCCTGCATTTTACTACCAGATCATCCCAAATTGTAACCTGCAGTGCTGTGTACATGAATGGGCTCTAACTTCACACTTTTTCCAACGCAAACGAGACACGGAGGCTAAAGCCTGGTCGGCGCCGTTGCGTTTCAATACGTCCGTCCGTCAGCGTTTCTTTGTGACGGACGCATGAGTTTCCAATTCACGTCCGCACTTTTGCGACGCAGCTTTACGCATAGAAATCATAAGGAAAGAGGCTAGAAGAAAAGCCGAGAGAGAGAGTAATGGGAGAGAGCAAAGGCGTTGTACGGATCCGACACCTCCTCCCAGCGTCCAAGTCCGGGAGGCGCCATGATCGATATTGTGGATTCGGCCACAGCCTTTCCACGCGTAAAGACCAGGCGCATTCGGCGCCATGGTATCCAATCCAATCCAAGTCGTGCTTGCTTCCGCTGGGCTCCGTGTGCCATGCCGTATGCGAAGTGTGTTTGTTTTGTCTGTTCTCACGTGTGCGCTTGGATTGCGTCTTATTACGTAAGGAACGAGTATCGTACGGTAGAAATGTTGTGCTGCGACATGAGTGAACGGCGCGCAGAACTCGTACGAGACACCGTTCGTAACGCGGTAGGCCTACCGAATCTATTGTGGCGGCTCACTTGTTGAGATACCCCTCTTCGCTGGCTTGGTTTCTAGTTATTGTGAGAGTTCTGTGGCTTTACGAGAAACCGCTAATTGCAGAGTACGTGAAGTGATGCAAAAGAAGATAAGAGCGGCACGGTTTACGGGGCAACGGCCTGCATTTCTTGCGTCGCTCCGTCCAAAAAAATTGAACTCGACGAACCTATGCGTTCGTCGCTTTCGAAGGGGCTCGCGTCGATTCGCAGACGGACGCGACGCTGACAGACGCACTGAAACGCAATAGTGCGGACCAGGCTTAAGTCGGCGGAGTTCGTTCAGTGTAGAGATAACTTGATGCGTCGAGATAAGTAATCGGAACGCGCCTATTGGACAGCACTGCGCACGGTGCTGCCCGCTGTCCAATAGACGCGTCCAGATTATGTTTCTCGACGCATGAAGTTAGGTCTACACTGAACGAACTTATAGCGAATTCAGCTGGTCGTTTTCGTGGAGCGCTGTGTAGTGTACCCAGTGTTGGATTAGCCTACAAACGAAGGAAGAGCGAACCGAAGGGACCAATGAAACGCGACACATGTTGGATTGAGGCGGCCGTGTGACACATACGCTCAAGCCAGTGCAACTTTTTCTGCACTGCAACGACTAGCTGAATGGGTTGCGAGGCGTGGAAGTGCCATGTCAGAGGTTGGCCATGAGGACAGAGAAGAGTCACTACGTCGTCTATTCAGCAGACGAAGCGAAATGAGTACAACGGAGCATCTGCGCGCCGTTGCGCATCATTTGAACGAAGTTTGTCGCAAAATAGTGATATTCTAACGTAAGGAATGCACGCATTCCCTACGAACTATCCATACGCACTCTTCTACCACTGGTAGTGCAATTAAATCTACGACAAATGAAAGACGAACCCGCAATCACCCGATTTACGCCACTTTACACAATCGTGCCACTCTATACTATAGTCGAATACTGACTGCTGGTTCGATCACTATATGGCCCGGTTTGACCAACATTACTTAACTCTGTACCGAAATCGAGGGTTGCTAACACTTGAAGATAACTAAAACGTTGTACTATCTAAAAACAGGCTCGCTACACTGTAGGTAAGACGTAAAAATGCTCCCGTCATTTTTGATATAGTTACCTGAAGCCTTGCTGTATCATAGTTAGGGTCTGGCTCTTTCGGGTTAGACCCAATTCCTCCCCATCAATTCCATCCCAAACCCGTTTAGAACTAGTGTGGGCTAAACCAGATTTCTGTCCGAATCTCTTTTTTTTATTGTGTGTTAGCGCCGCGAAGCAACTGTGGCTATGAGCGGCGTACAGACGTGGACAGATGGAGTGAGGACAGCAGGAAGGAGTGGGGGACAGGGGGATTAGTATGCGTCCTGGGCCGACTTCAGGGGGTCCTGGAAAGTCCAGGAAAACCCAGGGAAAACCTCCTACAGCACAGCCGGCGGTAGGGTTCGAACGCACCATCTCCTAGTCTTCAGCACGACCTTGGCTACCACCAGCGAGCGGACGCCTTAGCCCACTCGGCCATGCCGCTGGTGTGTCCGAATTCCAATCAAGCATCCGGGATCCGGTCGTGTCACGTATCACGTGCAGTATTTAGTACCAATTTGCACGCATGTCTGATCCAAATCTTTTTTAGTGCAACCTATGCCAAGCACATTTGATGCTATACAACATACGGTGCTCGTCACTATATAAAACGTTAGATATGCATGTCTGACCAATACATGCATTTTAACCGCGCACTGCTTGCTGTACAGAAAGGAAAAGAAAATGACCCGATGACAGTCGAATGTATCAACAGTACTACGAATTACAGATTTAAAAATAGCACCCTATTTCTCCCGGGATCCGAGAAAGGCATTGAATGCGAAAAAATCTGACCAAGTGCTGTTCGATACACGACAGCCTAAACTCGATATCTGTGTCCTAATTCACCTGCACTGATTATGATAGCAGAAAGTCGAAGAACAATAAATTTCGTTGGAATTGCATGAGTCTAATCTCGCTTCTTTGAAAGTGAAGTAAAGATTTCGTTATCCGTGGGGTTTTGTACTTCTCTCACGTTAGACCCCCTGCGCGAGAGAATGACAAATGTTGTTCTCGAATTTTCGAAGTTTCTGCCAAGAAAGATTTCCCGCCTGCGGCGAATTTGAATTGTCGTCATTCGGGGTAAGAGCTTCTAGTCGTGCTTGGCTAGCCCATTTTCTGCTAATCATTTTCACGCTGCACTGCCTTGCCTGACAGTCAGCTTAGACGGATAACTTTTAACAAATTAGAAGTAAGTACGTGCAAAAATCTACCTTGAAATAGTATGTGTTCGAATTTTGTACAAAGGCTGTCGCCGTACCTTGCTCGGAGTTCTCATGCAAGAAGAACGCCGTGAGGTAATTTTGTCTGCGCGGAAAAACGTGTTCTTTTCTTTTCGACAATGTCTTCTCTTTGGCAGGCACTCTGAGTCTCAAACTCGAAGAACGCGATGATTACACGGTCGGGTACATTACAGGGGCAACCGGTTAATATATACATATATATATATACAAAGTGGAAATAGCCGAAGCTCTGTAGCTGCACGTTGAACATATGTTTACAATTTGATCGTGCACTCCCAGCCAAGGACAGCTGTTCCGCTCTACTTGGAGCTCGTCAGCCTGGCGCAGGGAAGTAACACGATCTTGGGTCGGCGCTAACAGTGCGTCTCAGCGAGACATCAATGTTCCACAGTGACGGCGCCACCTGTGGAGGCCGCAGTGCAAGCCAGCAAGTACATATACAAAGTGAAAATAGCCGAAGCTCTGTAGCTGCACGTTGAGCATATGTTTACAATTTGATCGTGCACTCCCAGCCAAGGACAGCTGTTTCGCTCTACTTGGAGCTCGTCAGCCTGGCGCACGGAAGTGACACGATCTTGAGTCGGCGCTAACAGTGCGTCTCGGCGAGACGTCAATGTTCCACGGTGACGACGCCACCTGTGGAGGCCGCAGTGCAAGTCAGCAAGTACATATACAAAGTGAAAATAGCCGAAGCTCTGTAGCTGCACGTTGAGCATACAATTTGATCGTGCACTCCCAGCCAGCCTGCGGCCTACACAGGTGGCGCTGTCACCGTGGAACATTGACGTCTCGCCGAGACGCACTGTTAGCGCCGACCCAAGATCGTGTCACTTCCCTGGGCCAGGCTGACGAGCTCCAAGTAGAGCCAAACAGCTGTCCTTGGCTGGGAGTGCATGATCAAATTGTAAACATATGCTCAACGTGCAGCTAGAGAGCTTCGGCTATTTTCACTTTGTATATGTACTTGCTGGCTTGCACTGCGGCCTCCACATGTGGTGCCGTCACCGTGGAACATTGTCGTCTCGCCGAGACGCACTGTTAGCGCCGACCCAGAAGGTCCCGCAGCAGAAGGTGGCAGAAGGTCCCGTAGCACGTGATTCCTCCTGTCAGAGTGTACTAACACACCACTGAAATGCAAAGCCAGTGAACTGTATAAGGGAAAAAATTAGCCGGAGCTCTTTGGCTGCACGTACGTGGCGAGTTCACTGGTTCCTTGCATCCCCATATGATCTTCACAAGTGATGACGTAGGGCAACGTGTAGCCCCCGTACAATAGTTTGTTTGTGTCTCTCAGGTGAAAATGGTCTCACTCCTGCATAATCAGTTCTACGCCACTCAGTGTAGCGTTTGTGTGGTAGGACAATTTAATACGGCGTGGAACGGTCAGTACATTGTCAGCGCCTCGAGAACAATATTCACAATTAATGAGCTATGAGGGGCGATATATACATCGCTACGCTTCATAAAATAAGAGGTGAGGGGGAGAGGTGGGATATGCACTATTTACACTCGATGGAGCACGAGAGGAGTGATGGCAAATGAAAGAGAGGTACTGTTCATGGAGGGACACCTTGGACAGATACGGAGCCCCCTTGCAGCAAAAGCGAAGGGTGGAATCCCCACCGCTGTAGGAATTCGTCGCCCCCGAGCGCAAAGAGCTCCCGTTGTAAGCTATTAGTCACAAGAACGCGCAGTTGTCCAACCAGCAAGAAAATGTGGGTTTTCCACCGCCGTTGAGCGACGGTCTTGCAACGGGCCTTCCACCAGTGCCGTGTATGCAAAAGGGAGTCTGGCCATTAATGGGACCTGCCTATACCTGAGGCTCCACCCACTTTTTGAGGTATCTAGCCAATCACAGGTCGAAATACTGTTGTCTATTATTACATCCATCCAGTTCTTATACCTCACCCTTACTTACTGGGTGCCACCATTTTGGAGAAATTCGATTGATTCGGATTGCAACGGATATCACTGGAGACAGACCAAAACGACGTATTTTGCGCCCACTTCTATCAATGCCATCTGCATGGAGAGAGGCATGTTGGGAAGGCTCAGAATTCCAGAAATGGTTGCTGGAAGAAGTGATTGGCCTGGAGAGCGGCACAACCGCTTCTTCGTAGCAGACGACTGCAGCTATGAAGTTTTAAACCACGTAATGTAAGTAGATCGAATCAAACATGAGCAATGACGTATATATAAATAAAATGAAATTATATAATGCAAAATCCTACGTATAACGGTCGTCCTTCTTGCTATTTTCTTGGCATCACGATCTTAATTAGGCCTAACGTTAGCGACGAAACATCCCATTTTCGCGTAATGGCGGAGCGAAAGTTGAAGCTGATTTTGCAGATGCGTACATGAGGATATATACTCACAGTATGAAATTAAAGTAGTCTGTGAATTTTTTTTGTCACGAAATCTCCGCTTCGCCGTTGCAAGAACCATCCTCCATTTTGGAGAAAATTTGGTGTCATGGCAGCTCCCATATGGAAAACAGTAACCAATGAAATGCGCCTAAGTTTGATTGACAGGTCGAGCCTCTTTTTTAGGCTCCTCCTATTGGCCAGACTCCTTTTGGCATACACGGCACTGCCTTCCACGACACTGCAGCGCCACACGCGGTGGCTAGCACACTGAGCCTGTTTGGGCGCCTTTGGTCACGTCGCACGGGACAGAGCACATTCGTGCAACGCCTAATCAAGGTCCAGAAGATGCGGGAAATGCGGCACTCGAATAGCACATGGTAGTTCGTTTCTGCCCGGCCGCAGTACGGGCAGGCCTCAGTTGACGTGATGCCCTACTCATGCAGCCGGTTGCGTGTGGGGAGTATCCGCCAGGCAAAGGGCCAAATGATGTCGCGCTGTTGACCAAGAAGCCACGGGCCGACGAATGATGTCCAAGAGATGCCTAAAGCATAGCCCACCCGCCTTCTAAGGCTGTCAGTGGTCGCAGCAGAGTCCAGCAAAATAAGTTTGGCCATCGCTGAAGGCGAAGTGGATAGCAAGATGGAAGCAGAGGGGAGCAGAGACGAGACCTTGTGATAGTAAGCCCGTACCACCGCAGGATATCGGTGAGGAGTTGCACGATGGCCCTGTTGGGGAGCGTCCCACCAGAGGCCGAGCAAGACTTTAGGTGTAGTGTCTGCTGCGTCGCGAATTCGCAGTGTGGTGGTGTAGCGTTTATTATCAGAACGTACGAGGCCTTAGGACAAAAGATGAAGGGTGCTTTAATGGAGTGATTGAATGCTGTTTTGATGTCATATGCTTCACTGAAGCATGGTTGTGGCCAGGTTCACCCAGTTCATCTTTTTTTTTCCTTAGTCTTATACTGTGCGTAGGTCCGATCGTTCTCAAACTGAAAATGAGAGGGGTGGTGGTTCACTTCCCAAGCAGCACAATATACTGAGAGTCGAGTGCAATAGGGGTGGACGGTATATGTGTCTTATCAATCTTCCTTAGTTTCAAGAGTCTTTTCAAGGTCTTCCACCTACCCGTCCACCCCTATTATTGCTGTTCGGTCTCATTTCAATGTATATCTCGTCGCTCTGATCTGGAACTTGTATCGGAATGTGTTTGGGTTGGGGGTTGTTGCTTTCGTGACAGAATCTTAATAGGTGTGCATTATTTACCTCCGGGGGGGCGGGGCGGAATATGTTTATTAAGAAAAAGAAAGGAAAGGTCAGCCAGACGGAGGTCGGCTTACTATTCCAAAGAAATGGAAAATGGGGAAGAAAAGTAAAGGAAAAGAAGAAAAGAAAAGGGGAAGACAAAGAAGAAAAGAAAAGGGGAAGACAAAGAAGAAAAGAAAAGGAAAAGACAAAGAAGAAAAGAAAAGCAAAGGATGGACACAAAACTAAAACTGAAAAGTCACACACACGGCCACACAATCACGAGCATGACCAGAATTCAAGGACACCTCCTCTGATGCAGGTTCTGCCTGAGAGCAGAAGAACGTGTAAGAAAGCCAACTTGAAAGAAAACTATGCGGCGAGGAGGAAGGAAGATGGAATGAGACATGGGCAGACGAGAAAGGGAATTTGTACATCAGATATCGCGCGCGGAGCCCGGCTATCAGCAGCAATTGCCCAGCGCAGAATGAAAACGTGATGAATCAGCTTTGCCAAACTTTTCTTCGCTGTGCTGCTGCTCAGAGTTCTGAGGTGCTGCTCGTAGCGCGAGGAACGGGGTGATTGCCACTTGTAAGACTAGCCCTGGTCCATTTTTTGTTCTCTCTGTGGGGAATGGGGATGCCGTCGACGATGACCAATGTGTGTCCTGGGGCGACTTCTGAGGGAAGTGTGCCGACGTATGTGTGACAGCGTCTGAGGAAAAGCCCAGAAATTATCCTACATTATGCTGAACAGAAATTATGCTCTATACGCTAAGAAAGCGAATTCAGTAACCGCACCTCACTTTGTTACTTGCACCTTGTTACTCAGTGCTCACTGTATCGTACGCTTCAGTTTGTTCTTGGCCTTCTCATGAGGACACTTAATTCCAAATTTTGCCTCTTAGTCTCTTCCCGGCACCATCAAGAATGCTTGTCGGTTATCAACTCCCTCCCTTAGAGAAATAAAAATAAGAAAATAAACAAGCGGAAGATTGCTTATTTTCAGAACATCTAGAGGTGAAAGCAGAGTCACGTTCGGCACTTTCTTGTGCCGAACGTGACTCTGCTTTCACCTCTAGATGTGATGCTTTCACCAACACTTCCTAAATAATGTCCTGCATGCACGCTTACGTCACCTATATGGAGGCCTGCGACCTGCTTCGAGCGTTCTTCTCGTTCGTTCTTTGATTTACTTCATGGCAGCACCAACAATATAGTAACAGCAGGCCTTCCAATGCGACGCAAGGCACAGGCCTTCTCCATATCCTGTAGGTGTTGCTCAAATAGGCGCTCGAATCAAAGACAAAAGGAAGAGAGATGCCCAAGCAGCACAATGTCTCGAGTGCCATAGTTGTGGACGGTATGTGTATTATCAATGTAATTAGTGCGGCCGTTAAATATTTTTGCAATGAATCTTCATAATTCCTGAAAACAAGCTGAGCGCGCAATTCCAAATTGGGGGAACACTACCCTGAGAAGTCTAGTCAGCAGGAATCGAAACAGTAACACTTCTCTGTGCCCTTAAAAAGTGAGCGAAAATGCACTATCGTCGAGAGTTGCCGCGACTTCGGCAGCCGCTCTTTCCTATCACCTTCACTGTCACCGTTTGACGATACTGACATCACGCTGTTCCTCAAAACATGGGGGCCCCTGCTTCCTAGCGTCCTCGTTGTTTTTCTCTCGTTAAAATCTGATACAACGCAGACATTTATTAAGCAGCGGAATCGGTGATTGCCTTTTTGTTAACTGCCAGTAATGCATTTGTAGTTTTATTGCGTGACGTTTATCACATCACATCGCGAACTGTGTTGTGCAGATCAAACGAGATAACGTGGAAAGAAAATCAAGTACGGCACGTTTTATGATAATGTAGACTGAGAAACAACATCGCTATTTCCCTCGCTCCAGGGACAAAGCGGGCTGTTCCATGATTTCAGGAACAACCTGTTGTCACTTGAGAAGTGGTGACACCGAGTCAGGGAGAGGAGAAATTGCCGCAATATCCGAACAGTGTTCAATTATTTTGTATGTTTTTACTAAAGCGCAAAAGGTTCTGTGATTTCGGTTCTTGCGGCGTAGGCCCCTCAGGGTTATGCTCTACATCTTTGCAATTACGCAGTCAACGTATTTTCACTAATTATAATAATTTATCGCGAATGTTAGTTAACGGCTGCGCTATTTGTTTATACGCCACCACCTTTGAATTGGTCGCGTACGGAATAGATATATTCAACGACTTTTGCGAGAAAGTCATTTTGAAAGTCCTTCGCGGATTTCATCAAATTCATTCAGTCTTACTTCACCTACCCTGTATGCAGGGTATCCCAGCTAAATGTGACAATATTTTTTAAAAATATATCTATCACTTCTTCCGAGATGAAATCAATTTGAGATATAGCGTATGCTGAAGGGCATTCCCTAGGAGGGCATTAGCAGACTCCTAAGGCAATGTCTTAATTCTTTCAATAATTAACTTTTTAATTAGAAAAGCTACGAAGTTGTTCCAATGAGCAAAAAAACATGCTTGTAACTTTGTGCATCCTATTTAGTTTCACCATTATAGAGCGCGTCCAAGTTGGCTTTCACCAGGACTCCGCCGTATTATCGATCTCGATGAATGAAAATTTGATGAGTTCCGCCTTGACAGGGAACAAAGGACGTTTAAGCCACATGTTTCAAATTGATGGTAAATGATGGACAAGCATCTACACTACAACAAACACGCGTGGCACATTGTGCATTTCAATTAGTTTCGCCATTACAGAGCGTTAAAGTGTACCAGCCTGACGATTCCATGTCAGGTCGACCTCTATCAATAGAAATTTGATGAGTTCCGCCTTGACAGGGTACAAAGGACGTTTAAGCCACATGTTTCAAATTGATGGTAAATGATGAACAAGCATCTACACTACAACAAACACGCGTGGCACTTTGTGCATTTCAATTAGTTTCGCCATTACAGAGCGTTAAAGTGTACCAGCCTGACGATTCCATGTCATGTCGACCTCTATCAATAGAAATTTGATGAGTTCCGCCTTGACAGGGAACAAAGGACGTTTAAGCCACATGTTTCAAATTGATGGTAAATGATGGACAAGCATCTACACTACAACAAACACGCGTGGCACTTTGTGCATTTCAATTAGTTTCGTCATTACAGAGCGTTAAAGTGTACCAGCCTGACGATTTCATGTCAGGTCGACCTCTATCAATAGAAATTTGATGAGTTCCGCCTTGACAGGGAACAAAGGACGTTTAAGCCACATGTTTCAAATTGATGGTAAATGATGGACAAGCATCTACACTACAACAAACACGCGTGCCACTTTGTGCATTTCAATTAGTTCCCCCATTATAGCGCGTGAAAATGTACCCGCGTGTCGATTCCGTGTCATGTCGACCTCTATCAATGGAAATTTGATGAGTTCCACCTTGACAGGGACAACGACGTTTAAGCTACAGCTCTTTTCCCTGAGATGTTTGCATTCGTTACAGGTCCGAAATTTATGGTAAATGTATCATGTATCAATGCTACAACAAACACGCGTGGTAATTCGTTCATCTTAAATACCTTTACCATTAGAGCGCTTCAAAGTTTACCCACATAATTGATTCCGTTGTCACATCGACCTGGAGTTCACACTCAAGAAAGGGCGTTTATGCCACAGGTCCTAAATTTATTTTAAATGATTGACAATAATCTACATTACAACAAACGCGGGTGGTATTGTGCAAAACGGGGATTCCTGTAGCGGTGAAGTAAGTGGGAGTGCAAGGAGAAGTCATCTGCTATCCACATATTAACTGCACAGGCTGTAGCACAGCATTAGGGCAACTAAATCAAACTGAACGCCATGCAGTGTGATATAGATCCAGTACAGCATTATTAAGCCAAAACTCTGATGCTCTCGCCCTGCCGTTACTCTCATACCTACCTCTGTTAAACTACCTCAACAAAAAAAAAAGAAAAAGAAAGGAAAAAAAAAGAAGCCTAGCAGAACGCGGATCGAACCACGCACCCCGAAAGAAGTGACGAGCACCTCTACCACTGAGCCAACGATGCCATACGTGCTCCCGCCTGGAATGAAGGTACAGACGCTTCGCCAGCCACATCGAGCTTGTCAATACTTCTTTTGTCGTGGGAACAAAATAGGAGCGTCCCACAACAGCGAACAAAGTTGCAAAGCGTACAAGACAAATTCAACTTTCATGTCCTGCATGCGCATTTTCCGGAGAACCCATTGTTTTAGCCAAGTACAACAAAAATAGCACACCAGTGCATTCTGCCATGAAGCCAACACGGCGAAAATAAGTCCTCCAGGAACAAAACTGTGACGCTCTTGCGCTTCCATTCCACTAGTACACCATCGATGGGCCTCTCACAGCAACACCCATGTGTGGGCTTTTCTTTCTAAAGCTCAGCGTCAACAGATATTCTAACAAAACCAGGTGGAATGCATTGCTTCAATGGAGGGCAGCGAGTACGCCGGTCAAGCCAACTTTAAGAAACCGTGTCCCGGATTTCTGGGAATGACGTTGACAAGGTTCGAAGCGAGGAGAAAGCGGAGGAGCGCAGTGGTGACTGCCCACAGGGTCGACTGACGAACGGGACCCAGTAAGCTCTCCAGGTTCTAATGTAGCTGTTATTGAAAACTTTCAAGCGGTTCTTTCTCGTGGTCAAATGGATGTAATCTATTTTCACGTCTCGAAAGTCTGATCTGCTCCTTCGGAAGCTCAGTTTATATGGTGTTTCTGACTCTCTTTTAGGTTCCTTTGCCTCTTACTTACGGCGCATCGCTTATACTCTCTTTGTGTGTCCGGATCCTACTCTGACACCTATGTTTTTACGTCTGGTGTACCCCTGGGGTGAAGTGTCGGGCCTCTACTGTTTAATATTTTTATTAATGATCTTGTATCCTGCGTTAAACATTCCATCATGCTGCAGTATGCTGAGGACTTCAAAATAATGAAAAGCATAACCTCGCCTTCCGATTGCTTACTGCTTCAGGAGGATATTTACAGTGTTATTTCTTGGTGTACTTCTAATTTCCTCAAAATCAACACCTCAAAATCTGAAGTTATCTCATTCACGAGCAAGTCTCAAGTAACCCGATTCCGGTACTTTTCTGATGGCGAAATAGCCAGAGTCGTTACCATTCGTGATCTCGGTGTTGTCTTTGATGCGACGCTTCAATTTCATGAGCATGTAAGAGCAATTTGTTCTGTTGCTCTGCATATGCTTGGTTTACTCACTTACAGCTGTAAAATGTTTTCTTCTCACAGGGTATTTCTTACTCTCTATAAAGCTTGCGTCCTTCCCCGACTTGAATATGCGTCAGTAGTATGCAATGCTTTATGTGCCACCGATATCAAACGTCTTGAAGTTGTGCAAAACACCGTGTATATACAGGGTGTTTCACCTAAGGTGATAAAAAATTCTAACTGGCTACGTACACGCCGGAGGATTGGTTATTACCTTCTGGTATAGTCTGGTGGACATCATATTTCTGTAAAAAAAGTGAGGTCTGCTTTGCAATTTTCAAAGTTCAATTGAAAAAATAAATTTACCGCAATTAAAAATTGTCCAAAGACTTCCTCAATGATGACAAAAGTTTCCAGAAGGTCCGAAAATCCGACAATCCTCCCAGTACTTCGCCAGTTATAATCTTTATCACCTTTGGTGAAACACCCTGTATATATACGCTAAATGCGAACATATTTTTTGAAAATATATATATCACTTTTTCCAAGATGAAATCTATTGCAATGTAGCATATGCTGAAGTGCACTCCGTAGGAGCGCATTCGTAAACACCTAAGGCAATGTCTTAATTAACTTTCAATAATTGACTTTTTAATTTCAAAAGCTACGAAGTTGTCCCAATGAGAACATCTGATCCCTTCGGACACATGATACCGGAGCCGTTTTCGATAGATCGTCCGCAAAACAATTCGTGAAGGAACACAATTTTTTTCTTTATTTTGTTCATTGCACATCTTCGGAAGCGCGTCTTTCCTTCACCTCCAGTGTGAGAGGGTGGAGGAGCACCGTGCCGCCTCATGCATCGAAAAACAAATGTATCGGGTGACTCTATCGGTACTGCCCTTGCCTTGGGTTGCATTTTCTGTTTTCATTTAATCTTTTTTCAGGACGCAAGAGGCCACAGTGTGCTCTTTCACCCTCTCACAATGGGGGCGGGGGGGGGGGGGTGAAGGAAAGACGCGTATCCGAAGATGCGCAATGAGCAAAATAACGAAAAAAAAAGGTGCTCTTTCACCATTTTTTTGCGGACGATCTATCGAACGGATTTTTGTTCTGAAAACGGCTCCGGTATCAGGTGTCTGAAGGGACCAGATGCTCTCATTGGGACAACTTCGCAGCTTTTATAATTAACAAGTTAATTATTGAAAGTAAATACATTGCCTCAGGAGTTTGCTAATGCCCTCCAAAGGAGTGCCCTTCAGCATATGCTACATTGCCATTGATTTCATCTCGGAAAAAGTGATATATATATATCTCTTTAAAAAATATGTTCGTATTTAGCTGAGACACCCTGTATATAAGAAAGGTCTAGAAATGTCTAATCCAGAAAGGTAGGCAGGGAAAGAGAAACAGCGAAAAAATAACTTGACCATATTGTCGGACTGGCCCAATGCTCTGTTATTACAACATGCAGTTGACGGGTCGAATGAACTATTTTGACTTTTTCTGTTTAGATACTTTTTCGTTGAATTGTTTGTTGTCGCTACCTGAAACTGATCAGAATCCCTGTCACAATTATCTTTATACAATTATTTTTACTACAACCTTTCTACTATTAGTGCATTACCTTAGCATGCGGCTTTAAAGAAAGGATGTGCCTCCTCGCCCTTTTTGTGGTTGACGGTTCGTGACAAAGACCTGTACAGCGGGGCCTCTGTTCTCCAAAAATCAGCCACGCTTTCAATGAATGTGTAAGTGAACGAAGGAAGTAGGAGAGTACTTTGTGACGGCAGCTATCCCCCTGGCAGAACTGGTAATGTGATTCGCGAAGAAGACCTGTGCAGCGAGGCCTCTGTTCTTCAAAAGTCATCCACTATTTCAATGAGCGTGTAAGTGAACGAGGGTAGGAGGAGAGTACTTTGTGACGTAAGCGATCCCTCTGGAAGAAGCGGTAACGTGTTTGCTCTCGGAGACCTGTGCAGCGGAAGGGATATAAAGGGCGAGCATAGAAGAAAATCGTGAGAACGAGGAGCCGGCAATGTCACGCGAGGAGATCTGGCAGTCGAGAAACTCCTTCTTCTTTTTTTTAGTTCGCAGTGACAGCACACCGCACAGCGCAAATATTTTGCATTGTGTTTCCTGATGGATAGCTTTACGACTGCAACAGGGTTTCGAGCCATACCTCATTGCTCCTCTTCAGTGTTATATGTTCTAGCCTGGCATCCATGTTCGAGAAGCCTACACCATCTCCGTGTTTCGCCTTTTTCTTCCATTTCTCATTGATCAAACTGGAGAACGAAATACGCGACATTCTGGTAATTGAATAGCTATACCGTGTGTACTATAAATGGAGTATGTTAAAACGTTGGTGAAGTCGGACAGAAAGATGCGCAGCTGTGGTTGAAGCACGGGTGGGGGATATGAAAGCTCGTTAAATGAAAACCGAAAGGTCGGCCGAAGGAAAGACAAAGGTCGGCTTGCTAGTCAAAAAAATGAAATGAAAATAAAGAAGAACCAGATAATGTACAGACAAGGAGTGTTCACAGGGCATTCAGGTAATTACAGGCAATCTCAAGGTGCAGATAAGGCCCGAAGCACGGAGAAAGCGGAGATGGGCAGTAGTAACGATCCACTGGGTAGGCCGGAGAACGGGACCCAGTAGAGTAGCCAATCTGAGAGTGTTGTGGCCAAGTTGGAATACACGATGGCAGAGGGCGTCACGGGAGAGGGCGTCACGGGAGAGAACGTGTTGCGGGCAGTGCAGTTTGCTATGGGGGATATCAGCACGGACTGCGCTTTGACTGCAGGGACGAGAATAACAGAGAAAACGTTCTCTGTATAGTTATCCGTAGCCGTCACCGCTCCAAAGCTCCGTCGTTACGTCCAACGTGCACCAGCGACGCCATTATTATCCTGAGTTCCCGCTGCTAACTCGATAAATGGAGGAGACGTGCACTACTTTTGATCCGTTGGTGTGTCGCGATTCACTATTTGTCGATTTTTCTTCGAATTCCAGTAAATTGCTCTTGTGTCACTTGTCGATGACAAAGGCATTCACATGTTGAGCGAGCAGTCTTAGAAAAAATTAGCAACAATTTGACGATGCCGCTTCGTAGTATGCCGGAAGTTCTGTTACCTGATTTTTTCTCAATTTATTTTCACTGTCGCTGACAACTTTCTAGTTTAATAAGCGTAAACGTCTAAAGCCCCTGCCTCTTCCGTTCCAATAAACGTTGACGGCATTTTCTGACATGTTCTTTCGTTCGCCGCTCCGTGGTTCGCTGCTGCGACTGCTAGAGCAGGGAAAGGAGAAGAAGAAGAACTACAACAACTTTATTTTATGATGATGATGAAGGTGAGCTGCATGCTGAGAGAAGAGGAAAGCAGGTTCAAATGGCATAAATGTAGACCTGCTGGTGGATAAACTACACAGTATAGAAAGACTGGGCGTGGGCACACGGAAAAGAAAACACGTCATCTGTGTCGTGTTGTCTCGTGTGACCACGCTCAGGGTTTTTATAGCAGGGAGACCATGTCCCGGATCTTCAACTTTCACATAGCGATCGTTATCTTTATATTTAAAGCTCGCGGGCTCCAAAGCCGCTGTGGTAGGCTCGCGCAAGAGCTCGTGGCGAATGATGGGCCGAAATGATGCACTTAACGCGTGCTGTGGGATACCCACAAGTTGAAGATCGGACCCCATGTCACAATTTTGTTACATACTTTTCGGTGTCGCGCTTGTGTCCCGGGACCGCGACCACAGGGACAAAACGTGTTCTCCGTTAGAAATAAGAAACACTATACGCATTACAACAGAAAACATGAAACGAAACTACGTTCGCGTGTTACAGGCTGCGTGCAGAAATAAAACGCCACCGTTATGAAGAGCGATACCTGCATGTGAGGCCCTGAAAAATCCCGCGTCATATGATGGTAGAGTTTAACAACACTATTTCCGCGTTTCCTCACTACGTCATAATATTGACAGCGAACCTCTCAGCCACTGTTGGAAGAACTTGTTTTGAATACAAACACGGTTGCGACGTTGACCACACGCATATTGTCGAGCACACATACGGGCATTGTGATCAAGTGATGCGGTCTCCAGTGTTGTATATCTTTGACATCGCGGAATCCACTACGGACAAACAACGTCGAACCCTTAGTTGCAGGCCCGACTGTTTTCTCATCGAAGATAAGGGCCGGGACGAAATACGACGGGGAGGTTGTCTCACTGTTTCCTGTGATTCGGTAACGATTTCTGCAGACAGTTTGCAGTTTATATGGGAAAAAATATTGAATATTCGTAAAGGTAAAGGGGGAAAAGCATGCGCTGGAAATGAAATAATAGATGAATATTGTTTCTGTATAATCTTGTACATAGCATACAAGCATGACAACAGTGTGCGTGAGACCAGCATGGAAACGTGATGAAACAACCCGCGGTCGCGAACGACTGCATCGGTATTTCACGCCTTTATGTATAGTCTTGCATGTACGCTGTTGTATGTATGCAGTTCGTCGCGCAGCAAAACAGGAGCAACAATTCTGGAAAAATCTGCGACAGGATTGATTGATTGATTGAAAAATAAAAAAAAAAAGGAATATGGAGATGTGAGACCCGAGAAAGTCGGGTCGGGCTAGTCCAGACAACGTGAATAGAAAATAAAGTACAAAAACAGAATAAATGAAACCCCAAGATGACAAAGAGGCATAAGAGAGAACAAGCAGCGTCCAGCTAATGAATGAGTACAGTAAATAAGACAATAGTTCAAATGAGGGCGATTTCATTTCAATTCAGGCAGGGCCCCAACCTTTGGGTCCTCAATTTTCTTCGTTAGTTTTTATGTGATAGCCACATGTGTGGCATGAACATTGCCGGTGGCCCGGCTTTCCAGAACGAAGCGGTTCGCAAGATAAAAAATCAATAAGTGGGTAAGCGAGAACGCCGGATTCTCGCGAATGCGTTTTTTTGGCTACTTTGAAGCGCAGTATTTCCTTGTCCGTAGCCTACGTCACTCTGACCTTTTTGCGACAGCATTACTGGGTCATGGGCTATGGCTGTGAGTGATATCTTTCCCCAGGGACCCCTGGAAGACCTTACAAAAAGGACACAAAAACGCTTCCCGTGCGTTATTGCGCATATTTTGTTACCGTACCTGTGCGATTCACTTTCCCGGTAACCCGATAAAATGCATATCAAACGAAAGCTTGTTGTACGCTCTTTCTAATGGTATGCAGAGCAAGTTTATTCATCGCGCTTTTTGTGGGGAAATCGCGTCTGAATTGACATAGGTCGACACGTTTTGTCAAAGTTGGCCAAGCATTCGCGTAAAAACCCCATGTTCTATTCGAAAAAGAAAAATTGTGCCTCAATGTGGATGCTTTTTCTTGCTTTTGACGCAAAATTTCCCTCTGGTAAGCGCTCACAGGCCGAGTTACGGCCGTTGGGATCGACCGTACCACGCCAGGCTCGTGCGAACTGCCGCGCCACCGTATCGCTTGCCGGGCTTCGGCGCGCGAATTCTTCACGCAAACCTAAACGATTGCTGCACAAGTCGAAGTTGGAACTGTCATATGTTTGAATAAGATACATTTATTGGTACAAAAATAAAAAAAGAGATAAAACCGGGCAGAAATTACGGCAGCGATACCTAACTTATGAATACCACTGACGAACGGGGAATTCAGATGGTGCTATGTATGCGGCGTTAAAAAAAAAAAAGGAAACGTGTATTCGCAACCAGAGACGGACAGCAGTGTGGACCACAGTCTTGTGGAAGGTCGTTTTCATTAGTGTGGCCCCACCGGGTCCCTCTGCGGCGGAAACAACCGAGGTACAGTAACAAAACTGACCTTGTCGTAAGATTTGGAAGGATTTGGATAAGCGAAGCGTGGGAACCGCAGTTCGTCATTTTTGCTTTCGAGTTTGCACAAGCCACACATAAGTATCTCAATTGTGAGTGTCAGCTGTAGTGACCCATCCATGGCTGCCAGGATCTACAGCAGCGACCGTGTTTATTGCGCAGATTATGGTCGCCGACACAAGAAGCGCATCTCAAAGCAGAGTGACTTTGTGAGTGTTTCTCGTTTGGACATGACAGCGCTGAAGAGAGTCCTGGACCCAGCGGTCGCCAGCAACGTGGCCGAGGACGACCAGCTGTGCAGGAACTGTTTCAGGTATTTTTGCGACGTCATAAGTGACATGCCCAGTGAAGCTCATTCTTCGGCGCGTGACAGCGAATATGTTGAGCCCGAAGAGATCATCGAAGATATCAACGAACAGATCTCCTCTACCGATATTGATGTAACCCTTTAAGACATCCGGGGTCCTTGAAGGGAAAAAGCATAGAGGCTTACGTTTCTCGCAAGCATGCTCAAGTAACATCGGCAATCAGCAGATCTGTGCGCCGCAAAATCGGTGATGCGTACGGTGTGGACGAACCGCGTGAATCGGCAGTGGAGTGCAAGTACTGCCCGGACCTTCTAGAAAGCGTTGCCAAAGCATACGAGAAATGTACCTCACAGCAGGCCAGATGTCAACTTCTAACGCTCTTGCCGGACACGATCAGCAAAAAAGAAACAATGACTTTGGTACCAGGAACCACGAAATACGTCATTGATAAGGCAAGACGCATTAGGCGATCGGAAGGTGTTTGGGCCGTGCCAGATCCATGCGCTGGGCACCTGCTTAGTGAGGCTGAAGTTGCGACGGCACTGAAATACTACCTGGATGACGAACTAGACTGTTCCGTGCAAAGTCCGAATAAGAAGGACGTTGTTCACACTTTGAGAAACGGCCAAAAGGAATCGGTAGTGAAAAGATTTATGACTCGCTCCATACGTGAGACATACAGCATTTTTAAAAAAGACCATCCGGAAATAAAGCTAGGTGTGACCAAGTTCTACTCCCTACGACCAAAATGGGTTCGAATGGCACCTTACCAGTTGCAGTGTCTGTGTACCTACTGCGCCAACTACGAACTTCTTATAATCGCAGCGAACAGTGTTTCTGCAACAAAGTTATGCAAAGAAACGATTACAAGTTTGTGTGTGTGTGACCCCACCAGCGAAGCGTGCCTTTTCCGGGAGCGCAGGAGGTGCGCTGAGGCTAAGCGCATAACCCTGAGGAAACTAGAGATTTCTGCGGAATGTGAAGTTGTGGTGGCGATGTGGGTGACCTCATCAGGAAGATCATGAGCGGGCGCGCATTTCTGAAAGAGATACGCAAGTGGGCCTCATTGTACGTAAAGCACGAGCACGTTCACAACATCCAGAGGAAGGCAATCTGGCCCGAAAAGCAGTTCGCAATGTTGAGACACATCGTTCTACACTTCGACTTTGCTGAGAACTGGACAGTGAACTTGCCAAATGAAGTGCAGGGCCACTATTGGCAGAGAAGCCAAGTGTCTATCTTCACGTGTGTGGTTAAAGCACAGAACGCCACACTAAGCATGGCGACCGTGAGCGACGACTTACGGCATGACACAGCCCATGCGCTGCTTGCTTTGAAGCAAATAGTAGAAACGCTCGAGGACATTCTCCCCATATTTACACACATCGTGCACATATCTGACGGTGCTGCAGCGCATTTCAAGAACAGACATCAGGTGCACGAAATGCGCTCTAATAGCCTGCTGACCCGCTGGATATTCTCTGCGAGTGGGCATGGGAAAAATGCTTGCGACGGTGTTGGCGGATCCCTCAAGCACGCGGCAAGCGTATACAACCTGCGGTCGCCAGCAGCGGACGTCATACGATCTGCCGAAGACTTTGTCTCTGTGCTGACAAACCGCAGGCATGCAACACATCTCTTGCATCTTCCTTCAGGCGAAGTTGCATCGTTCCGAAGTGCGAAACAAACCGAGTGGTCGACGGTGCGGCCAGTGTACGGTCTTCGGTCCGCACACGTCTGGTACAAGGCGAATGGCACGGCACCATCGGAGGTCCTTCTTGCACGAACAATGAATGAAGTCAGCATCCCGCATTAATATCTGCCCTCTGTGTATCTCAAAATTGAGAAAAGTTTACTCTGGTCCTGATTTCCATGTACTGTACCATAATTTGTCATCGTTGTTTCTGCCTTTTCGCTTTTTGAACCAATCAATGAATCTGATTCAAATACCATTTACAACTTCAAATTGTGTCTTAATCCATTCAAGCCATCGATTACTATGCGTGAAGAATTCGCGCGCCGAAGCCCGGCAAGCGATACGGTGGCGCGTCAGTGCGCACGAGCCTGGCGGAGTAGGGTCGATCCCAACGGCCGTAACTCGGCCTGTAAGCGCTTACCAGAGGGAAATTTTGCGTCAAAAGCAAGAAAAAGCATCCACCTTGAGGCACAATTTTTCTTTTTCAAATAGAACATGGGGTTTTTACGGGAACGCTTGGCCAACTTCGACAAAACGTGTCGACCTATGTCAATTCAGACGCGATTTCCCCACAAAAAGCGCGATGAATAAATTTGCTCTGCATACCATTAGAAAGAGCGTACAACAAGCTTTCGTTTGATATGCATTTTATCGGGTTACCGCGAAAGTGAATCGCACAGGTACGGTAACAAAATATGCGCAATAACGCACGGGAAGCGTTTTTGTGTCCTTTTTGTAAGGTCTTCCAGGGGTCCCTGGGAAAAGATATCACTCACAGCCATAGCCCATGACCCAGTAATGCTGTCGCAAAAAGGTCAGACTGACGTAGGCTACGGACAAGGAAATACTGCGCTTCAAAGTAGCCGAAAAACGCATTCGCGAGAATCCGGCGTTCTCGCTTACCCACTTATTGATTTTTTATCTTGCGAACCGCTTCGTCCCGGAAAGCCGGGCCACCGCCAATGTTCATGCCACACATGTGGCTATCATTTAAAAATTAACGAAGAAAATTGAGGACCCAAAGGTTGGGGCCCTGCCTGAATTGAAATGAAATCGCCCATGACCGTAGACTAAATACAGTAATGGCTTCAACGCACCGCACAATGACTATAACATTAGTACAGTAACCGCACACGGAGACTTCAGAGGGTGTCGAGCAGGTCACATGATTTCAAAAATTGCACAACGTGTATGGCCGGCACGTATAGTGACTCACAGGCCAGAACCCAAAAACGTTTTCGGTGCTGAAAAGGCGGTTATCCAGGGGGTCTCTGTATATTTAGTGTATTTTGAATGACTGTTGCAGCGCCCTCTACGGCGTCGCATTCGCTTCAATTCGGTGAGTGAACGTTTCCGAGTTTAAACAGGAGACGGCTGCTGTCAGGAACATTGAGGCGCAGCCCATATAATGATGGATGCAAGTGGCCGAGGTAGTCCTTGTGGCGTTCGAAACTTGAGCTCAGGGTCAGCTCTGTGGAAGAGTGATGCATGTGGGATGTTTCTTCGCGAGTGGTCATGACATACGTGGTCACAAGGGCATCGATGCTGCTCTTTGCGTCACCTTCAGTAATGTATGCGTAGCATGGGGGGTCCACAGCCCGAACCCCGTGTGTGCTCGTCTTGCAGCTGCGGCTGCTGCCTCGCTCCCAGGTACACCTCAGTGGCTAGGTACCCATAGCTGGATGTCATGTCCCAGCGCCACTGATGAAGTGTACACACGCAAGTCGTCGTGCACCACTGGAGTCAGGGAGCCTATGCCTGTAACCTGATCCAGTCCCAGGCGAAAATCTGGACTGGTCCCAGAATGGTTCCAGTTGAATGTGGATGGTCCCAGCTAGATTCCCAAGTGGGGTGGCAGGTTCCACTTTGCTGACATCAGTGGTACCACTCTGGTCTCAGATGGTTCCAGAAGTTCCAACTGGAGCCTCACAGGTACCATTTTCTTCCCAGAATGGTCACTTCAGACTCCAAGTTGGGCAGCTTCCCAGCTTCCCCCTTTGAGATTTCATCTTGTCTACACTTGCCATATATCCTTCTGGTTTTGTTTGATCTATTACTCTGATCTATTTTAGCACATGCGTGACCTCTTTTTATTGCTGATTATCCAGGTGCACGCGTCTGCGATGAAATACACTATAACCCTGTAACTCCAATTCGTGCACATATTCTCATCTGAAGGTGCATGAATATCATAACATATTAAGTACCAGAGAAATGTCAAAAATACATCTCAACAACAACAAAAATTAAACTAAATAACTAGAAGAAAGACAACGAAAAAAAGAAGAAAAGGTAATTGCAGAGGCTGATGCAATGTGAAGACGCCAGGGCACCTCGGCGAGAGCCGAGAGAGAGAGGAGAGGGCGAGAGGCAAGACTGGCAGGTGGCAGTTGGAACCAGTTGGAACTTGGACGCGTCTCGGCAAGTTGGTTTTGTCTTCCGTTGCCGTCGAAAGGATGGTGTACCTCCCTCCTGTGCAGTATTTGCGTGTGTTTTAGTGCGCTTTGTAAGACATTGCGATGACAGTGGTTTCTGTGCAACACATTGTCGATTTCCTGGGAGAGTTATGACGTCAAGAAGACGTAAACGGCGTATGGGCAAGAACGCACTGTGAAACGCCAATCGGACTGCACGTCGCGAATGTTTGCAGGTATGAGTGATAACCGTGATGTTTTGATTACTATGAATTAGATGTTTCATTTAAGAAACTTAGGAGGAACTTGAAGAGAAACAGGATAAGAAGATTCCGAACGTACGGTGGGAAGGGGGTGTATGTCGCGACCTGCATGGAAAACAGGAGTGTCATGTGTCATCTTCTCTGAGAAAATACAAGATGTGAGGTGGCCAACGAACGAAAGGTCCCTGTGGTCCGTGAGTGCATCGCACAGTCAGGCATATGTTTTGTCTAGACACGGTGAGTGATCAGACTTATACTACGTAGTACGTACATGTAGAGATGTATTGAATATTTATTTCTGCTCAGTGTATGCTTTTAGCAAAATAAACTGTATTTACTTGAGTAATATGTGCATTTCTGCGCATTATTTTCATTCATTATTTCATGCATTCAGTGGTCCCAGCTGCCACGTGGCCGGATTCCGGACCACTTAGCAGAGGGGACAACTGGATCAATTCCACTGGTTCCACTTCAAGTGGGACCATCGTGAAGCTGGTTCCACTTTCAACTGGTCCCAGTCACTAAGTGGTCCCACTCCAGATTTTTGCCTGGGTTGGGATCGGGGCCTAGACGGGTCCCACTGAAATCCCATCCGTCAAGTGGTCCCACTTCCTGACTGGTTCCAGATCCCAAGCAGTCCCCATCCCAGAGTGGTTCCCTACTGGGACCACCTGCGAGTGGGGACCAGCATGATACCTGTCTCAAAAACCACTTTGGGCTGGTCCCACTCTAGATTTTTACCTGGGGTGCTTGTAACGCACTTTTGGAGTCGCGATAACCAGATAACCAGTCGCGATAATCAACCAGAGAGCGGGAGATGAGCAGGACACAATGAAGATAAGAGCCATGGCTTGTAACTCAGTTGCAGTTGCTGACGTGAGGTGTAATAAACGAGCGTGCGTACACTTTTTTCAACTCAGGCACTACGTTTGCACAGGCGGATTCAGAGTGTACATGATGTGTCCATGAACATATTTATTCTCTTTTAGTGCAGCGACGCAGAGGCTAACTGAGCTGTCGAAGTACAACTGTTGAGACTGATCTCTTCGGAGGAAGACCATGCACGTTGATATGAACAGGTACTTGCAGGGCCCATGGTGGTTCCATATGTTGCACTACGAGCTTGTGCTTGGGGAGGGTGGCATGTTTAATGGGGGGAAAAAACAAAGGCAAAGGTTAGCTATACAAGAGCCTTGCTATTTTGCTAAACAAAGGAGGACTGCCTCTGCACTAGTCGCTGTTGTTCTGGCAGGCACTGCAGGGAGCCATCACGAAGGCCCAAGAGTCCAGCGCCCCGAAGGAACCCTAGCTGCACAGTTCCTCAGCGTGCTCAGTAGGGCCAAGTTGTACCGACAGGGAAAGCTCTGGGTATAGCACAGATGGACGAGACAACGCCGGAGACTAGACCGGTGTCCTCTGTACCGGTGACAGTTGAGAAGGATGTGTCCCACGTCCGCTTCTACATGACACGCGGGGGAAGAGGCTACAGGCTATGATGGGGCAATACGCATTGGTGTTGGTGGTACTGCTAAAAGCGCTCGCGTTGTCGGCCTCACAGAGGTGGGCAATGACACGACTAACGCTCTGGTGGGATGTGAGGCCTGGGCCAACTTCTAACGAAAGTCTGCCGACGTATGTTTGACAGGATCTGAGGAAAACCCAGGAAAAACCCCGGACAGCACAGCCGGAATCGGGTTTGAGCAATACGGTTTGCGTGTAGCCTGAGGCAGGTCGCTGGCGTCTACACTCTTAAAAATGAGGGGGGGGGGGGGGGGGGTGTCGAGGTAGCTTGCCGTTGTTGGCCGCACTCAAGTGGGCATCGTCACGACTATAGCCAAAAAAAAGGAAAAGAAGGTGGGAGAAAGGGGAGTTGAGGACTTCAAAGTGGTGTAGAAGCAGGATGACCGGTACTGATTGGATGGAAGCACACCGGGTGAGAGGTGTACTAGAGTGGTCTCTCCGCTAGGCCCGTTGCTTGGAGAAAGCGCACGAGGCCGCGAGGTTTTGAAAGTCGTTCCGCACAAGAACCTTCGGGGAAGAGGACGTCCGTCAGTATACCAGGCCTGGCGTGGGGAAGATGGGTTTCCCGCATGGCATGGTATGCACGGCATTCTGTCAGGATATGCGCAATTGTCTCCGGATGATTACAGTGTCCGCAACTGGAATCCTCCCTGGAGCCTCTTAAAAATGAACTTCACCACATAGCACGCTCCTAGCCAACCATCACCCCGAATGACAACGTTCTCGCCCTAGATTTGTTGAAAACAGGAGGAGGAGGCTATTTTGTGCCCATTATGCACGACACAAAATAGGCTCCTCCTCCCCTTTTTCAACAAATCAGGGGCGAGAACGTTGTCATTCGGGATGATGGTTGGCTAGGAGCGTGCTATGTGGTGAAGTTCATTTCTAAGAGTGTAGGACCTAGCAAGGTGTGGCGATGATGGCGAGTTGCCTACCTCATGAAGTGCTGTATAGACTGTATGACAGTTATCGGTGGCTGTTTGGGCTCCGCCAAGACAATAGCTGTTGACGTAGACCTGTGGACTCCAATGCGCACCTTGCTGTTTGCCAGTATGCTTTCCAACGTATGTCCTGAAGTGACGCATAAGTTATGCAAAAAGAGATATGATATGCCATCATTTGACGTATGAGACATCGATGTAAATCGAAAAGCGCCCTGGTAGTGAGCCCCAGCGGGAACTTCAGAGGTATCGTAGAACACTAAGCCGGAACTCCGCTCTTTCTTTTATGCAGCACACTTCTGCTCTCCACGGCAGGCGGCGGTCGAGGACATATACAGGGGAACCTGTGATGTGTTACGCGGCGCACCAAATGCCCGCTTACGTGGAGCTAGGGGGTTCTTCACATGTCGACGAGCGAAGGGTAAATATAGTCTTGTTTAAACGAGATATCCATGCCTCTGTATGTGCCAGGAATGTACGATGGGCGTTCAAGTCAAACCGGGACTTTTCATTTTTCGCAAAAGTAAAATGAACTTACAGGCGAGAAATTAGTTTTATTTTTCAACGTGATCTCCAGCTGCACTAATGCACTTGTCCCAGCGTTTCACGATGGCTTGGATGCCAGCAGCGTAGAAAACCTTACCGACGCGTAGCAGCCATGATCGGACCGCATTCTTGACCTCGTCGTTGCAGCTGAAGTGGCGGCCCCCAAGGAACGCCTTCAGTGGCCCGAAGAGATGGAAATTCGCTGGGGGCGAGGTCTGAGTGTAAGGGGGATGTGGCAGCAACTCCCAGCCAAGTTTCTGTAAGGTGCGTGTCATGAGATGCTCGGTATGCGGGCGTGCATTTTCCTGTAGGAGGAGGACTCCTTTGGTGATGAGGCCCTGCTTTCCGAAACTGGAGGTGTTCATGAATGATAGTGTTCAACGTTCCCGAAGAAAGGTCCGTCTTTCGAGCCAGTTCGAGACATGTTATCCGTCGGTCCTTGAGGATCAGGCGCTCCACAAGTTGGATGTTCTCAGGAATTCTGACACTGGGCTTTGAGCCTCCTCGGCCGGGATCGTCCTACACTGATGTACGGCCGTTTCGGAACCGTTTGCACCACTCAAACGCTTTGCTGCGGCAAAGTGTGTCGTTGCCATACTGAGCCTGAAGTATTCTCTGAATTTCAGATGACTTTACGCCTTCATTCACGAGAAACTTAATGGCAATTCTCTGTTCGATGCGGGCGCTTACCTCGTTGTCGGCCATCTTGTCTAGCACGTGTCCTCTGTTTTGCACAAACTTTGGACCACTACGTGGTGAACGCGGAGGCCTGTCGCGTGTGAAAATGATGAAAAAGAAGTAGCGGGAGCCATTTGTACACTCAGGAGACAGAAAGTCCCTGTTTGACTTGAACGCCCCTCGTAGCTACAACATCGAAAGCGCTCCGAAAACGGCGTTAGAACGCTGGCCACTTTTCCCCCGATGACGAAACATATATGTCGTCAGCGTTGAAGCTCATTCACACGCCCTGTGGAAAAGGGCCTGGTGAGGCGGCCCTGACTATGCTATCCAAGACAGGCAATTAATGACCAACAAATACTTTTCAACAATGTGCCACAATGCAAGAGTGAGCAACAATGTAGGCAGTCCATTATTAATTTCTGAGAAAACAGACACGTAATAACTTTTTGTGTTAAACATCATTGTACGGCAAGTTTTGGTTTTACATCATTCGATTTATTTTACTTTCTATACACATACGCGAATATAACGATCCTGGGTTCAACAACCTACAAAGATATTTCATAACGCCTATTATCACTTTTATGCAAATAAAATTGCGTTTATATTTGCATCGCCTGATTTCGGCATAAACAATTCCCTCGGTTGCAGCGTAGCACAACCCCATTTCGCACCGATTTCTTTAATTATTCAATCAACGTCAAATCAAGAAGCCTTCATTTCGACGTAGTCTTCAGAGTGCGTGCGAAATAAGGCCACGGGTTCTTGCTTTTCCCCACGAGGTCGTCCATGTGGAGAAAAGTGACTTTGCCCCGTTAAATATGGCTCCAAATTGGGACCCCTCGTGTCAATTATGTGTCGTTCTAACTTTCGAAAGCCTCCAGCTTTATATCTCTGCTAACGGGAACTCCCAATAAAAGAACAGGATCGATAGTTTCATGAGCCTTCTACCCGCCTGCTCACAATCACTAAAATGATACAAGCAACGCTAATTAATTTCAAACTGTCAGATACCAAAATTGAGAGCCTTAATTCCAGGTTTCACGTTTCGAGGCGCAGGCTTATCCTTGTCCTTGTTTCGCTGTCATCGGTGGCAGCCACTTTGTTGACGCCAACCCAATATGGAGTTTCCTTTTTGCTGTAAGGATACTTCATTCCTGCGCATGCTAATTAATATACTTGTTCTTTTTGCTCGACTTCTCGACAAGTCGGCGCCATGCAGGGCAGATATCAGAGCACTTGCAATCAGTTGTAAGCAACACCACTTGTAAGTGAGGGCGGAAATGATTGCCTCGCTGTCAGGATGTTGCATTCCATTCGCGACTGCTCCTTGTGTTCATTCAGAACAACGAACCCACCTCCAATAATTCGGATCGTACAAGTTTTTTTCTGGGCATTTTGCCATGTTCTTAATTAATACTTCAGCGCAGTGAATCTATATGCTCATTCGGGCTTTCAATGTGTGCTCATGCACGGCAAGATTACTCGCCGTCGCTTTTATACGTTCCGTAACCACGATCAGTACCGAAAGTACGCTTTCAAAAGTCTTTTTGCGCGTTCCAACTGTTCCTGCTCCTTCACGGGACAAGTGTGAATAGTAAATGTGCCTCTGTAGCCTGAGTTACAGGCCAAATCATGACCAGAGAATAGAAAGCTCTCAGTAGACAATGCTACTGGAGCTTACATGGATATGCCTTGAGTAGTCGTTTGCACGGACGACTGGCGAGTGCCATTGAGTTGTCGAGTTCATATCACTAAATTCAGTACTTCGTACTGTTGCACACTTCCTGGCCAAACTGGCCGAAAACCTAGTTGCCAACGGACGAAAGAAACGGGGTTATGAATATCCTTTCTCATGGCAAGACGAAAAAAGCACGTTCGATGTATTTGTCATCCAGCATGGCACGCGCCCATCATGTGCTGATAATGTATGTGCGTGCTGTAGGAAATACGACTAGAGCTCTCATTCTGCAACCTATCTGCCTTCAAAGCGAATATCGCGTTGGATGCATTTGCGGTTGTACGCGAGAAGAAAGAAAAAAGTCCACTTTCGTTGTTGGTACCTTTTCGTACGTGTTATCGCGTTCCTCGATGCAGGGTCTACGCGATGGATGCTATGTTCCCCCAAGCAGCTGTAATTACGTAAACGACGCTTCTTTTCAAACTGATGGAAGCCCATTTTCTTTGCGTCCCCTTATTTCTCTTGCAGGCAGCTAACACCCTCGCAAAAGAAGTAAGGCAATGTTGTTGTCGACAACAACGGTGCTGATCACACGCGTCGCCGCCGCCACCGCTGCTGCTGCTGCTGCTAACGACGCGTTCCGCAGGGAATAAACGACTCGGGATTCTCGTAGGGGAGCCCAGATTATGCAAAGTGGTTCTACTCTCTGTAACGAGCCACATGGTGCTAAGTATTCGCATCTGGATGTCATCCCCCCTGACACAAGACCATACACCTGTAGTTCGGGACAGGACCGTGCTCTTCCCTTTTTTCATGGGAATTTAAGATATGCGGGGTCGTAAAGCACGCACTCTTTGTAGTTATTTCTCAAACGAGAGCGTAGTGCGAGGATTAACAAAGCTCCGACGGTGGTCGCCGCGTTAATTCTCGAAAGCATCATGTAGGGGGAACTGCCTCGTCATCAACGAAAGGTGGCATATTTTTGCGCACCTTACGTATCAATGCCTATTCCTCTGCCACGTCCAGTACTCTACGTCATGAATATCCCCTAGTCCGATAAGCTTGAAAGAACAGTGCTGATTGTTACGAACAATTATACGTCTTTGTTAATAGCCTGAGCGCAGATGTTATCTAAAACAATCTCTTAAAAAAATGCAATAGAGAGACAGCTCGCGTAATCAAGACTGATTGTTGCCCCTCTGCATTGGAAGGAGGAGGTACAGTAATTACACAGTAATTTCTTGCCTCAGGTGCACATGTCTTGTCCTATGGCAATCACCTGTATAGTGTAAGTTTCACACCATACAGAAAGGTGTCTTGTAAAACACCCTCTCTACATGGTGCATAAGAAGGCACTATTTCAAAAGACATATTGTGCAGAAAATACCATCAGGGAGGTGTATTCTATATTACACGGCGTTCCACACTTTTTTTTCTTTAAAATTGTCAACGCTATCGTTACTCGTTTCAGTTGAGCCTGTGGAATAAAAAAAAAAAGAGGTGCAAAAAGCACCTGGTTTTGTCACGCTGAAAGGTGTCCAAAAACAACAACATATATATTGTGATGATGAAGTGGGGAGGTCCAAAAATTAATGTGTACTGGGATGGTTATTATGTTAAGTGGAAGCTTTGTCGTGAGACATGGTTGCGATGGCAAGTCCGCAACTAGGCGGGAAGCATGCAGCTGTTTAGCGACGTAGCTCCGGAATTTTGACTATGATGAATGGAGGTTGATGAGGGCGCTGTGCGTTCGAAAATCACACACTCCAGGCAGCAAACATGGCCGAGGATATGATGTAATTGAGCACTCTGCCTGCACATGTGGAACTGAATTCCCAATTAACTGCTCTAAATATGCTACACCTTCGCTTCCTCTTCCAGGCGAACTTGCAATCCACAATGCTGCCTTATGGGGCATTCAGACCTTAATAAGCGGACGTAGGATGCAGACCTTACAAACCCTGCCGTGCGCTCGTCTAAAGGGACGGTTGCATGCGGGAAATCATCTATGAAATCAATAGCACTATGTTCGGCATCGGTCGACAATCTACTTTGCTAATTTTTTCGTCCTAAAGGCACTTAGATATTAAATAAACGAATTTTAAATATCAGCGCTGCTTCCGCAGCTGCAGAGGCTCCGGCGGCGTGGCGTCACTCGCTAATCCGAGGAGTGAAGCCGGCGATAGAGGAGGAAAAGGGCGCCGTTCAGACGCCCCGTATGTTTGTGAGACGCCCGCACAGCCACGGCATTCCTTTTCTCAAGGTGGCGCCCTCACTGGTTCTTAGGAAGTGACGCTTTCTCGTTTTTCCAGAGAGGGAATCTCTGCATACTCTCAACATCCGAAGCCTACTCTTACCATGTATTCCGTGGGATAGCAGTGAAACTACAGTTTTGCGTGGGATTTTCGATACCGTGGTCAGTGGTATAGGAGGAATACTAAAGTTTATTGTGAGGGATAGACCTCAGTGAGACCTCCAAAGGAACACGTTTTCTACTTCACCGTCGCCGATGGGGTTCCTGTAGACAGCGTCCTGGACGCTGTCTGTAATTTGGTCGGTGATGACCCTGTGCACCCCGTCCAGCATCAAACTGCAGTCAGTTTCCAAGTGACAGCAAAGAACACGTCAGCTCGTGATAGATTTCTTGAAGCTGTAAAAGTTGCTTTGGACGACATCGAGGCGCACGTGGAACCAGGGGCGGATCCAGAATTTTTCTGAGGGGGAGGGGTGGTCATGCCTTGGATGGAAAGGATGGCTGGGCTTGGGCACGGGCCGATACAATTGGACGGAGACAGCTCGACGATTTGGTCAGTCAGCTGGCCAATCCCTCCACGGTCAGATCGCCAGCGGCTTTCAAGATTAACCGCACCTGAGTTGGGAGGCGCTGAAGAAAAAGCTCCCTGAGAATGCCGTCATCAATGTTTTTTTCACCATTAAGCTGATGCATGCGGCGCAGTAACTCTGTCGGCTTCTGGTCCCCGAGATCCTCAACTGTTGTAGTCTGCGCTGCTCAGAAACAGCCGTGCGCCAAATGAGTTCTTCCATGACCGTATCGTAAGGGCGGTTGGCTGGGGGATTCCCAATTAGGTCCCGAATTTCACTAGCGACGTCCGTGGGCAATGCGCAGATGATGTGCCCGAACGTAGTTGCTTGCGGAGTGATCCGACGTGCGGCGAATTGCGCTTCCACCCGACCAAACCACAACTCTGGATCGTGTGTGTAGTAGCTCGGGAAGCGCACAGGCAGTGCTTCCGCCTGAGCCAACAACAACAACAACAAATAAGTTAATGATAATGAATGGGGAAATTCGCCACGTAAGGTGCGGCCCACTACCCCAAGGCACAATGGGGCAGGATGAGATGTGTCCTGATCATGAGGTGATGAACGACGCTAAATAGGGTCGATAGTCAGTGGAGTCAGTAAGACATCAGAACGGTAGGCAAAACCACAGCACACAAAAACACACACACAGCACACAGGTACGCAGGCAGATCATAGGGTAGAGAGGAGACCAGTGTCCCGGAGAAAAATCTTGAAATACTCAAGAACTTGGCGATGGTCAATCTGGTTAGACCAAGGGCCGAGAATGGTTGCCAATGTGAATGGTGCGGCCGTGATCGACTGCAGGCGACACTGTAGAGCTGCTCTTTGGGAGGTGTACAGATGGCAGTCGAGGAGCACATGCTTGTTATCCGCCAAAAGAGCACAGCAGAGCATCGAGTCGGAGCGGCCGATCAGATGCTTGAAATGGGGGGGGGGGTGAATGCAACCCCAAGACGAAGCCTGTGTATCAGCGACGCAAAATGGCAAGGCACACGAGAAGGCATGGTGAAGCCGAAGTCAGGGTCCACCTTCACGCATCAGAACTCTTGATGGAACGTCCCGAGACCATTGTGCATGTGCGAGAGGCCTCACCACATCATTAAGGAAGGTTCGCCTGTCGCCTTTGGGGAGGGTAATCCGCACGCTTGATCGGGAATGATACGCAGCTGCTGCAGCCTCGTCAGCCTCTTCATTGCCGCGGATGTCGCAGTGTGCAGGAACCCACTAGAAGTAGATAGTGTGCCCGCTGATCTCAAGACGGATTAGTTCCTCCAGTATGTCCACCACCACAGGCGCAAGTGATCCACGAATAACCATGTTCGCTATACACTGGAGAGCTGCCTTGGAGTCGCAGTATATCACCCAACTGCTGACAGCGGCGGACGTAATGTGCTTGAGGAAGAACAAAATGGCATGCAACTCTGCAGACGTGGATGAGGTGCGATGCGAGAGACGGTATGCGTGGCACGACGACATAGTCGGGATTGTAAAGGCAGCAGTGGAGCAGTGTAAGTTGGTCGACCCATATGTGAATACTGCAGTGTGCGAAAGGTAACGGCACTGCATCATGTCTAGCGCAAGTTGTTTCAACACGGGTGCTGCGACGTGATCCCTCTTGCTCATGAGCCCAGGAATGGTAGTGGAGATCGAAGGTATCGAAAAGACCCACGGATGGGGACCTGGGGACGACTGACCTTCCAACAAAAGCCGGTAGCAAGGGCTTTACAGCAGCGATGCAGTGAGAGAGAGAGAGAGAGAAATACATGATGACGATGATATGGGGATGACTTCCGCTCATTGAGCAGAATGCTACCCCATTGCTATTGGGGGGAAATGAGAGAATGGTGATGAGGATGATGCTGACGACGCTGACAGGGTTTTAGAGAGAGTCGATCAGGCCGGTAGTTTGCAGGAATTTGATGAAGGGTCGTAAGACGGACATCTGCGTTCGTGTGTCCCATGGTCCCAAAATGAGTCTGAGGTCAAGGGGTCGGCTGTCAATCCGCGCAAGGTCCCTTGCCAACAAGTGACGCTCCCTCCTATAAGTGGCACATGCGATGATCACATGATCCGCGGTCGCTGGCACACCACACTCCGGGCACAAGGGACTACTGGCACACCCTATCTGGTAACGGTAGTACGGCGAAAAGGCAACATTCAGCCGTAAGCGATGTAGGAGCGACTTAATGACGCGCGGTAGAGATGTCGGTAAGCGACACGAGAATGTTGGGTCTACAATTCCCAGTATGGTACTGGCCCGGACATCCCGACGCCATTGTTCGACGGATGAGGAGGCAGCCCAGTCACGAAGAAGGGACCGTCTGTCCCCCCTTGGGAGAACAATCGGGACACACTTGCCCTGGTGGTGAGCGGCCGCTGCGGCAGCGTCGGCAACGTGATTGCCAGATATTCCGCAATGACCCGGTATCCATTGAAAAGCGACGGTGTGGCCGTGGGCAGTTATGGATTTCAGTAGGCGTAGAATGTTTATCACAAGTGTGGCCAGTGAGCCGCGGAGACCTGAGGTTTTCAGGCAGCGAAGAGCTGACTTGGAGTCCGTACAGACTACCCATCGCCGTGGATCGCAGGTGGCCGCATATTGTAAGAACAGCAGGATTCCGTACAGCTCGGCTGAGGTCGAAGAGGTGCGATGGGACAACCGGCAACCCCGGGTGAGCGGTATCGAGGGTATCACAAAAGATGAGGATGACGAAGAGAGAGAGAGCAGAGATGCAGTGAGAAATGTTGCTCTGCCTCCGCTTTTTGAGCTTCGAAACCAAGGGGTGACGACGGTGTTCCGCGACGAGGCGTAGATAATGGCGCACAGTTTCTCTGAGACGTAAGACCTCTACTGGCAGCTCGCGGGCCTCTGCCACCACCATGCGCGTTTCAGCGGCGCGGGGTACACCGAGGCAGATACTCAAGCTTCTGGCCAACATGCACCGAAGCCTCTGTTCAGATGTTCTTGAGATACCGTGTAAGACCGGGAGGCTGTAGAGAATGGTTCCCCGAACCAATGCCCCATGAATCGATAGGAGCGATTCCTGATCAATCCCCCAGGCAGTGCCAGCGAAGTGAGAAATGACATTGGTCCAGCGCTGAACTTTCGCTTCCAGGTACCTGTTATGGGCGCTCCACGAGAGATTGGCATCCAAGATAACACCGAGGAATTTATGGCACTTCACTTGGCTGAGTGTATTATTGCCTAGCGAAAGAGGGAAGGCGCTCATGCGTTTCCACGTGAACGGGAGCACAACTGTCTTCTCAGCCGAGGTGTCCATGCCAGCCTTGGTGAAGTAATGCTGAACAGCATCCAACAAGTTTTGAAGGCGGCGTTGAATCGCTGGCCTTGATTTACCGGTGGTCCAAACGCACACATCGTCTGCATATACAGAGAGCTGAACTTTGCGATGAACGCAACGCTTGATATCCGCCATAACCAAATTGAATAGGATGGGGTTTAATACACCTCCTTGAGGAACGCCTTGGGTCAAAACTGTTTTTTGCGTGTCACCATCCCGAGTGTTGGACAAGAAGTCAGCCACCCAGACAAAAAGCCTGCGAGACACTCTAGCCCGGAGGAGGGTGTACAATACATAAGTGTGACTGGCCGTATCATAGGCACGTTTGACATCAAGAAACACAGCCTCGACAATCCTCTTGCAGCTCTTGGCGACTTCAACAGCAGTCGCAAGGTCCAAAAGGGAGTCAACTGAGCTACGGTGCCGATGGAAGCCCGCCATCTCATCAGGGACAACGTGATTCCTTTCCAACCACCATTTCAGCCTGTGTAGAACCATCCGCTCCATCACCTTACCAACACAACTGGTAAGCCCAACTCGACGGAAAGAGGACAGGTGCGACGAATGCCTGCCAGGCTTGAGCAATGGGACCACCATGGCTTCCTTCCAGCTTGCGGGTACCTTGCCAGATCTCCATGAGCTGCTGCATATAAACAGCAAGGTTCGAAGGCCCTCAGCGCCACGATTTCGAAGAGCGGAATAGGTGTTTCCTTCTGCACCAGGGGACGATTTCTGATTTGGGTCGGGACAAGCGAAGGGCAGTTTTAAGCTCGGCAGAGAAAAATCCGCATCCAGCTGTGCGTTCGACGGGAGCGTTATACGCTCAAGATCCTCGCGAAGTTCAACCATGTAGGTATGAAACGTTGCAGTTCCCGCAGCTTCCGCAGCCGCCGCCACAGTTCCGCAGAAGTCCACAGCTACGTCTACCTCAGACTTGTTGAGGATCAGAGCAAGTGACCCCAGTGGATTGGTGCGTGGAAGGCCATCTCGCAAGCTACGCGCAACTTCCAAATTCTGGCGAGTCAACTGAAGGGCGACAGCGTCTCACAAAACCGGCGCCAACGCTGTCGATCAAGGGCTCTCAACCTATGTTGAGTGAATGACGCGCTGCGACAATATCGGAAAGTAAACCCGTGCGTCGGGCTCTTCGCTCAGCTCTTCTACGGCAATCACGTAGCTGTTCTACCTGGAGACTAGAGCCCGTATGTCCTGCTGCAACAGGTACATGTTTGGAGGACTCACGAAGAGAAGTTGTCAACACCTCCGAGAAGTGGTCTGCGGTCATCTCCCGCTGTGATGACACCTCACATTGCTCCCGGAACACCTTCCAGTTAACCAGACGAACGGACCTATTGCCACGTTGCATGGTGCATCCAAGGGGATGAAACTCGCGAGTTCCTTTGCGGACTAAAGTGAGGCGCTGCGAGCCTTTCGCGTCATCAAACGTCATGAAACGTCAAAATTTTTACGTCGAAGCGCGAGTTCTCTACCGAGATCATCCCATTGGCTCCTGCGGCCGCTCCCCTGGTATGCGAGCGCTCATTGGTCGGTTTGAAATTTTAACCCTTTCGTGGCGCGCGTAAGCGGGCACCGCCGTGTCTGGGGTGGCAGAGAAGCTCGCCGTAAAGTAAATATGGTGCAGCGGGGACGCACGCAAAGCATCTTTGCCGGTACCGCTTTGGATGGTTTTTAGTGCCCATCGATACCGACTCTGCAAAACTCGTATCCTCTTGGATACTTCTGCAAGCACATTCAGTGATAGATAAGTTCTGCTTCGCTTGCTTGGCGCGACAACGATTCAAGAAGGATCAATACTGTGTTTTTCCACTCGATGGCAGGTAAGTCAGTTCCTATTCCATTCTGCCGCTTAGCGTAGCACAGCATAGCACCGCACCTGTGGCGTATACGCAACATTTCGGCCGGTTGAATTTTTAGTTTTCACGTTTTCTGATCCTTGTTCTGGTCTTTCTTGCTCAGGTATCAACTAGGTACTGCTCAACTCATATCAGCTTCAGAAATGCATCTGCATGGACGCAATCGAATGGATATACCACTCTGAGTGGTTGGAACATCATCTTTCGGCTTAGCAGCTGCACAGGTTCCTTTGTGACGGGTCAGCCTTGACATGTGACACTACACAAACAGCAAAGGGATATGGACATGTTTTCTGTCATGCTGTATTTGTGAATGTGTGTGCCTGTGCAGTGAATTTACTGATCAACTGTGAAATCTTCCACGTGAGACATATCAGTTAACAGTGAATGCGAAGTTGCTTTGGCATATTACTCGAACTTCAGAAACAATGTTCATGTGAAGTTTGTGTTTGGCGCAGATACAGAAGACTGCATATGTGTGATTTGGAAATACCAATCCCGAAAAATAAAGCACCTTGTGCAACAGAAAGAGCCAACGCTTCCGCGTTTTATTTATTTCACTGGATGCGAACGAAAATCCAGAACCGCCAAAGCGGGGGTGAGAACAGAGGGGAAAGGGAAAAAGAACGCCTCGGCAGCGTCGCTTTACGTCACCCGTCACCCAGGGAGACAAAATAAAACAAAGCAAAAACTACTCTACCGAGGCCCAACGATTGGCCCGACGTCAGAGTTCACGTGAGTTTTTCCCAACAATAGAAATATCATCATATATTACATATATCATATACTACACGTTCCTTCCCCTGGTGCATCCACGGATCGCTATGTATATCGGAAGGTGGTCACCTCCTCTCCCATCACAATCTGTAGACCATGACGCCTTTCTGAAGACATCTTTCGAGCAGATAGAGACATCGAGGACATCCGTGGTGAAGTCCCTACACATAAATGTGGAGGAGCCATCGTTTAGCAAGCACACATCGAGTTCGTCAATGACGTCGCTCCATATTCTCCCTTTGGCGTCTGTTTTCCGACTTCCCCACAATGGGTGATGTGCATTGATATCACCTACGAGAATGAATGGAGGAGGCAAGTTTTCCAGAAGATGCTTCACCTCACGTTTCGTAAGGGCTGACGAGGGTGGAACGTAGAGGCTAACCACAGTGAGCAAAACGTCACGGAAGCGTACTGCACACGTGACGTAGTCCACAGCAATACCCGGCGTCGGTAGCTGCACAGCAAAAGTCAGATCACTTCGTACGCACAATATTGTCCTGGACGAGGCCGCACCTCCTGATCGCACTATGTGGTACCCGCTGAGTCGAAAGTCATCTTTGACATAGGCTTCGCTGATGGCCAATATGGGGGTCTGATACTTCAATAAAAACAATTTCAAGTCAGTGAGCTTACTGTGCAAGCCACGTGCGTCCCATTGGAGGAGAGTTGCGTTTTTATAGCAGCGGTCCATGGATAGATGCGAGGAAACGCTCCGTTGCAAGAAGCTGCTTAACGGCGTAGAGCTCTGAAGAACCCGGGAAAGTTTGTAGGATGGCCTTGAGTGCCGCGAAAATCAAGGGAAGCAGAAGATCGGCCAAGCCATTTGTGTCGACGCGACGCTCAGGCTCCGACCGCTGATAGATGCGTGAACTCTTGTTTCCCACACTCGAGGTTCTCCCAGCAACACCAGCATATGTAGGGCAAACTTGAGGACGAGAATTCACACCGCCGTTGTTTGGCGGGCCATGAACTTGCTTGTCAGGTACACTGGTAGGTGCTTGAACTGTTGTAAGTTGTCCGAGGGTCCGGGGGGGGGGGCGGTTCCGGGCGTGGATTGGGACGCGAGGCGCCGACACGCCGTTGTTGGCCACGTCGCGAACTGCCGTTCGGAGGCGATGGGCTTGTTGGGCTCAAGACTTCCGTCTGGTGCGCCACTGTTGCCACCCGCTTCTTTGGGCACATGGAGTGAGAAGCGGCGTGAGGAGCGCCACAGTTGGCACATGTTGCAAATGTACCAGAGAATAGCCATGCCGATCCCCTGTCAACCGCTGGTGTGGCTGGTGCGACAGGTCACGACACTGTATCGCCGTGTTGTTCAAGCTAGAGAGTACAGGTGGAGATAGATTTACCAAGTGACAGGTCAGCAGCTGATGTAGCTGACCGTAAAGCCGTTGAGCCATCACAGTCACGTGTATACGTGCTCCCTATAAAGTGTTCGAAGAGTGGCAGCAGCTCTGTGGTGGTGGAAAGAGGTTTGCTTTCTGAAGGCGCCATAGTGGGTCAGCGCGGCGGGCCGTCACTTCCCAGCTTTTGCTCCAGTGACTCCAGTGAGTGGTTTGCGTACCATGTTACTTCACGAGTGCGCCCACCTCTCCTCGGTCGGCCACTGTATCTGCCTTCAGTGGGTACCCGGAAACACCTGTGCTGACGCGGCTGCGAGACGCGCCGCGCTTTATGCGGCCACGCCGGTGCCCCTACTGCCGCTCCCGGTGTCTGCGTGTCGGCTGCTAATACGGCGTCTCTGCGGCGACGGCACACGCCAGTTTGTTGTAGACGCTACCCGACCTCATGCGTTCCTGCAGTCCATCGACCCCTCACTGGAGTTTGTCATCGGCTGCCGCTGTACCCACGAGGAGGAGTCCTTTCTACATCGTGATCGGCTGAACGTTGCCCTCACCCGTTCACTCCTGTTCAAAATGGGCCGCGTCCCATCTCCCAATTGCCCCTGCAGCGCCGTAGAAGACGATATCTCCCATCAACTTATCCACTGTCAGTGTCACCACCATCATCGGGCCGTGCTCTGGCAACACCTCTCAGAGCTTGGGTGCACAGGCGGACGGACAGACGTTTCTCTCGCAACACTCCTTGGCCCTGTGCAGCGAGCTAGCCAGTGGAGATTCACAAAAGAGGTGGTCCGCTTTCTGCGTGATAAGGGGCCCCCTGGGCTCCCTGTGAGCCGAGTGTCTTTTCGATTCGTTTTCTTGTTTTTATTTGTTTATTTATTTATTTATTTGTCTTTTTGTTATTTCTCTTTCTTTCTTGTTTATATGCTATTCTTTTCTCTTTTTTTTCTTTTGTTTAGGGAATAGCAAGCCGGCGTGCTACATGCCTGACCTTTCCCGTTTTCTTTTTCTTTGTTTTTTTTTTTTTGCCAATCAATCCCCCCCCACTCACTGATGGTCGTTCTGAGAAACATCCCTACTTCACCTCGTTACCTCGTGTTAGTTACTTCGTGTTACCTCGTCCGGTGTTAGCTCGAAAAGAAGTCCCAACGCAATCGCAAGAAGCCTCGCACAAGTTCGTCTTCGGCAATCCATGCGGTGGTGTTTAATGACGGTTCATGCAATTAGTTCTCTTTGGTGCTCTCATACATTCGTTTATCACTCTTCACGTCATGACTCTTAACGTCCAATTATTCCGATCCGCAACCAATGTGGTGGTAGTGGTGAAAGGGCTCGCCGTTGTCGGCCTCACAGATGTGGGCAACGTCACGACTGAGGCCATGGGGAATGTGCGTCCTGGGCCGACTTCTAAGGGAACTGTGCCGACATATGTCTGAAAGCGTCTGAGGAAAACCCTGGAAAAACCCCACACAGCACAGCCGGCACCGGGATTTGAACTAGGGTACCTCCCAGTCTCGACGTGACATAGCCAGCACGCTAACCACTGAGCCACGCGAGCTTCTTATTTTTCTTCTCTTAACTGGGTGTTTGCTGGAGCTTGCATAGCCTTGCGAATCCTGCACCGTGTTGAGGACACAGCAACGAAAGTTGATGAATGGGACCATTCGTACGAGAGCTTCATTCAAGCACCAGCAACCAGCGATCAACAGTAGTGCCGCAACGCTTCCACATAGCTATTTGGGCATATCAAAAGAAATTGTCGTGCCTTGTTCCTGCCTCCAACCTGGTGTCTACTTCGCCCTCATCTATGGCAATAAGATAGTGCAGAGCATAGCTGCAACGAGTGAGAGTCTGACGAGCTGGATGGATCATGCATCAACTGGCTCCTGTAGCGTGCTCCTGCTGTCCAGACCTTCTTCTTTTTATGGTGTTTCGCTTGGGGCATTCAGCCAACTCGGGACCGCCTCCACTCGTGGGGCATTACTACATCTCAGACCTGCCTCTACTGCACACAGCAGGAGACAAACCAGCATGTTCTATTCAACTGGCACATTGCACGCATATTCTGAAACTTAGTTAGACAATCCACATTCATCTGTTGTCCAGTGCAGTTTGGTCAATGTCAACAGCATCGTTTAAGTGTGCTGCTCACCATGTGTAGCACAGTGGTGTTGTGGACGGCTCGTTGTCGAGCAGTAGCACAGCGCCGTAGTAGAACTCTTGTATTCCTCTTGGTACGAAACACGCGTGTTTTGCCCACGAGTGTATTGCAACAAGAGCTACTCTCCTTTGATGAACAGGAGTTTCTCTGCAAGTGGCGGTCTCACCCTTGCCTCCTTGTGCGCAATGTGTGTGTAACCCAACGAGATAGATATACATAGAGTGCGCAACCGCATGGCGTTTCTCCTTGAACTTTGAGGCTTCAAGAAGACGTCTCGCACTCCTTGGTTCAAGTCAAAAACGAACGAAGAGCGAACCGAAGCACCAACGAAACGCGAAAGCCCGACGCACGTTATGTTGAAGCGGCCGTGGGACATGCACACTCGAATCCGTTCAACTTTTTCTGCACCAAACCAACCAGCTGAATTGGCTAGTTGGATCCTGGCCGATGACGGTAGCAATGTGGGGGAGGTAAACATTGTTTCCAGCACCGTGTGTCGGAGATTTCCGGCGCACGTCAAAATAACCCCCGGTGGTCCAAATTATCCGCAGTCCTACCCTGCGGCACGTGCAACATGTCGCCACACTGGACAGACAAACCTTAGACACTAGAAAAACCTTACGTGTAACATCACGGCACCATTATTTGAATTCGCTATAATGCCGGTTACTTAAATTGTTGGCGGCGTTACGGAACCACTAAATGCCACCGAATTTCGATGAGTACGCACGCAAAGACGCTCATCGCATGAGTCTCTAGTGTCCGCTATTTGCAACCAAGGCAAGGTGAGGTCAACATGGCGCCATCCAGGGTGGCTTCAAATATGACTGCCGGTTTACCCCTCTATTAGCACAGGAGAGGCACAAACACGCCATTGCTGTAACTACCCTCATGCGGCTGCTTCTGGCAAAACTGCCATCGTGTCCTTGTCGCACGTCATAGGAAACGTCATTTTGAGGTCATGTTACTTTGTTTACATGTCGTTTTGTCGCCTAGCGACATATTTCCGTCGTCATAACGCTAAGAGATGAACGTATTTTGCCAGCGTAAACTGTGCGGTGCTTCTTCCCCAACATGGTAGCCCATTTCTCCTTTTCTCATAACACATAGTATAGAAATCGACTGGAACGGATGCCACTGTCCCTCTAAAGGAGCGTGGAAGTACTCGAAAAAAAAAGAAAAAAAGAAAGTCAGGAGGAGGAGAAATTAAGATTATAAGTGCTGGGGTACATATTCGCACAAAAAGCATGAGCAGAGCGCGCAATCCTGGTGCGCAAGGGAGCACGAAATGTCACGGTTTCGGAAAACCTCCTTCCCTCGACTGCCAGTCTCCGACGTCACGTCTTCCGCGGAATGGTGAGGCGCGCGCCTTCTCTTTTCGTTCCTTCTTTTTGCACTTGTACCTATTCTGCGAGGCGTCTCGACTGGTTGTTCTCGCTAGCAGACCACTCTCGGCAGAAAAGAAAACGATCTCCGCTGACCTGACGTCACCACACCCGAGGAGTAGCCGGGAGAGGTCAGCGCCTCTACGCGCACTCTTGTTAACTAATTTTCCCAGGAAACTCACGTTTCCCAAAGGAAATATTTTGCGTGACAGTTCTGAAGGTAGTACGTTCATATCACGCAAAAGAAGACATGTTCGAAGGGCCTTGCATGCTCCTGTAACAGTCGAGAATGAAGCGATCGCTGCCTTCCTTCCACCGTACACAGTAAATCCAACGCTGAGCTGCGATGCCGACGAAAAGTACTCACTCATTCGTTGAACAAAAAAGTAAGGGGGGGTCCCGGAGAGATGCGGTTCTGCACATGTCAGGAAGATTAACTTCAGTGGCATATTCCATTGCGAGGAGTCATCCCAGTGATAGAAATGATTTCGCATTGCGCACGTGTACGTCACTAGAGAGTTTTAGTCTATATCGTACGCTATCGCCTTTGCGTACGTAAGGAATAACGTGGTGGTTCTGCGCAATGCGCGGAGCTCTCTATGTAATGCGCGTGCTCAGAACCACCAACGCTATCGCTTACGTACGCAAAGGCGATAGCTTACGATGCACTAAAACTCACTACTACCCGCACACCTGTCATCTTTGGCACGTTTCGGGAAGCTATAAGATGAAAAAATGACATCCCCCACAGCGTCCGGATTTGTTCGTACTACGTCGAACAGTGTGTTGCGACTTATGTATGAACTGTAATGGTGTGCCGCACGGAACGCCAAACCAAGCACTCGGCTATGAATGATGGCTTAGTGCTCCTAAAGAATCCCAGGGCGTGACCAGCTTGTAGAGCAAGGGCCGTGCTCCTGGCTTATGCGAAGAAACTGTAGAAACGCGTCTACTACACGCCGAGAGATGACAAACGGCCTTTTATGAGCTCTGTTAAGTGAGACTGCGAAGCTGCCAGAGAAAGAAAACAAGACAAACATCGCAGAGTTCCGCACGCGCTTTAGTACTTGGCTGCCCAAGTAAAGTACGGGGTTTGTAATGAAGATAAAATGATAAATAAAACGAGCGTGTGACAGGTCAAATACACGATGAAGGACGCACCAAGCGTAAAAGGTTTCTATAAAATTTGCCATTTGATCCAGTTTTTTGTGCAAAAACGAACTAAGAATGTACTTGTGGCAGTAAAAAAAAAAAAAAAAAGAAGAAAAAAAAAACACTGCCAGCTTAATATTTCCAATGACTTATGGTGCCTGCTAAGCCTCCTGCCGTGTTTCCGCCGTAGCAGCCTAAACTTCGTTATGATATTGACCTTGCCACATTCGAAAATTCCGAAGCATAATACACAGTCTTGTTGTACGCAGTTTTAACCCAAGTCGTTCCTCAAGGAAGTGTATTAAGTCCCATCCTCTTCGATTTCTTATGGCAGATCTCAAGCGTTCATCGCAAAGTTCACCTCTCTGCATTTGCAGACGATGTGCGCGTTTGGACGACAGGTAAATCAAGCCCAGCGATTCAACGCCACCTTCGAAACTCGTTGGATGCAGTTCAGCATTACATCACCAAGGCCTGCATGGACATCTCAACTGAGAAGACAGTTGTGTTCCCATTCACGCGGAAACGCATGAGCGCCTTCCTCCTTTCGCTAGGCAATAATACACTTAGCCAAGTGAAGTGCCACAAATTCCTTGGTGTTATCTTGGATGCCAATCTCTCGTCGTGCGCCCATATCATGCACCTGGAAGCGAAAGTTCAACGCTGGACCAATGTCATTTCCCACTTCGGTGGCGCTGCATGAGAGATTGATCAGGAATCGTTCCTATCGATTCATGGGGCATGGGTTCAGGGAACCATTCTCTACAGCCTACCGGTCTTACACGGCATCTCAAGAACTTCTGAACAGAGACTGTTGACATGTTGGCCAGAAGTTTGAAGATCTGCCTCGGTGTACCCCGCTCCGCTGAAACGCCGCCCGTCACCCGTTGGTTTCGAAGCTCAAAAGGCTGAGGCAGAGCAACATTTCTCGCTGCAGCTGCTGTAAAGCCGTTGCTACAGGTCTTTGTTGGCAGATCAATTGTCCCCAGGTCCCCTCCGTGGGTCTTTTCGATATCTGCAATCTCTAATACCATTCCTGGGCTGAGGAACAAGAACGATCACGTTGCAGCACCCGTGTTGAAACAACGTGTGCTAGACAGGATGCAGTGCCGCAACTTTTCACAAATGGGTCGACCAACTTACACTGCTCCACTGCTGCCTTTACAATTCAGACTGTGCCATCGTGCCACGCTCCGCACCTCATCCACGTCTGCAGGGTTGCATGCCGCTTTGTTCTCCCTCAAGCACTTTCCATCCGTCGATATCAGCAGGCGGGTGATATACTGTGACTTCAAGGCAGTTCTTCGCTATTTTTCCTTTGTATATGTACTTACTGGCTTGCACTGCGGCCTCCACAGGTGGCGCCGTCACCGTGGAACACTGATGTCTTGCCAAGACACACTGTTAGCGCCGAATCAAGATCGTGTCACTTCCCTGCGCCGGGCTGACGAGCTCCAAGTAGAGCGAAACAGCTGTCCTCGACTGGGAGTGCACGATATATTCACCCCTTCACTGTTTAGAAACAGCAGGCACATGCCGGAAGCTGTCTATGGTTCCCAGCGTCAGTGGCTACTGTGGTGCCACGCCCTGTCACTTGTTTGAGTTCGGCCCTTTCACTATTTGTAAACAGTGAAAGGGTTTAACTGAAATGAGTGACACGACGTGGCGCCACATGTAGCCGCTGACGCTGGGAGTCATAGACAGCTTCCGGCATGTGCCTATTGTTTGTAAACAGTGAAAGGGTGAATATATATACAGGGTGTCTTTCTTTAGGCGATACAGATTTTTCATTAAAAAAACGATAAGGGTTATAGACATGCTGTTTCCACTTCTATCATCTCTGGGCCGCCGGACGTTCTTGGCCATATGTTGCTCGACCGTCAAATGACTAATAACCTAAAAACGATTAATTAACTTTTTAATTATAAAATCTACGAAGTTGTCCCAATGAGAACACCCGTTCCTCTCGGTGACTTGATACTGTAGCCGTTTTCAGAACAAAAATCCGTTTGGTAGATCGTCCGCAAAAAATTCGTGAGGAAACACAATTTTTTTCTTTATTTTGTTCATTGCGCATCTTCGGACACCCGTCTTTCCTTCACCCCCAATGAGAGAGAGTGAAAGAGCACACTGTCGCCCCTTGCATCCTGGAAAAAGGTTAACAGAAAATACAACCCAAGATAAGGGCAGTTCCGATAGCGTCACCCGATACATGTGTTTTTGTTTTGTTTCCGCAAGTTAAGGCTCATCTTCGACGCATGAGGCTCCTTCACCATCTCACATTGGGGGTGAAGGAAAGACGCGTCTCCGAAGATGCGCAATGAACAAAATAAAGAAAAAAAAAGGTGCTCCTTCACGAATTTTTTTGCGGACGATCTACCGAACGGATTTTTGTTCTGAAAACGGCTACGATATCAGGTCACCGAAAGGAACAGATTTTCTCATTGGGGAAACTTCGTAGCTTTAATAACTAAAAAAAGTTAATGAACGATTTTTGGGTAATTAGTCATTTGACGGTTGAGCAACCTATGGCCAAGAACGTCCGCCGGCTCAAAGATGATGGCAGTGAAAGAGCATGTTTATAGCCTTTATAGTTTTTTTATGAAAAATTTGTATCGGCTAAAAAAAGACACCCTGTATATATACAGAGAGAGAGAGGGGAGAGAGAGAATCGCCCTGACGGCACCAACTCCAGACTGGTTGTGAGACTGTCCTGTTGCTTCTTCTCCGTCGTTGTCTTCCCTCAATCTCAAAGAATGTCATCATCTCCAGGTACCTGTTTGTTTCTGGGCCGTGACTGCGGTTAATTCCTCAGTTGCTATCGTGACTTTCGTTTGTCTTGCATCACCGCCGCAAGGAAACGTCAAATTGCTATGTCGACTTCAAATTAAGGGCTCTGACGTACGGCGTCAGCACAAAACAGTGGACCCTAGCGGTGACCCATGCACTATTTCACTCATTTCATAATCCTTGGCGACATATAGACCTTCGTTACACTGTCAGGAAGTATATAACTAAGCATTTACAAAGGCTTACAAACGTGCTTCAATAATAAGTCCGATTGCTTTACAAGACATCTGACAGTAGACCACTGCGGTTAATTGTTTCCTCCTTTGGGTCATCTATTCCGCCGCCATCTCGTCTGCCGCTGTTTCTGCACGGCACAGTCTCAGACACAATGTAGCTACAAATAGCGACTCTCTGAAGAGGCGTGCAACAATCAGACCGTATAGTTTGTTCTGTCTATTCTCATTCTGCGCATTCTTTTCTTCTTGATCATCCAAAAGATGCGAGTTTCTCGTTATGGACCTTTTCCATATTCGCTTTTACTTGCGTAATTCCTCTTTCAGGATCTTGAGACGTGACAGTGGTGTGAAGTGCGGTCATGCATTGTAGTGAATGCATCCTTCGTTATGTCACACGAGAAAAAGTGGAACTTTCACTACCGCCATGCATTTCCCATCAAGGCACTTGCAGATTTGGTGAATAAAGACTAGAGAATTTCAGTGGCGTCGTTTGACATTACACCGCTAAAGAGAAAGAACTGATTCGTTAAAAATGGCGCCACATTCAGTTATGCATCCCAACGTTTGTACTACGTTGATTTTCACAAGAACTGCGGAAATGCAGCTTTACTGCTTGCGTTGTCGTTTACAAACAAAGAAAAAGAAAAGATCACATCCTCATCCGAACAAAATGAACTACTACTACGCCTACACATTTATTTCAGCAGAACAAAAAGAACTTATTCGCAAATACAAAATTTCTGAATGAATATAATTTAGAGAACACCTTAGACCTAGACATGTACGGTGATGACCATAGTTGTCAGGCGGCAGGTTTGCAACGACGTTTTTAAGCACTCAGGATAGCAGTGGAGTACTCATTGATCATTAGTTGATACAGACAATCGTGTAACAGCTCACGTTTTCATGACAGATAAAATTTGTTCCATGAAAGGTATTGAGAACTGCAATAGCAGACTTCCTCATTCGTCCAGGATCCATCAGAACAGCCCATTACGCGCCCTTTTCACCAAGATGTCACCGGCCCTGACAGACGAAGGGTGCAGGGGAGAAAAAAAGAGCAGTCACACGGCGGTGTATGACTTGTGTGAGTTGACACGGAGATTGCAGAAGTCGCCCTCGGCGAATCCCATCAACAGGACCTTTCCCCAGCTTCCTACAGCTGCTTGACATTAGATTGGTTGGCGGCCAACATTCGCTTTCTTCTTCATTGATTTTCTCCTTCCGACGGTTGACCGCATGTCTGAATAATTTCGACACGGCAGTACAGGCGCTCTTATTCCCGTCTCGTGTTTTACCGCGCAGTGGAAGCCTTTTTTCCCGTCCCATTTTCGAAGGTCTACGTCAAAAATTCTTGGCACGGAAATGATCGTTTGTATTTTTCTTGTTATTTTCATATCTGGCGCGCAGTGTATAAGACGTCTTGTTTCTAAAGAGCGAGCGCTGTGCGGCAGGAAAAGGATTCATGAATTATTCAGCGAAGAAGTCTATGCATGCTATATATTTATACGTATAGATCCACCAAGAACGTAACGTCTTGCGCGATACATGTACAAGCAAAAGCATGGAGGTGCTATGATTTCGTTTCCTCTCGACTAAGAAGGTGGGACTTCTTTGCTGCTTGTAACGAACACTATCTTTTATGCCTGTCGGGGATCTTAAAATGCAAACATAAAAAGAAAACGTCTATAGAACTCTGCAGCAAGTTGGTGACGAGTTGATACTCGTTTTGAAAACGGCAATGTACGCCATGTCGCAGGCTTGAGTCTCCGTTTCCTTTTCTTTGCGTTTGTGCTTCATACGCGCGCGAAGCACAGGTGACGTCCTTCTTTCTTTATCAGTGAACTTCAGGCACTTCGTCAGCGATGGAGCTGAAAGTGGTGCCAAGTAACGCATAATGTGGAAGGTGGAACGTTCAAACTAGATTAATATACAGGGTGTCTGCTTTAAGAACTGACAGCATTTTATAAAACAGGGAAATGTTTCGAATTACAAGAAATTGCGGTATATTCTAGGTCAAGTGGGCCACCTTATGGCGAACTTGAATATCTCGTAAATAGTTCATTAAATCCAATATCACGACGACCCAGAGGGGATAGCTAGTGCGGCCATTACATGGCCCACTTGATCTAAAATATAGCGCCATTTATTGTAAGTAAAAAGAGACATTTGCCTATTTTATAAAGTTATGTCTGTAGTATTTAGACTGAAAAACGTGTGACTTGCGGTAATGTAGAAGTACAGCTTCGACAAATGAACCGCGCTGGTTGAAACCTGCGATTGAGCTGCAAAAGAAAATAAGAAAACAAAAACATTTCATTTGATTTGATTTGGAAAAGAAAAAATTGAGGTGTTAGTCTCCGAGCCACTTGGGAAACATCGGGAGAAGAAACATGTTCTTTCGTAGTTCTATTCATTCAATAAAATGCTTCAAATGTACCATAACTCTATCGGCCATCTGTGTGCCGTTGCTGAAATAATTCACTGTATGATTACAATACTACAAAACGGGATGAGGAACACAATATACGGACACTGTGGAATGACGGATATTCCATTAGCGCAACCCGAACTAGAAATATTCGATGGACTGGTATTTCGAAAAATGGCATGTCTTCAGGTGTCTTGGCGTGGTGTAAAAAATAAATAAATAAAAGATTACTTCCGTTCTTTATGCGATAGGCATTTGCGTTCTTGGAGCGATTTTAGGTACTCAGTGGCATTTGCGGGCACGTTTATCGCAAACACGGAGAAGCTGGTGGATAGACTCCATGAAGCAAAAAACGTGAGCGTTGGCGGCAACTCTTCCTTTCGTCGAATCTGCTTCCTGCCTTCTCTCAGTTTCTTCACTCCTCATGCACTTTTAGTGATGCTTGCAGAAACTCCACAAAGTGCGCGTAGCCAACCTTGACGTGCGTGGGTGCAGCATGCCGCCGCCGCGTGGGAGGGATATATGTTTAATGGTTGAAAAAAAAAAAAATAAATAAGAAAAGGTTAGCCGTACACGAGGCTTACTATTCCCAAAGAGAGAGAGAGAGAGAAAAGAAGAAACACGGAATACTATACAGAAATATAGACGAATACAGCGCGTGGGAGGGAAGAATCCCTAAAGCATGAACCGCATGACACGAAAAGCGTCCGCATTCTTTCCGATCCGAATTCGGGGCCGAACTTTTTTCGGAGAACAGAACTTCGGGCCCGGTTCGCCTCGATATGGCCAAGCCAGGTTTCTACTTCGAACTGGGAAGTGACGCCAACCGAAAAAGTAGCAAGCATCCAATGGCTACTCAGCCGGAAGGAGAATCATAGCAACAATGACGTAACAATCGGGTCGACTATTGGGGTGTACCACTTCTACACCTATGAATACAGGGATTATCTGATTGAGCTGGATGGTTGAAAGTAGAGACACTAAAATATTTAGTGACTCTAGTTGAAAAAGGATGTGCTCTTTTTATTAGTGTTCTTAGTTATAAGTTAGCCCGTTAGTCAGTTACCTTTCTCTCTTTTCACATTTCTCTCTATTTCTTTCTCTTAATTCGCTCTCTTCTCCTCTCTCTGTTCTTTCACTTTCTTTCACTCTTTCTTACTCTTCCGCCGGTTATCCTTGTAATACCTTTGAGTCGCACAGGATACCATGGCTGATCTGTTCCAATACTCCGTCAGTTTTTCGTGCCATGAGGTTTAGCCTTAACACTTTCTCCTGTGAACAACGAGTTTTCGGGTTCAAAGACAGCAGCAAATAGGAGTAAATATAAAATGTAGCCTCATATCACAACGTCATGTGGTGACCGCTTGCAAACAGTGTTGCGGATTTGAATCCACGGATTTGATTTAAATCCACCGGAGGGCTGGAGGATTTGATTTGCGATTTGATTTGCGCGAAAAAATATGGGCAGGATTTGGATTTGGATTGAATCGCATTTTCCACTAATGATTTGGAATTGGATTCAATCGCATATTCCAGTTATGATTTGGATTTGGATTCAATCGCCCCCTTTGCAGCGGATTTGCGCGTGGATTTCGCCAAGCTCCCTCACAAGATGCATGGATTTGAAATTGAGCAAAGCGCCGTTTCGCATTCTACGCGAATTGATGTGACCTTGTCTAAAATCTGCACACGCTCTAGCGGCGTCCTCTCCCCAGAGCGACAGGAGTAGCCGTTTCGTTCCAATCACCTCCCCTCACCGCACCGACTGAACATCGGATGCGCAGTTCTTCGAACGTAGTTAGCGTTATTCTGTCGATTGGACGGAACCTTTCCCGTGGACCTCTAGCTGAGTCTTCAAGCACGAGCCGTTTCAAGCTTGCCAAATCATGTCGTGAAATTATTGGTCTTCCCAATCATATTGAACGCATATAGGTACACGCATTCATGTCAAAACAAAGTAAAAGCGAACAATAAATATATCAAATCTATCATTTCGTGATTTCGGAAAGGCAAGCCTTCCCTACTCCCACGGACAATCATGGCAAGATGTGCCATTCTTCCTCCCATACCCCTTTTTTTCCCTTGATTACAACAGTCCGTACTGCGCGAGGAAAATTTTTACAAAGCACCGAAACGTAACCATTAAAACAGACCCATAGGCTACATGTTTAGTAACAGAATTCGTAACATTTCCCACGATTTATTAACGATCAATTTAATTGTGACCCCCGGGGAATAGTAACCAGCGACCCGTGGTCTTTTGAGTACTGATCGACGCAGGCGTGTGTGTCTGGGCGTAGCTGAGCCTAGGCCCGCGATAGGAATTCCTTCACGCACGCGTGCTCGCCCGGTGCTAAATGACGAGGAGGTCCCTGACCCAAAATCCGCTTTTGGGAAGGTGTACCATACCTACCAACTGTTTATGCCCCGTGAAGCCCGAGTCAACACTAACACGATACGTGATGATGGAGATGGGGGTTGTGCACCGCCCCTACCAGAGCGAGCCGGTCACCGACGATTCAACGCACTTTTATCAGTATCATTTTTTCTATTTTGGTGTATTACAAAAATTTTAGGGCTCTTAACGAATTACGTGTAGGCAATGCAACAGCAAGTGCGGCTGATTTTCGATAAAGTTTTACTATTTTCTTTCTGGATACCTTCAACTCAACTCCCATCATTCATTCATTACATGTATTTTCGTTGTTCTTCCCTTTGCGCCCCTCTTCCACTGGCATTGCGCAATTCCGCGCGGCGGAGTGGCCAGCTGTCGGCTACGCACCGGCGAGGAGAGCCGTCTGAGCCAACGGGGAATTAAATGACGGAGGATGAGTTTTTTTCGTGAGGAGAAGTCTAATGCTATCACACTGCAGGCCGACGCAGCTCTGGGCTCGGGCAATGCTCGGGACTGCCTAGCTCTGGGGGAAGTACTCATGCCCTCCAAAATGCGGCCTGTGTTAGCTTCCAGCTAATCGTACGCGGCTGGTCGCGCATGAAATACAACATCCACGAGCGAACGCTAGAGGTGACACAGTGAGGTCGCCTCCTGTCCACGCTTGTCATATCATCGACGTACGTGACTAAGCATTTCACCTCCTGTAGCGTCCTGCAGTAGGGTGTGCGTTCGAATTATGCGTAAGCTTCGTGCTCAAGTGGACTGCGCAGCGTGCCAGTATGAAGCCATGGAACTGGAGAATCCATTACACAAACATAGAAAGCTCCGCAAGGACTTTTCACGGGACATGTAAGCATTGCCAGAAGAAGGGGTCGTCGAAGCTGCATGTTTACATGTTACATCCAATTTCATGCGGCATTTGAGAAGGCGTCATTCTCAAGAGTTGAAAGACCAAAGCGTGGTGTCGTCAAGTCCGTTTGAAGCTGCCTCCTCATCAGCTTCAAGGAAGAAGGACTGATATGTTGGCTCTTTATATCCTCGTCAATCAGACGAAATTTATTGTTCTTTGTGCCACGTCACGCTGTTATTTAAGCGTTGTTTAGTGAATACATGCAGTATTAGTAATTTGTAGACACGGTTATACGTCTAGTAATGCTACTGCACGAATTTTGGCCCCCGGATTTGTCAAAAGATTTGATAAATCCGGATTTAAAAGCGGATTTGATTTAGGTCCGGAAAAACAAATCCGGATTTAAAAGGATTTGATTTAACGTGTCAAAATTAAATCCGGACTTGATTTGGATTTGATTTACTACCTTCAGAAAAAATGCGGATTTGATTTAAATCCGATTTGGGCGGCCAAATCCGCAACACGGACATCTGTGAATATATTCTGCGTGGCTTGCCTATGGAAACGTTGGACAACGTTGTACAGCCTAAATGTCTGTGCGCACGCGACTTGAGCAAGCTTAGAAGTATGCCTGCCAAAGAAATGTACTGTCTGTTTGTTAGTAAATCGCGAAAAGCAACGTCCCAGGTGCTCTATGTCTCGACTTAAGTGATTTATAGCTCTCGTGCGAAAAACCATAAAAATTGATAAACTTTCCATCAGAAAAAACCTGCTGCGTAGCTTTATTGCGCAAGATCCTTTAGGGGTATGCTTTCAGGGCGGTAGAAAGGTCCTAAAAACCCGCCTGTATCAACATAGACGAGCAGGCAATAATCAGCTTTGCGTTACCCTGGTGCCTGCTTTAACATCCCACCATGGTCTCTAACCTTGCAAGTTTAGAGGCCGACCATCAAATGTATAATTAAATATGACACAAAACTTCACACAATGCGCAGTAAACTACACTCTAATGTGTGGTATACCACTGGCACACTAGTCAAAACCACGTATTAGAACCCCTTTATTTCATTATTCTGACACAAATTTTTCAATTTCTGAAAATTATATTAATACACACACACGAATTTTACATACAAAACCATTGAATGAAATGGATTGTTCTCTGACGCCATCGTTTTCCACTGCTCGCCAAAAATCTTCCTCAAGAATGATGACACAGCGTCAGGATCACGTTCTTTGCTCGACAATCACTGCCATCCCAATGACCGAAGGCCGTTTTCATGATTACTGTCGGGCTCCTTGAAAAGACCTGATCACGAAAGCGAATGAGGGGCACCTAACAGAGGACCGCAACTACACACCATTCTCTGGATGAGAGTGCCACGTTCTGTGCACTCTGGAAGATACGCTTTTCGTTCGCGGTTTCGTCCATCTTCATCAGTGGGATTGCCGCTACCGACGCCATAAAGATCATTTGAGTCTGTCTCGTCAATTAACGTCGTCCGAGTCCGAAAAAGGAGAAGCCGAAGGGGAAATTTTCTTGTGTTTCTAGATTTCTCCATGGGACATTAATCTCGAAGAATCCTTTCTCAAAGACGGGAGAACGATATCGGTCACGCGCGCATGCAGTTTCCGTGGCAACCTATCTGCCACGCAGATTTTTTTTTTCGTCTTCTTTTAAATGTAGAGTAGCGATAGTCACGTCCTCTTATTGCTGGAACGTCTTGGAGATCTGCTAATAGGCTATCAGAGTGCGTCTGACTTATTTAAGGAATGCGGGTGTCATTACACAAGCCGAGTGGGGGTGATACCGAAGCGTCCCGTTCTTCTCAAAGTATGTGTGGAATGGCTGTCTTGTGAGTAACCATTTTGCACTGCCGCTGCTATAGGACCTGTCTTGGCGTGCTTCTGTTCCACACTAGCGTTATGTAATTTTAATATTGAGTTAGTATAGCGTTTCATATACGACGTAGCGCGATTATATGTATTAATTCCTTTCGGTTCTTGTTACTTTGGTAGTGTTTCGTTGCTGGAGCCATATTGATGTGTTCTGTCCTGCAGGGCAGGCTAACCTTTCCATCCAATTTTTTTATATAATAAACATACCCCCCCCCCCTTGCCGGTAGATACTCTATTTCAATGTCTAGATTACAGGAGTGGAGAGCTGTTGTGCGCCGAATTATCTGCCTAGCTGAGATTATGTGCCCTTGTACGGCTCCATAAATAAGATGTGATACTCGACAAAGATAACGCGATAGCGTCAACGGATAGTTATCACGATTGCGTTAAAGGTTATGGTATACCAATCATACACTGCACAACGCGTTTTTGTGGTTATACAAACGAGGCAACATGATAAACCAAGCTAAATGGTCGAGCAAGCCACGTCACCAGTACGCGGCACCACGATGTTGTCCCTAACCGTCGAGGACTCTGTGCACCACTTCTACATTGAATATCCCATTTTTCTCGTGAATCTAACGAAGTCCTTCGTGCAGACACCGCCTCCCTTTCTTGCGCAAACTGCACTACCTCTACAAGAACAGTACTCTTTTTCATATTATTAATGGTCTTTTTCTTCTTTTTCTTTTTTTGCACACGTTACTTCGAATCGGTTCCATTGCTCGCCACGCACCGCAATAAATGCTAGTGAAACTTCGAATTCATATCAAGATGGTCCTCCGATGTTCGCCCTGCACAGGGAATGCTATTCTACATAATGGTAGCAAATTGCCTCCTGCACAATGGCCCTCTACGGAAGTTGCGTGCCTGCGTTCCCGAAGAAAAATGCGACGGCGGCATCATAATTATTTCCGGAGAGACAAATGCTCCAGTCCATTTTCTGGCCTCGCGCACTTGGGCTTGGAGACCCTGGCTATCATTACCGTAACGGCATCTTTCGATTGAACTTCTATTCGACAAACTTCCTCAGAGTACCGATGTCATTAGCCGACCATCCCGATTATTTTTCAAGAAGCACAGGTGCACAGTCGCGACAGAAGGAGATAATACGGAGCAAGAACGAACGTCTAAAGTCTGTTCCACAGAAAAAGCAATCTAGTGGAATCTCATTTTTCTCTTCGTCACGCCCCCTTCCTCCGTGCTCCCTAATATTGATTAAGTGATAGATAATATTTTGTCATATTTGAGCAAATCATACTGCTCGCCGAACCGGTACTATGAACCGGATGGAAAGCATCGTCTTATTAATGTTGTCGCTAACAAGACTACCCATTCATACATAGCAAGGTCCTGACAGGGCTTTCGTTACGTAAACGTTCACAGAAAATGATACTTGTTTGCTTTTTATCAACTTTCACTTGAACAAATGTGTGTGTGTGCGGTGGGGAGGGAGGTGGAAATATAAAAAAAAAGCTGTAGAGAGGTTCGTCACAAAATGCAGGACTTACTACTCTGCATTCATCGTTTGTTAAGTGCTGGCTAAACGGCCAAAACGGTTACAAACGACAGGCCAGTCCTGTGTCCGTAACGAAATATCCAAGAGCTTCGATAGTTAGACGCTGCGACGATGGGTTGACGCAAGGACCCCAAGTAGCAGTCTCAAACACAGAAGACTTGCTGTAACTTTGCCTATTGACAACGCAAACAGGACCGTCGCCGTTCTTGGACAGGAGTGGTGAAGGACGTGTCCGTCTAACACTCGTGCCACATGTGTACCAGTAAATGTATTGAACTCTTACGCTTACCCGCAGCAGAGAGATCGCGCCTGTCTCAGTTAATCCGACGGAGCATCATAAACAAAGCCCAACGATGGCCCACGCGCGCGACACATTGCTAACATAAATCCGCAAACGAAACGATTTCCTTGCTAACGGCCTCACCACTGGACTAATCTCTTGGGTACCTTCTGTTCAGTCACGTTTTTATCGCCTCCACTTCGTGCCAACTTGTCGACGAAACAGTCGCTCCCAGGGGATTTTCTCGCCAACAACAGCGGATGAGGTTGAAGTCGCGGGCCGTGACACGAAATTAGACTGGGTTTTACGCTAATGCGCATCCATGCAGTCCGCATTCTGTGCTTTCTTTTTTCTCGTACGATTGACGAACCAGCTGTGTTGTTTGCAAGCTGCTATGAAACGGTAGAGTTTGCTTGGATGTCAGCTGTAGGGGAAACGCTCGAAATGATTTTCCCATACGGCCATTCTGGACGAGCCGCCTCGATCACACATCACGCTTCAAAGGGAGGAGGTTGAGCCACATTTTCCACTCATTAGGCGCAGCGACTCTGGCTCTGACAAGATGAGAACGGGCTGATGTCAGACATCGAGTAACATTAGACACGTTCCCATTTCGAGGGGTCGGACGTTGGGAACTGGTTGCGATAAACTATAGGCATCTAGGCAGGTTGCGATAAACTAGGTATAACTAGGCATCATTTTTTGCATGTGTCGCTAGTTTAATTGTGTGCTTGACTTTTGGCTCAGTCGCCGGTGTCCTTGTCCTCCACACATCCTTTTGACTTTCACTAGACTCAGTGTACAACAAAAAGGTGAAGGAAGCTCCCGTGGTGGCTAAGCTGACCGCCTTCCATGCCGAATATGGGAGGTGACCCGAGTTCAATTCCTAGCACCATCTGCGCTGTCTCGGTGTTATCTGTGGATTTTCCTCCGCATAGTGCGCAATGAAGTAAACCCAGGAAGCACTTTCCCCCTGAGCAGCACACCGCCACACCGGCAGGCGAAGACCGTGGGGAACGCCGCCAAATATTGGAGCGACGCGGCGCTGCCAGACGTAAGCAACGCCCAGAGAGTATACGGGTGAACACTCGTTCATGCATGCTGCACAACAGCAACCAGTGATATGAACTTGACTGCAGAGAGTGTAAAATTAATGGGCGTCGTAATTTTTCATCGACACAAACCTTGTTACCACACCTGCCAGCGACTGCTTGAGGAACCATATACTAAGACTCGTTTTTACTATAATTACGCTTCTATCTCCCAAATTTACGAAATTCACTGTCAGTAAATGTATCTCGCGGGACTGGCTGTATAGGGAGATATGTAAAAGTGAAGATGATGATGTATTGTTTGTTACCGTTGAAGCGCAAGCACACGTGAAATGAGCTACGAAACGGTATCAAAAACGATAAAAGTCAAGTCAGATACGGATGTAAAATCATAAATATTTTAGACACCTACTTTATTCACAGCTGTTGTGTCTACCACGGGCCTTACAGGATTACATAATCACATGTAAGCTACATGGTGTGCAAGTACTCCATAAATGAAACCCTCAAATTCTCTTTGTCTCCACCCCATGTCAACATCCGACGCGTGTCACTCTCCCAGGAGTGTATACCAGGAATTTTAATAGCGCATAGTGCCTTATTTGATATATGTGCTTTCTGAGAAGTTCCTTTAAACGCAATTCCAACTGTAGCTAGTCAGCAATACTAAAGCAATCAGCAAATAGGATTGCTATGGGAGGGCAAACGAAAACCGGTAAGGACCACATCAAAGCGAGGCATTCACTTTGGCTTCATCCTATCCATTATTAGATAAGAAAACTTGGCAACGGTAAAAACAAAAGGGGGCGAAGCAAAAGTACACACGCAACACGACCTAACTGAAGTTCAATGAGGAAGACTCGCGGCGACTGATTAGGTTTGGCAGTTGCACTTCTTTTCTCTTTTCGTTATATTTTACTCGCCCGTTTATTTTCGGTTTCTTCCTTTTACCAAGGTCGGCTATGGATTTCTCATTTGAAAAGGGCCGCCCCAACTTGAAGAGGATGCTTCTGACGTGCCTATTGTCTGAAGACCCCTTTACCAGCCCCTGCCTTCCTACGAAGCACAAAAGGCGATACACTTACTTTTCTTTCTTGCTGGAAACCGGGGAAACCACGGAAACTTTTGGCGTTGTATTGGCGGCGCCCTTTTATTCTATGGGTGCTGGGCCCAAAGCCAATTTTGGAATTTCCAGACGGAATCGCGTATACGGCACAGAAGTCGTTGGTATTTCGCCAAAACGCTTAGTCTTTCGTTTTGTCCCCTCTATCTTATTTCCTACTACTGCTGCTGCTTTTTTTTTCTTCTGTGTGTATTGTATTATTATGATTATTTTTCATTGTCGTGCCTGGCCCGACATCAGGTATGCAGGTGGCATGGTAGGCTCTGTAAAGCGCTCTATTTACTGAACTAGCAGGGATTTGCAGATGATTTTCGACTGAGGGGGGTTCTTGTAATTTTGTGCAGGGATGTGATACCCATATCAGATGTTTTTATTTGTGTGTGTGTGTGTGTGATTTATGGCCAATTTTGGTCGTATTTTGGTCTTTCTGGCGGGTGTTTTGGGCGTGTGTTGCAAGATCTTTGGGAGGGCATTAGGGGCAGGGGATGCTGGGAAAATGCCTGTGAAGTAGAGCAAGTTCTCTACTGGGCAACGTCATTGTTTCGTAACTTTGTGCATTATACAGGGCGTTTATTTTTATTTGTTTCAGAATTTTTATTACAAAACCAGCAGAGCAAAATTGATGCCGTTTTTGCAGTTGAGTTCTACGACCAGGCTGACATGCCCTCGAAGAAAGCTGCAAACGTCGGTTGTACGAACCCAGTGCTTCGTATCGTAGGTGTACCATGGGACAGACAGGCGGACGTCATCCTAGCATCAGTCACCCCAGTTCACGAATTCGCCCAGAAAAATGAACCCACGAAGCGCATGGTGTCGTTCGTGCCTGTGCGGTCATGCTGGCCAACAAGACCATTCTTCACCGTCCCGTGCAATTGCTGCGCCGCTTGGAAGGGGACATCGCACCACCCGTGGCCCGGGAGGAGGTAGAGAAAAGAGGAGGAGGACAGGGCTCTTAGGCTCGGAAGTTAGATGAAGGCGAGGAACACGAGAGCAATAATAAAGGTTTAGTTTGGTAGAAGGCATCAGAGCTGGCGGTCACGAATTCTTGGGTCCGATTAGAAACAGCAACTACCAGATGACTAATTACTAAAATTCATGAATTCACTCTTTAGTTAGGGGATTTCGGGCAAAGCGGGAGATGAGAATGAGAGACCATCCAAATTGAAAGCCATTCCACGTTTAAAAAATCCTGAAACACGCACCTGCGTTAACATATCCACCCCCGAATTTTGCTATGCAAATGAGCTGAAACTGAAAAAGCGCGCCTGAGAAGAGCACCACCTTCGCCGACGGAGGCTTATTTGGGCAGGAAAGCGGTTTATCTATCCCGCAGGTCGGCCCCTACTCCAATAATCTCCATGGCTCCAAATCACGTGGCCCTCTGACGTGAAATGAGGGCTATACCCTCTTCGTTCCAGGTCGCCATGGTTTCGGTTTGGGTTCATTTGCATATAAAAATTCGGAGGTGGATATAGATTTTGTAAATGACCTCCAACGTGGAATGTCTTTCAACTGGTATGGCCTCTCATTCTTATCTTCCGCTTTTGCCCGAAATCCCCTAATTTATGTGTTAATTAATGAATTTTTGGTAATTAGTCATCTTATAAGTAATTGCATACTTTCTTCGAGGGGATGTCAGCCTGGCCGTAGAACTCCACTGCAGAAACGGCATCTATTTTGCTCTGCTAGTTTTTTGAATAAAAATTCTGTAACGAATAAAAATAAACACTATGTATAAACGAATTGCATTTCATTTGCTTTCGCAAGCCACCGTGGAGTTGTTTTTGCGACTATATGTCTTCGCTGTATTTATTTTCTTTATCTTAAGTTTCGTTTTACCGTTTGTCAGGTATTGGTGGCTTATCTATCGTTGGGATCGAGCTGCCTTCTTATTCGTCTGGCAAGGATGACCTGTTATCAAGTAGCTGCCTTAGGACATTTCACAGGATGAAAACAGCAAATGAGTGACGGAGTATCAATGATCAGAGTTGTCTCACTAGACGTAAAGGCACGCATTTACTATTAACTACAATGTACCATTCCTGACTTTAAAAGGCAGTCAGTCAGGAAAACAGTGAAAAAATGAACAAGAACAGGACACTATGTTGAACAAGAATTAGAAGACGAAAGACAACCTCTGGTCAACGACAAAGTCGAGTATGTAGTGCATCTGTATATCCACAGACATCTTTTCGACATCTGCACAAGAGAATAGTGGTTGGAATTGGCGTTCTATTCCTTCAGTTACACCCATCTAAACTCTTGAGTCATCTTTGTTTGGTTTACAAAGACACAGATAACTACGTAGATAGGTACATAACAGAAGGAAGGTCACTTTGGGTGACGCAAATGAAATTACATAGGAGTCATGATTAGCTTCATCACTTCTGAAGGAGGCGCCGCGCTTGGAATGTACTGCTTGCGACGCGGTTATCTGAAATCATCACACGGTGGTTTATCGAGTTTATATTTTGAGTAGGAAACACGTGTAGCATATGGTCCAGCTTTAGATACAATATTGGAACGACATTTTCGAGGGCAATCAAGGAAATAGGGGCTGCAGAACGACAGACAGGCGATTTCAGACAACAGTGTCGCGAACAGCACACAGCAAGGACTTGACAACGTCTGCAGCAGTTCAATTGCGTGCAAGTTCAGAGGTGACCCACTATTGGCCACAATGGACCGGCATAGTGCATAATGACGTTTGTGTTTGGTATAACCTGCCACAATTTGATTTGCTCCAGTCATTAATTTGCTATCAATTGCTCGTAAGTATAGTTAATTTCGTTGGCGTCCATCCAGATGGGATACGCGACTTCCAGTACGCCGTTTTTGTTATGTTTCTTATGCGCAGCACCGCATGCGCAGGTGGCGAAGCTAAGCCTGACCTCGTTGTACTAATGGTATCACATAAAAGTAACATTTTCTCATGCCTCTGTCCACTAGTGGCAACTAGCCACTATCTATACGCTGCGAGTTATTATCGGTAGCATATTTGTTCTTCAAAATACTGTCTGAGAATCTCGCCGCACACTGAACACTGTGTCAGGCGCTTCATCAAGGTTCAGCGTACGCGACAAACCCAATATTAGAAAAGGGCATTCTCGTTCCATTGGAGGTATAGCTAGGTATGGGTAGGTATGGGAGGTAAGGTATGAGTGCATTCTTGCTTTCTGACACCTGAAGAAAAAACAAAATGGAAAAGACGAATAGACACCGAATAACCTTCGACAGTACCCGAATAAAAGCGCTCAAGTGCAATGTAAAGGCGTTGTAGATCACTCCTGCATATTGGCTTGCGACGAAATGTACTATAGAAAATTGGAAGCCCAACGTGCACTCTGTATCCTCAAGTCATGCTTTCGCATCACTTTGTGATGCATCGCGCGAACGCACATAAACGGAGTATTCGTCGTGTCGTCGTCTAATTTAAGCGAACTCCCTCAACGCTAGACGACGTGCAAGAGGCTAACATTATAGTGTTTATTGACCCTATCCGGCTGTGCTCCCTGAAACTCTTGCCTGCCACCTTCGTTGTCGTGGCGGAATCCTGGAAGAAATTGACCGAATGGAATAGATGAGATGTCTTCTCGCTCGGATACTTTCAAGCAGTTTTAGCAATCTTCGTGCCATTCGTAGCCTTGCCTAGCGCTTGCCATGATCTACTTTTCTGTCTTCTACACCTTTGCATGTTCCAAAGGACGCTTAAATATTTCGAAAGAGCTGACGCGTTAACTTTTCTTCCGGGTAGTCTTGACATTGATTATGTTTGCTCTGCTGCCTACAGCGTTTCGCCGGGGCATGTGCCAGACTGTCGCCTGGGCAATAACAGCGTGGGGTGGAGTAGTGGGGCGATCATGATTACGCCCCAGTTTGCGTAAAAGCGCATTACGTAAAAGCAGATGTGTAGTAAAACTTTAACTATCGATTCAGACCTGGGACAATCAGCTGGCCCTTAGGGAGGCGATCGCATTTAGTGAATCTTTTCTCACGCCACAGGTTGGAACATTGGCGAGACTGCAGCACCAATTTTACGAAGAAACGCTTTGCGAATGGGACATTACAGTAAGCATATAGATTTGACGTCTTGGTATTCCATAGAGTACTAAAAGCGCTAAAAACAGACAAAAGCCGCGACACATAGGTAGCGCCGCCTGTGTGTCTCGTCCTTTGTCGGTTTATAACGCTTTTAGTATTGTAGAGAACTACTACGGCTAGCCATATAGGGAAGAATGACGAACAATGACGAAGAATTCGAGGGGAGAGAATGTACGAGACAGGTAAATCTAACACTAACCTCTGAGGTACATCGGTGGTATCATCTGGTGATTGCAGCATCGTAACGCCACTCATTGCATGAACACGGACGGCGTTACGAAGCTGCGATCTTCTGACGGCGCCCGCAATGCGCTACCCGCTCCTACCAGCTTGCAGATTAGCTACCAAATTCGAGACTGAAAAAGGTTCTGTTTAACTAATCCAGAACTGAGCCCGTCTCTACTGTCTCGTTCATTCTCTGCCCTCTTCTTCTTCGTTGTTCTTCCCTGCATGAGTGCCCGGCGTATTTAGCTACAAATATTATATTGTTTGTTTTGGAAGTGAACGTAGCTAGGTGGAAGGAACATATTTGACTCCTTGTTGATGCCGATTGTAGTCCCTCTGTTCCACATATGACATGAACCGTGTAGCACCAATGTCCTAACCCCTCCGATAGGGACTGCGATCCCCCATCCGAAATCTTACCTTTCGCAGTGCTTTTGGGAGAGGGAAACTATGGTGAAATCATCCTCCCCCATGTAAATGTCCCCATAGAACCCCTTCCGAGATATTTCTGGCTACACCTCCTCTGCACCTGAGCAGTTTGTTCTACCATGTGTCCCTCAATACAAATAGTGTGCAACGCAGACGTGCTTGATGTCACCAGTGTCGCGCCACCTTTATTCCTGTTGAAGGCTAATGTGCATCCGTACCAATTGCTCCGGTTGATCGTTGGGACATCCAGACAGACCGTGTAAGGGCAGAAATTTAGGGTTTTTTAGGGTATTTACGAGCCGATACGGCACCGGCACTCGGCAGGATATGAAAAGTGAAGCATGTTTTTTTCTCGAAGGTCCCATCAGTTTTACAATGCTAAACGCGCGCCAACTCGCCTTTCACTTTCACTTTATTTGTCCTTCGTGCAAAAACGGCTCAACGTTCCACCGTCGGAACGTAATCGATCTCCACAAGATCAATAACGCGATCAGGCGGCCTTCTTTTGCAGGTTGCCCCAAATTTCAAGCCTTATCTTTCTCACTACGTTTCATCGTTGTTCCTCTACTTTACATTAGTTTTGTCTGTTTATTTTCGTCCTTCCGCAGTGTTTGTTGACAGGATTGGGTACGATAATGATAATTATCTTGATGTAACCAAGTACGTTTCGTGTGAGAAAGAGCAGTAGCGCCGAACACGTGTGCACCAAACGTGCTGCCTCGAGTGACTACATCCCATACAAACACCGACGCAGTATTGTTTCTCGCACAGGTAATCATATAATGATCTGCCCTTCATAAATTACATGTCCGGTCATTCGAGAGGTAAGTAGTGCTATATGGTCAGAATTTTCTTGTATGTGTAGGATTTTTTAATTATTGTTTTATTTTCATATATGTACGAAGCAAAGTACAGAGCCGTACTGTTAGGGCGTACCCTATAAAACAGTCCCTACAAATAATACATATATTTCAAGTTAGAAACAATTGAAACTACAAAGTTGAAACAGCATCAACAATACAAGAAATGAAAAATATAGAATAATCAAACATAGAAAGTGAGAAGAAAAGCCACAGTGGTATTAACACCTATGACGGTTCAGTTGCAAAGTGTATTTTTAGTTTTGTTTTAAAAGAATAGAAACTAGAAGTATGTTTTCCGAAGGTAACCCATTCCAGATATTGGAGCCGAACGAAGCAAGTGTGAAACGACCGTAATTTCTGCGTGGTGTGAATAAGTGAAAAATGTTCTCGGTATCCCTCATGAAGTATGTCGTCGCCCGTTGCCCAAGTGTGGAAAGTCGACCAGAAGACAAGAAAAAGAATTTGTGCATTTGGATTGCAATTTTATACTGAAGTAACCTATGCGTACATGAAATTGTTTTTGCCTCAAATTTACTAGTTGCGAAATGTTTGCTTCTCACAAAAAAGGTGGTTTTTGTAAGAGGTTATATCCATATCACGTTTGTTGAACAACATGATCTAGTGTCATCGTTCTCTTTCGAGTTTCTAGCACCACTTTGGCATTCCTTAGTACAGGGGCGTGCCAAATGCAAGGGTTGTATGTCATCGCATATTATGGTCCACACTGTATTTCCTTTCAGTGTGTGTTAACCTTATATTACATTTCGAGCTCTGTGCTACGAGTGGGTGAAGAAAAGTTCTCGGCCCAACAGGGAAGAACGCGGCCAACCTATATTACTATTCGACATATACAACTCGAAGTTCACGTTTCCGGAGCTTATATTTAATCCTCGAAAGAAAACGAAAAAAAAAAAAAGTCCGGCTCTGCTCTCCGAAATACGCGTCAGCAGCTCCTATCACCTCCGATCCCTCCGACATTGCAAACTTGTTTTCCAGGTTTGGAAAAAAAAAAAAAGTCCGATCGGGCAAGATCCGGCGAGTACGGCGGATGTTTAATTCATTCATATCGCAAGTCCATCATAACTTGCGTTGTCTTGCCTGCTTTGGAGCTGGTGCATCATCCTGCAAAGGAGAATGCCTTTCCGTAGCTTCCCGGACAGTTTTGCTTGAAAAGCGGTCCGCCGCGCACCGTTCCGCCCCGGCAGCAACATGGCGGCAATGCAGGCACATTTAAAACGTGAACAGGACAACAACATGTGTAAATCTACTCCTAATTATTATTATCAACAAGAGATAAATCGACGACGATGAATAGGAAAATTCGCCACATGAGGCGCGGCCCACTACCCCAAGGCACAATGGACGGAATGAGATGAGACGGAACAGAACATTTCCATCAGAAGTGGCCTTAACTCGTGTCACGTCTACGACTGGTTTTATTTTAGTGGTGTCATTGCCACCGAAACTATCTTTCTTTATTTTTAAGATGATGAATGGGGAGTTTCATTGCCAGGGGCTGTGATGCTTGCACATTGTGCTTCGACTGGAGTGTGCCAGCAAACACAGATAAATTCCCGTGTCTGTCGCTGTTATACACTTGTGCGGCGGGCGACACCTACTGCAGTTTCAAATTGGAAACCTGACCACCGACCCCTCAGCTTGGTCTGCGTCCCCAGTCGCTGGTACGTACAACGCGATCAAACTTAAAAGAGCCCTGTGCTGCGTTGTCAACGTCGCATTTTATTTCCATTTCGGTTCTTCCCTACATTCCACCGTTTCTCCTTCAATTCTCTTTCGATCCTAACAAACAACAACAATTAAATGATGGCTGTTTCCCCGCTAAGGCTGAAAAATGCTACCCCAGCTCGTGTGGGTTGACATTATTATTTCATGAGTTTGCAGGACACGCAGGTGAATCTAGCAGGGAGAGGCTTGGAGTTTGCTCCGTAGATCTACGTCTGTTAGAAAAATCATAAGTGATCGAAGAGGCCAGCACTGGTGTGCGGGATTGCACCAACGTCCATCGGTGTTAGATATACTGAACGGCCAGGTGTCCATGGCTTCGAGGTAGCGCTCGATGGAAGCTGGGAAAGTGCATGTTGCGCATAGCATTTTGTTGCTGAGCATCCCAGGTGGTCGCTGAGTAGTCAGCGTTTACTGTTATGTAGTAGACGTGTCCCACACTAGTCAAACTACGTATATACCAATCTCAATATTTTGCCATACATCCATTCAACAGTTTGCAATCAACCAGCCCGCTCGATATCTGATCATAATATTCGCATTTTCTCACTGTGCCTCTGAACCCTTTATTTCTTCCTGTGCATTCTTTTCCCACCCCCCTTTATACACGACCCAACTGCAATGGGATAGCGTTCCGCTCCTCGAGACCTAAGGTGAAACCTAAGATGTAAGGGAAGAATTTTCCACATAACCGTTACGATTTGGTTGCTGCTGTTTGTATGTGTATGTCCGGTTTATTACATGCAAGACAAAGCGCTAACAAAGTCAGCGTATGTCTTGATATGAACCTAAAAAGAACAGTTTCAATTACATATTTCGGATGTATTTTCTGGGTAATCATTAAGCTACCGTGGAATATCAACAAATACCACATTTGGTATTGTGCACACCAAAACTGGTCTTACGGATGTCTTACACGTATGTCAGACAGACAAGAAAACAAAGGATGAAACGAAATTTTCAGCTCATGGACATCGTTCCTGTTCACATTTCTTATGTAGCGCATTTCTCTGGCGCCCCCATGTGATATTTCTTTTATCCGTCCCTTTCTCGTCGGATGCAGAGAGCTGCGATGCATTTTTTGTCTTTCCCAAACGCACACACATTTTGTTGTTGCTGCAGGTATATTGCTATTGGTAGCCATTTCTTCGGCGCCAGTGCGCACGGCAGTGCCTTTTGCAGTCAAGGCGGGTTACGCTCAGGTACGATTACAACAACAGCTTTTTCTTTCTTTCTTTCTTTTTTCTTGCCCTTGCATGGTGACAGTTCGACTGCCGTGAGAAACTAATTTGAACTCAGACAAACATACTTTTCAGTCAACACGTTCACCTTCCAAATGACAAACTTCACATTAGCTGATTATATTTTTTTCAAGCGCAACTTAACAGGGACCAAGAGATCCAGGATGTCATCTTGGGCCTTGTTAAGTTCCGCTTGTAAAATGATATACACTTACAAACAAGCCCAAATTGCTGCATTGCTTTACATTACGTGTCTGATATTCGCGCGAAGTTGAACGGTCGAAGTCCTTGTTCGAATTCAATTTCTCTTCCCCCTTTTTCTCTTCTTCTTTTTTTAACATTCAAATTCAATTCAGCGTTTTCGTGCTGGCGGTGCAATAATTTCCTTGCTGCGCAGTCGGTACTATCGATTCGCTGAAATCCCAGTTTGTGTGTGCAGTTTATGCGCTGATATCCCGCCAACAAAGCATCACGCCAGACATATGACCTGACTTCCGCTCCCATTTGCAGCTGTTCATGTGTGTATGCTTCAGATTTGCTTGCGCTCTGCTTGAGTTACAGCAACAACGGAAGCCTTTCCTCACAAGGTAACGGTTCGGAAGAAGTTGGATGGAGCCCAACTTCTCCTTCCAGACATCAATTGCCGCATAGGTCCAGATGATCACCAGTCGCGATGCCGCGATGTGTAGAAACGGAAGTTTCCAGGATAGATGACGGCGCCGTCAACGTTAGACCAATGAGGTGAGAACCAGTTCGGCATGGCAACCGAAAAGTTTCGCGGACATCGCTTGTATAGTTTACCCACGTGAAGATGTAGCTAGACACAGCTTACGTGTATACAGAAAATACGTAAGAAAATTTCGCTCATGTTATTTGATTTGGATTAAAATACTTTGGATAAGACTTGGATAACGCATTCAACAATCGCCACACGATAGATCGTACCATCGTAGTAAACTAGCAATGCAACGAGGACTGACAGGGGGAGAAGACAAACACTGTGCTAGAGTGAGCTAGTCTTCTCCCCTGTCAGTCCTCGTTGCAGTGCTAGTTTACTACGATGGATTCATACCAACTTGCCCGGTTCACTCGGCTCACTTGCGAGGGACCTGACAACTGCAGCCTTCAATTTGACAACGTCAGCTATTAAAAGGCATACCCTCAGAGATCTCGTGGTCGGCGGCCGCAGAAAACGGATGTCATGTGAACCCCGCAGAGCGTAATCCAAGCGTTCAAGACGCATCGTATAGCGGAAGTTCCTAGTGCGCTCAATTGCCATTTCTCGGTCGCTTCTTGCTGTCGGCAGATGAAACTTGGTGCACAGAAATGCCAAAATTCATTGACCGCCATTGACGCGCTACGCTTATTGCGAACGGCACCCCGCTTTATGTAACCATCCACAAAATCTTGGACGTCAGGCGTTCCACAAAGGCTTGATGTTGAACGATAGAAAATGTATTCCTGTATTACACATTAAAATTTTACGCGCCTATATAAATTTTCTCGCGGGGCCTATCATTTAAAATGTGGACGCGGGAGGCATTTTAGAACGTCAGCTGTTAAGGGCATACTCGCCCGAGATCTCGTGGTCGGCGTCCACAGAAAACACGCTTGATGTGACCGCAGAATGTAATCCAATTAGCTACCCAAAGCGGTTTAACTCGTACTCGTAAGATAAAACATTTGATGAAACGAATAGGTTCATCCATCACACCCAGTGTGTGAAAACGTGAGTTGCAAGACCTGTAAGAGCAGAGAGACAGGATTGGTGGCAAGATAGCATATGATGCAAGGGGTGACATTACGAAGGTACGACCGGATTGGCCTATAGATATCGTATGATGATGAACCATTTCAACCATTGTATTATAAGAACCATTAAACATTGATTCACAAAGAGCTGATGCTGAAAATCTCGATACAACTGCGTAGCCATCCCTTCAATGTTGTGTACCCGATGAAGCGTGGTCCACCACGTGAACGGTTGTACATTTTAAATCTTTAGAAAGCACCAGTGTCATTTTCTGAGTGTTCTCGTAAATATGAGCCGAATCAGACGGCATAGTTTTCATTTACATGCACATCGGCACTTAGCTGTTAGTTATTATATCATGAGCATGGCTGATTGGTTTCGTCCCCTCAATGCCCAGTGCTCTGGTGATAATCGTTCGGTACAACATGCGAGAAAGCACGACTCCATACGAGAAGGCCAACGGAGATTATATATTTCTGGAAACTTCTTGCTGCGTTCAAAAATGTCGCATGTAAAAAAAAAAGAAAGAGGAATAGAAAGCGCAATGTAAAACTTCTTTTCCTCTGTTATGTAATAATGCCTGCTACGTAAAAAAAAATCTTAATTCCTACTATATAATAATTAAAAGCTAATCAGATATTGTGAAACACAATGACTAAATTATTAAAAACACTTTAATCATGCCTTGAGAAAAAAGAAGAGACCCAAGTCATTGTTGTCATTGAAGTCAAGTCGAAGTACTTCAAGTAGCAGACTAGTACTCAGAAATCTACTAGAAGTAGTACATGAGTACTTGGGATTTCAAGTAGAGTCCATAACTGGCGTGCTTCATAGGCAGACGGATGTGAGCATGCTGGACGATGAGTCCCTCGCTGTTTGCAATTGTATGCATGACACAACACTGCCATATTACGAGTATTTAGCGTTAGTAATTTAGCGATAAATGCACATACCTTGTTCCTTGATGAACTGCAAGGTTGAATACTGAAAAAAAGAAAAGAAGAGGAACTTTATGCCCTATTCTGGCGATTATGTAGGCAGCTTCTCTCACAAACCCATTAAACGTTAACAAAGAAAGCTAAAGCACTATATTGCTACTAATTAGTTTGTTAACTAGTGAGGACACATTTTAATTATGAATTTGGTGACACTAGGCTTAAAACGCATTATTTTTTGTTCACGGAGACAAAACGAATAAACAAGCATTTTTGAGGACAGAGAGCTCATCTGACGTCATGCTTCACGAAGCTAAATGACAGATTAACTTGCAGTACCGCAAGCGAGTTTGTCTTTCCGGGACCTCCTTCAAGAACAGGGTATTTTTCACGGCACTTATATACTTGAACAATTATTGCGCTAACGTTGACAAGCAGCTGACTATAGTAACGAACATGGGAGTATTAAAATATCGTAAATATATTAACAACAATCATAAAGGCACACAGTGTCAAAGAGGTCTGTTGAGACGAGGAATTGCACAAGGGCGCGTAATGCAGATGAGAGTTCTTTGTTTTTTGCGCATTGAGATTTTCACACGTGAACTCTCCTACACTGCTGCCTTTGGCGCCAAGTTTAGTGTTGATGTTTTCATCTATTCCATTTCAAAGTATATAGATTTGTGGAGTTTCTGTTCTGAATAACGCGTCCTGGAGTAGCCAGTCCCGAGTGACTCGGGACTAACATATCCATTTTTTTCCAAATCAATCAATCAATCATAAAGGCACGCGACGCGCGAAATGTGAAGTATTCCGTCCTATATAGGGCAATTCACTAAGAGGCCGATAAGTGCGTGACAATATGGGTAGCAAATAAATTATTATTGCTGCATCAGCAATTTGGTGTTGACATCGTTACGTCTCGTTGCGACATAAAAGGGATTTTTGCAAGTTGTAGGTGACTGGCTATTTAATTTAAAACCCGGCTCGCTATAACAGTTAAGCATTAAATTAAGGATACGTTCTAATTTTACTTAAGGACCTTTCACGACACGTACTTCGAACTCAGTATTTCAATAGGCCTACTATAATAAGCCTAATGAGCGGCTTATTAGGCCTATTAGTCCTATAGGGCTGTTACTGGGCACCGAAAATAAATATCACTGTTGAAAATATATATCATTCTATTCTATTCGATATATTTTAATAGTCAGTACGATAGTTATGATGACTCCTATGAGGCAGAAACTACAGAAAATACAAAAAAAAAAAAACATTTTGCCCCACGCTTACTCCAAATTGGGATATTTTGTATCTTTTTCCATAATTCGAACTAGAATTAATTCAGATATCGATAACAATCAGGTCGATGGTACACTGCGAAAACAATCGACGATGTCTTGATGAAATCCACACACGCACACGCATGTACGCAAAAAGCATTATAAAATTGTAACGGCACTGCCTTGTGTAGCTTGCTAGGTGAAAAGTACCCAAAACAATTTCATATCTACCCATCTAGTAGAAACAAGATAACCACTTTCTCAATTAATGAATTAATTCTTGTAATTCGAGCATGAAGTGAGCAACGCGTGTATCCGCCCGTAGCAATCCCCTGTAAAGCGTGCTTTGACTGCACCTTTACGTGCACGTAGGAGAAACAACCAAGCAGTATGTCACTGGCCACCTCTCTTATAGCACGGTCCGTCAATACTCTTTCTTGTCAGAAAACTCCGTTATACAACAGACAAGGTCACTCAGGGACCCTAGCTCCCGCGTGGGGGCGATGGCGTCGCGATCGGTGGAGACACCCTCGTGGAGCAGACCGGTATTTTTTAAGGCTGGTTTCGGGTTCAGAAACTCAACTCCACTCTCGAAACGGTCCACGATTTGAATCGGTACATTTGAGTTCAGTGAACCCTTTTTTTTTAAATTCCGTGTTAGCGCTGCGAAGCAACTGTGGCTATGAGCGGCGTACAGATGCCGACAGATGGAGAGAGGACAGCAGGAAGGAGTGGGGGACATGGGGTTAGTATGCGTCCTGGCCCGACTTCAGGAGGAACTGTGCCGACATTCGTCTGGAAAGTCTCGGAAAAATCAGGGGAAACCTCAAGCAGCACCGCCGGCGGTAGGATTGGAACCCACCACCTCCCAGTCTTCAGCACGACCTCGGCTACAACCAACAAACGGGACGCCTTAACCCGTTCGGCCATGCCGCTGGTGGTTTAGTGAACCTAAATTCTGGCCTGTTGACTGAGTGTAGATTGCAACTTTCGCTGTTGTCTTTTTCTGACACGCAATATTTTGCATGCATGAAGAAGACCGAGAGACACGGACACAGAAGGGGGGGGGGGGGGGGACGACTTGAGAACTTGAGAAGTCTATCGCTTTCTGTGTCCGTGTCTCTCGGTCTTCTTCATGTATCTACACCAGCTAGCCTTCACCCCTTCCCTTGTTTCATTCGCAAAATTTTAATTTTGCTCTGGCTCTCAATGAAGGTCGAAAAACATCTTCGATATTAGTGCATTTTGTTACATAATCATTCGAAAATGACGATATATTGTGGGGCAATGACTGCTTTCCGTAGTTACTGCGTGAGCGCGGAACTTTCCAAAAGCGTGATTTTCTTGTGTTTATTGCAATAGTTTATCGAAGCTGGAACAGCGATAGAAGTACGAGGTCATCATATTTTAGCGCGGGCAGATAAGGCTTCCGAAGACGATTCTTACAGAAATCCTATACATTAATAATATGAAGCGAGCTAAATATGCTGGCGGTATGAGAGCTGCAGGATACACCTCCTATAAATCGTATGGCTCGTTTTCGGTGATGACATAAACTGTTGTTTTTACCATGTGGTGCCCCACATCGAATCGTTCACTCACACCGTATCCTCGTTCTTGTGTGTTTCGCCTCGTGAACGCGTAAGGTTCTCATACGAAGGCACTTGCTTGGCCTTTTAATTGCCTTGATCTCGCACATTTTAAGTGGTTATTTTTCTAATTTGCGGCTAGTTATGTTTTTAAAGTGTAGTGAAAGGATTGGTACGCTATATGGCTTGCAAGAGAAACACCACAGGATTGGTTGTTTTATGCGAGCATTCCACCTGAACTATTTCGTGAAGCGGTATCTGCTTCAGGCTATTTCAGCTGAGTAGGTTTTCCGTTCGCTTCCGATTCAGCAAAAAAATTAATAAGTAATGGGTATGAGCGGACTTCGTTTACAAAGCAGATTTGGCAGTACATCTTTCCCTGCAAGCTGAACTTGCACCATAATACACGTTATTGTATTGACATCAGGGTTGCGGAGTTGGAATGATTCCGGAAACATTCCGATTTATCAGAGCCCGGAATGGAATTGGAATGGAATGGCGGACACTGTCCTGGGAATGGAATGGGAATGGAATTAGGCATTTTTTCGCAGGCGGAATGGAATTGGAGTGTAATGGTCTAGGTGCCACACGGTCAAGGGCGATGGTTTGGTTTGGTTTTAAGAAAACATAAAATGGAGATTTTGGCTTCAGTAGTGTGAGGCCCGCAACCCCACATCTTTTGCACTAGTTACTTTAGTGGAAAACTCCTGTAATGATGATAATTGCGATAATTGCGTGTTTACGTCGCGAGACAACAAACTCCTGTAATGATGATGCCAATGAATAGGAAGATGAGGAAGAGAGGAGGGCGAAATAACCTTGTCTTTGTGCTTTTTCCGTGCTGGGTAATGTCAATCTCGTCTATAGCACTGCTGGGCTAGCTAGTACGGTTACCGGTCCTAATTCTTTTATTGGTGGAATTAAAGGAATGGAATGGGGTTGCCAAGCCATTCCAGGAGTGGGAATTCACCATACTTTTTCATTCCGAGGAATTTAAAGGAATGGAATTATCACAAATCTTCATTCCTCGGAATGGAATTGGAATGGAATGGGTGATCCCATTCCGCAACCCTGATTGACATCATGTTAAAAGATCTATCCTTTGAAAATTTTACGGTTCTCGGTGTTTGGTGTTGCACATGTCACACACTGATCAACTTGCAGGGGCTGAAAAAATCACGCTCATCGCGATACACCTCCACTAAAGGCTGTTAGCGAACGTTTTCTGTTTATTCCCGTAGACAAAGTCATCGTGATGCAAATCACTGTTTTGTAGGCCAAGTAAAATACTAACATTCACTTCTCGCCAAGTTAAGGCTCCCCTTGCATTAAGAAAATACTCATCACGAAATGCTCCCCCGCTCGAATCATCCTCGATGTGTGAAGGTCATTCTTACATCCCAAGCAGCAAAATGTACTGAAAGTCGGGTGCAATAGGGGTGGACGGGTTGGTGAAACGCCTTGAACAGACTCGTGAAACTAAGGAACATCGATAAGACACATACCGTCCACCCCTATTGCACTCGACTTTCAGTACATTGTGTTGCTTGGGATACGAACAGTGCGCAAAGATTGCAATAACCTTCACGAATATCTCAAAAAAGGACTTCTGCTTACGCACGCAAAAGTCAAGAACACACACACGCAAAGAAAGATTACACTTCCACGTACCCGCAGAAAGGCTATGCAAGCCATACGCGCAGGCACCGGCACACACCAAAGTCTCCCCCCAAACGACTGATACGCAGTCACGCGTCATCGGGGCGCCCTACGAGAATTTTTATAGTTTCCTGACCAGAAAAAGTATTGAGGGACCGAGCTTTTACAAGAAGACGCTGCTGCGCTGTTATAACGGAATGTAATGATAGTGAAGGGAGTCCTTAGATAAACATCTGGATAACGCACTGAAATTCAAAATGAAGGAGGCTGAAGAAGTACGAGCACGACAGCAGTCAGTAAACGAAGAACGGCCTGGGTCTGTGTACAGTATAATGGTATTGAGCAAGGAGAGAGACCTCGGCGAGTTCAGTAACGTTGGTCATAATTAAGCCCAAAAGAACAGGACGAACGAACAAAAAGCATACACGGACGGAGCGCCACTAATAACGGAGAACTTTACTGACTGCATTACACACCAAGCCACCCGGTTATATCTAACGGGGTGGCTTGGTGTATTCAACTCTGTTTAAAATGTGTGTGATCAGTCAAGTTTTCAGTTGTGAGTAGTGCTCGGTCCACGTGTGGTATTTTGTCCGGTCGTCTTGTTCCGTCGTGCTTAACTATGATGAAGAGTATTGGGGAAACTTCAAGGCCTGCTCCAACACTTGCTTCGTGCTCTGCCGTGCAAACAGCACAGGGAAAGTTACTACGCGCGTGCCAAAAAAAAGAAAAGATCTGTCCCACGCGTTTTGACTTTGTATAGTACAATACAAACGTTTTCGTCGGGATCACCCAAATGGAATTGTTTTTACAGGAGTCTCACGGTATGTATCCACACAAGAAAATCACAAACGAAGCTGTTCATTTGCATAATTTGTCTGTTGTGTTCGTTAATTCTCTACATCTGGATACGTATTCATAAAACCCAGGGGCAGGGGGGGGGGGGGGTGCGGTACGAAAGTTTATGAAATGGAAAAATAAAAGGAGAGGTCCCATTCCGCCCATTGTGACCGTTGCTAACGTCCTATCAATAATATGTTGCGGAGCGGTTGGGGCATTTTTCGATAGAAAGCGCAAGGAAGCTCGAAAGGCATTCTGCGGTGACGCTGGTAATTCAAGTTCATCTATCATTACGCTAAAGTTGCACTCATTTTATTTATAGGAGAAACTATAAAAATAACACGATCCGACTGCTCCGCGACGAATGTAGTTTATCATGTATCAGGACGTCTCAAAAAGCTTAATGGAAGTGATAGAGCCTAGTTAAGCCAGTTGAGTTTCTTGTCATCCGACACAAAGTGGATGCTCGTGCATGAAATCGAACAATGTGTGGATGGTGCGTTTCCTGTTACATGTAACTGCTCACGGTGTTGCATGTACGTGGTGTAACCAAGAACGGTCCCTTTCGGCAGGCAGAACATCCCGTTTCGGCAGACGAAAGAGAACCTCGTATGGTGAATGTTATGGCAGAAAACGTGATAAGGAAGTGTGTTTGCAAAAACTGACGAGAATCGTACCTATCGTGGCAGTTTTAATAGAAGATGCGATGGAAGTATTCCCCCATGGTTCTTCTCTCATCTTTCAGAGGGCACGCGAAAGCGGAGAGCAATATCCTTTCCCAACGCTGCCCCAATTTTGTCCTTCTCACATTTCCTAATCCAGACAGCATGATCGCAGAGTAGAGTAAAGTATGATCGCAGACCGTGAGAGAACGCGATAACGATTATAATTGTGTGACCGTGTGTCTGTGATTTTCAGTTTTTTCTTCTTCTACGTTTACTTTTCCCTTTCTTCTTATTCTTCTCGTTTCCTTCTTTTCCTCTTCTTCTTTTTTCTTTTTTTTTTTTGAATAGCAAGCCGACCTGTGTCTGGCTAACCTTTGCTTTCTTCTTTTCTTAATAAACATATCCCACCTCCCCGTAAGAGAATGACACGCATAGGTTCCCACCAAAACACGAAAAGCGTCTCCAGTCCAAGAATATTCGCGCTCGTATTAATCAAATTCGCTTTACAGACGCCAGCTAGCCGATGCCTAAACGCCTGCATGCTTCACGTCATCTCCGACAGTTTCCCGGGAGGATTCTGACTTGTTAGACAGCGGGGTAGTTGAACATTGTTCGTGTGCAGACGGCCTGAATATTTTACACACGATATTGTAATCATGTGATGGAGATGACGACGACAATACAGGGAGCACCTGCAGGAGACACCGAGGCATTCTTTCTCTTTCTCTACCCGACACATACGCAGCGTACATGTGTCGTTGGGTAGACGAGATAGGTGTGTTTTTATCGTAATCATGACGAATGCACGGGAGAGCTGCGTACCAGTCAGGTAGTGAAGGAATACCGAAGCGTGGTGGTGGTGATAGGGCTTGCCGTTGTCGGCCTCACGTATGTGGGCAACGTCACGACTCACGCCCTGGGGGAATGTGCGTCCTGGGCCGACTTCTAAGGGAACTGTGCCGACATATGTCTGAAAGCGTCTGAGGAAAACCCAGGAAAAACCCCAGACAGCACAGCCGGCACCGGGATTCGAACCCGGGTACCTCCCAGTCTCGACGTGACATGGCCAGCACGCTAACCACTGAGCCACGGGAGCTGGTTTGTTCGTTACCGAAGCTTCGTTCGTTCGTTTGTTCGTCGTTCGTCGTTCGTTTGTTTGTACCGAAGCGCCTCTTGGGGCTCTGGGTCACCACCGCCTGTGGACTGGCAAATGAACGTGCAGTTGATAGCCCGATAGCTCAGAGAAAGAGCGCATTGCTGCGCTGCTCAGCGCAATGAATGTGTAAGCCGTAACCAATTAATTATCTTGCGTCATCACTATGCGTCGACGCTGCCCTTCCGAATTTGTCACGGTCGGTACGGTACTGGTGTCGAAAGCGTCCGAAGTAAAATTGAGATTTACAATTTTTATTTAAAAATTAGAATTTTCATTTAGTTCGCTTTGATGTAACCTGTACTCCGCAAAAAGGAGACTCGAATTCGCCACGGTCATATTTTCCTACCGCAGCATCCATCTACAGTATTTCGGACTATCTACAATATTTCGGACTTCAGCTGGAAGCCATTCAGTCGCAGTACTAGGCCCTTCTTATAATACTGTGCGAAACCGCCAGGGTATTCCAATCACTGATGGAGCTATTGACAACCATCGGCTTGTTCCAGATGTTTTAGTCGCACTATTGGCCGTTTCTTTTATCAGGTTTCGTGGTTTCTCTTGTCTCATATTTTTTTTATTTTGTTATTGTGATTTCGTGTGACTCTCAGTGCTGCCTTTTCTGCTTCCTTTTTATTGCATAGGCATCGTAGAACGTGAAGAAAATCAATGTGCAAGTTTCCGGCGATGCAGAGTCAAAAATAACGAAGACGGTTAAGAGCATCAACAGTTTACTATATACAAATTAAAAACAAGACTTTCGTACAGTAGGCTGTACTTCTTCAGGTTTGAGGGCCTGTTAGAAGCGGTGAAGGATATATCGAAGTCATGTTACATCGTACAAGAGTTAAAGGGTGAGGGCTGAGAGAAACACAAACAAATGCAGTACAAATACAAACAAAAACAAAACGCAATCCATAAGAGGTGGCTAGGCAAGTTCGGACAGACATACAGATGGGTTGGAGGTACACCTGGAGGAAACAACTGCACACCGCATGAATAGACACAGAGGCTAGTTAACAAAAAAACATAGCCGCCTGAAAGCATTTCACTGGGGTCTCTGCATAGACCGTTACCTCCAGTTGACTTGTCGGCTAAACTGAACTGAAGTGTGGTCGGTCGGTCGGTCGGTTGGACGGACGGACAGACGGTTAGATGTATATGTAAATAAAAACATGGCCATGTTGCAATGGCCTACAATGCATCTGTCTACTCTATGACACTTAAGGCTGAGTGCTCAGAACCCGTTTGAGGTTGTAGGAGAAATGAAGAAAAAAACTAAAAGCAAGAAAGCAAGACGAAAGAAAACGTAACTAAGGAGTGAAGTTACTGTCGGATGTGTGTGCGGAAGTAAAATGAGGAAGCGAAAATATCAAGTGACGTTCAGTTTGTGACATCAAGTATGTTGTCAGTGTGTCAGTTCTCAGTGTGACATGTTCAGTATCAAGTGACATCGTATCAGTTACAGCACTCTGCGCTAAACGTCTCTGAGCTCTAGACCTTAGTGTCCGCCTCAGTGTCCTTAAAATATTGAACTAGAGCGCGAAATATTGGACTATATAGCTATGAGCCCAATATGGCGCCATGGATTTTTCCTGATTGCCAAAAGCACGGTGCGCACAATAACTCACGCATTGTCTAGTTAAATAGGTCAAGTCCAAGCACGACTTTGTGCATGCTGCGCAAGTTTCGAAGTGTCCAACTTTATCAGCGACGAATTCTAAACCCTTATTCAGTGGCCCAAACGCCATGCTGTTGGCTTCAAACAAAGTGAGGCACAACTCCGACTATGACAAAATGTGTGCCTGTATGTCCGTTCCATCTGAGTACGTGTTCTTCATTGCCTTCGCAGCTGGTACTTTTCTGTCTTTTCACACACGACAACAAAGCTCTTTAAGATGGACACCAGCAAGCGAACATAGATGGAAGGAGAAGGTTGAAAAGATAAGAAACCCGGTGTAGGTGTAGACGATTCCATTGTTACTATACTTTTTTTTTTTTTCTTTGCCAGTGTGCAGCAAGGGCAGCCCGCATGAAAGCTCGTTAAGCATTCCTGCTCCAACAGTTTTTTTTTTCTTTTTCTGTTATTCTTTGAGCCTGCTCCCCCATGCAATGTTCGCTAGCTGTCGCTATGCGGCACGGCCGCTTGGTCCGCAAACGTTAGCGGTTTGTTCATCAGGTGGGTCTGGGCGTCTGCCTAGCCCACATGGAGAATGTCATGTCTGTCCAACATTCAGTGTCGGAAACCAGACTTTAGTGGTGAGTCGCGTTGTAATGCCCTGTAAACTTTGATACAGGTTATAGAAACATGTAGTTGGTTCGGTGTGGCAAATGCAGCAGTGCAACTGAAAGGTTGTGTCTAGTTATGTCATAATGTCACAACTATGTCAAAATATGCAGATATACAAGCTACTCCTATATATATGCAAATAAGAGATAAACTAGAGAAGCAAACCAAATGCAACCCCAGGATGTCCAAGAGACACAAGAAAAAACAAACAGGGGCCAACTAATGAATGAGTCGAGCTAACGAGACAATAGCCCAAATGTCAGTGGACCAAATACAGCAATGGCCCTCCGTTTTCTTTCTTTTTTTCACTCTATTAAACATATCCACCGCCCCACCCCACCCCTCAACGGACTGCGCAAACGTACCCTGCCTTTAAGACAGTAGCCGAGGCACACGGAGACTTCAGAGAGGCAGCGAGAGGAATCTAATGTTATGAATGCAATAAGTGTATCTAGCAAAAATGAATGGAGTAAGGTTCAAGTATGGTTGAGCCGATTTTAATAGCCGCATGTTTCTTCTTTTTTCGTCTAATCTAGTCTCAGTAGATTTTCCCGCCCTGCAAGGAAGGTTACGCAAGAATATTGCAAGGTCTCACAAAGAATACAGAAATCCAGTTCTCGTCGCATAGCATGGTTCCCAAGCCAAGAGGAGGTGACGCGGGTTCGAATCTCCGCACCGGTGGTGCTGTCTGGGGTCTTCCGGCAGGACCCCCCATCCGCCACTCCTTACCTGTTGTCCTCTCTCCATCTGTTCTCGTCTGTACGCCGCTCATAGCCACAGTTGCTTCGCGGCGCTTACGCGGAATGAAAAGGAATACAGCAAACCGCACCAGGTCTCATTTTATTATTATTATTATTATGCCCAATTGTACAACATCGAATGCTTTGGTCAAATGTAAATAAGCAATACATACTTCGGAGTGGTTATAGTCGAGAAAACATGTTAGTCGTAAGTACCGGCTTACTGCAAGTGCACATCGCGCTTTCATTAGTCGTTAAAAATAAATACGGGGCCTTATAAACACCAATAATCTCGCAAGCTTGAAGCATAACTTTGTCGGCAGAACACTGTTATGGTGTATTTGGTCTTGAGGTCGCGTAAGAGATATACCGCGATGATATTTGGTGAAAAATCAACCTTTGTAGCCAAAACTACATAGATATTCATTGTCTAACGTCATAGAAATCATTGTGTGCGAGGTTTCATCGCTCACATTTCATGACAATGGAGCTTGGAACATCCGGGAACAAATTTTCGGCGGTGAGCATACTATTGTCCTCATACCGCTTATTGTACTACAGTGAACCGCATTTGCAAATCAGTCATTTCAGGATTCAATTAATATTTCGTGAGCTCTGGGAGAAATGGCATTCTCTATTAAGCTTAAATGGGGGGGGGGGGGGGCGCTTCTGAAAGAGGTAGACGTTGGACAATGCCTCACGAACAATCGTTGACAGTTATCGCTTGTGTTGTGTTCTGCGCAGCGGGGGCCGGATCCAGTTGCGAAACTGAAATAATTCGGGGTAGGGAGTAGTCGGGTCTACTATACCGCAAGGTTTTTCCGTGAATACGTCTCGCACGGGGCATAGAAACGTCAGACATCGGTTTACAAGAGTGCATTCATTTCACACATATATTACGATGATCTCTTAGAAGCTAATGTTAGAATTAGGGTGTGACGTCACGCCGCCGGAGCTCCTGCGGCCGCGGAAGCAGCTATGATCCGTAAAATTCTTTTATTTAACATCTAAGAACCTTTCGGAAGAAAAAATTAGCAGGGTAGATTGTCAGCCCATACCGAACATAGCGGTATCGGTTTCATAGCTAGGTTGCCGTGTTCGACAGTCCTTTTAGCTCTTAAACACTGGTTTGTGTAGCACTGGGCTATCATAACTGAAGTAACTTACGTAAGGCATGCTCTAAGGCATCTCTACTAAGGCATACTCAAGTCCAAAGCCCTCACAAATGTCAGATGCCTTTTATTAGCCCGTAATGCCTCCGCAGATAAGTCCTGGACTTTAGTGCAAGGTCACCTCAAATTGTAGCCTGCGGTGCTGCGTACACTAATCGACTCTAACTTCACACTTTTGGCAGCGCAAAGGAGACAGGTGCGCTCAGCAAGACGACAGAGTGAAACAGTGGTCTAGCCGGAGGGGGTCAACCCCTGGAAATCGTAGCTCTGGTGGTGCATTTGGGAGGGAGGGGGGGGGGGAATCCTCCTATATGTAAAGTGCCCATAGAACCACCTCCCGAAATATTTTTATGGCTAAGCCACTGGAGTGAACCACAGTTTTGACAGCCAACTTAAACGCGTGCTGAGGGAATGGTCCAGGCAAGTTTCGTTGTAGCTTTTAACCTTCCAGAGATAAGAGATTACTAGGTCAAGGGGAAAGGCCAGGTCGGGCGCCCCGCCACTTGGCCTCGTAATCTCTAATTAATAGTTTTTCAGTGACGAAAGTGACAGCTTTCGTGTCGTTCGGCTTTCCAGGATGCCACCCCAGCTCGGTGCCGATTTTAAAAACGGATTCACGTCAAAAGTGTGCCGTACGGACTAATACTAACAGACTAGTACTAACAATAGTGAGTGATAGTAGACCGTCGATAACGTCACGGTGAAGCTACCGTGCCTGCCGGAACCAATGACAAAGTGCACGACTCAGAATCTTATCAGTTGATTCGGTGCGGTAGACACGGTAGTCCGGGAGCCACGTTGTCAACCGTCTACTAACGCTCACTCTGCTGCATCCAATCGACAGATAAGATTCCGGTCATGTACTCTGCAATTAGTCCTTGTAGGTGCAGTAGCTTCATGGGGGACGTTATCAAGGGCCTAAAAGCACTCTAATTGTTAGTAGGCCGTTGATAACGTCACCGTGAAGCTATGGTGCCTACGGAAACCAATAACAGCGTGTATTACACAATCTTATTCGTTGATTGGGTGCGGTAGATATCGTTCTCCGAAAGCCACATTATCAATGGTCTACTAGCACTCCGTAATAAAGGTAGACTACGCCTCAATGTGGCTTTCGCCCCACAATTCGAATGCATGATCACAAGTTATAGTACAAGCCTCTGCTCCATCTCCGCTGTCGTGGCGAACACCCAACACATTCTTATGGAATGTGCACTGTACGGCCCGCAAATGCGGATACTGTGTGATGAGCTTGCTCGTATCAGCAAGAGACCGCTCAACTTAGCTGCACTCATTGGCCCCTATGAAGATCCTGTGCTCCATCTTCGGATTCTTCACCTGTTCATGGACTTCCTGTCGTCCACTAGATTGCTCCAGACGCTTTAATTTGCTGTCGTGTTTTCATCCTTCTTCCATCATCTTCGTATAATGTTCCACGTGCAGTGGGGTAGGGTACCGCACCGCCGCGGTGAAACACCTCATCTCATTGTCAGCATCTATTGTTATTGTAACAAAGGTTAAGGCTAATGATTTATTTTAGGTTCGGATCCTGTGTAATGTATTCGTGATCAAGTTTTCGTACCAATGTAAATATCAACTTCTCATAACACGCTTGATATATACAGTATCGACTAAAATATCCAACTAGCGTAATAGCAATTCCTTCAATAGCATATTCGCAATGTCGCATTTACACAAACTTCCAAGTGTTGCTAACTAAAGCGCTCTGTTGACAACACATATCCTGCCCGAGCGCGAATGTAGCCTATTGGCCTATGTAACCTAAGTCATGATCCGGTGTTTTCAAGGCAGATCAGTAAAAAAAAAATTTCCTGATCACACACAACGCATATTGCGGAAAATATACTGAATATACTAAGGGAACAAATCTCCCTTTATTGGCAGGAAAAGTGCTCGCCGATCTAGTTGTTATACATTCTAAAAACAGAATGCCCCAGTACTGATACGACATTCATACGCTCTTTGAAACGCTCAGTTCTTGCTCTTATGCATTGTGCTTCCCCCTGCTCAAACTTTCTTTTGAAATCAAAACAACGTAGCGGCAGCGCGCTGCCTCCGAACTCCATTAATGCTGTCAACTGCGCATAATTTATGGTGGGTGCACGAAAAGAGCATGCGGCGCACTTTCCTGCAAAACTATACGGATGCTGTACGCGAGGCAGCCTTATGCAGAATATAAATGGTGTGGCGGAACCACGTGTACTCTCCGGGCGCGTGATCATGATACGCAAGATGTAGAACCTCCAATCTGTCTCTCTCTCTCTCTCTGACATGAAAGTATGCTTACGTGTCGTCATGTGTTGGGTACAGAATGAGACTGCGATCTTTCTTCAGTTCGATTTCCTTAATAGCAAAATGTACTGAAACTTCAACAACATATAAGAGAAAAGAAGTCCTCCACCGTTGTAATTAAGATGTGGATACCAGGCCGCGGCCTGTAGGAGCTAACCACTACTTTATTTCTCTCTTAGATAGTCATCCACGAACCATCTCAGGCGTTGCTTTGGCGGTGCGCAGACTAGCCCAGATGGAAAACGGTACAGCCGCCATCATGCTCCGCGTAATGAAAGCTTGAGAACGGACAATTCTAGAGGGGGCATGTCAGTTGACCTTTCTCCTTCTTCAACACCGATAACACGTATAATTGTCCTGAATATTGCGGACGCCTGTAACGTGACCACCATTACTCACTTTCGTTTCAGTTGGAGCAGCATCAGCAATGACTTTTGCGGGACAACCGTACCCTTGCCACCAGCCCAGGTAGGCAAAGCGCTCGTCTTCCCCAAGTTCCTCCTTACCCGACGGTCGACCAAAACGTTACTCCCAACAAGAATCATGTTCACAAGCATAACGTGCTCCCTCTATAGTTCGGCAGGGAGGATGTGGTAGCATCATGTCCCCACACTGTAGGAATGCTCTAGCTGTACAAATGGAAATTAGCATCGTCGTACACATGTTCACCCGACGCACGTCAACGCGTAACCACGTGTGTTGCGTCCTGCAGGTGATGATCGGGTTGATGCAAGGTGCCCAAAACATTGTTTCTGTGATGTTGCATCGAATGGCTACCTGGGTACCTTACGGCTGTTGACGTTTGGGGCATTACTTGACAGTGAAGGAAAAAAGTACTAAAAAGAGAGAGAGAGAGAGAGAGCAAATGTGACGGCAACTTGGCTCATCCCAGCAGATCGTGCTGCAGTCCAACTGTCATAGCACATTAACATTTTTTTACACCGGTGTCGGTTGACTGTGCCTTTTGGCCGTCATTTTCCTCATATGGTCGGAAGAGCCGACCCATTGAATTGTTCGGTATGTGCAATGGTTGAGGAGAGTGAGCATATTATAATGCACTGCAGTAGGTATCATCGCAAATACCACACTAAAAGCTACACTTTCTCGACTAGACGGCAGGGTGTTCGATATAGTGAAGGTGCGACTTTGGGCACCGAACACAAGGGATGCTGCCTTGGTGGCACTTGTGAAATTTCTTAAGAGCTGCGGGATGGATACAACTTTCTAGGATTCTCTGTGCATGATCATGGGATAATTGTGAACCGTGGATAATTGTAAGTAGTGGACTTCTAGTGAACATGTGAATAGTGGACTTCTGAATAGCAAACAGGTGAATAGTGAATAGCGAACTTGCGAGTAGAGCACCTGAGAAGTATTTTTTGGGGTGCGGGGTTGGGGGTTGGGGGTGAGAATTTATGTTAGGAGTAGTAGAACACGTCGGGAGACAAGCTCAATTTCTCCTCTCTCTTTTTTTTTTCTTCCTTACAAACAAACAAACTTTTTTTTTTCAGGAAGAAGCCAAGCTGCTCGTGCTGAAACAATCGTATGCTCTCTAACCGAAGCAATACAGACGTTCCCGAAAACGCAAATGAGAAAATGATACGGAGGGAGAACGTGTAGTGCTATGACCTCATCACTTGATTTTTCCTAAAATTTTTCCTCTTTTTCTGATTCTACTGTGGAAGATTACTGCACGTACGGAAGGCGAAAGATGCCCTAAACAGTTGTCCCGCTCGAGTGCATTAGTTTCGCCTGACACTCGTTTCGTGGTTGCCGAAGAGAAGCGACGAAGAATAATTCCTTCCTTCCTAGCGTCGAGATCAAACGACGCCGAAAAGAAGGGCACAGAAAATCCTTCTAATTTCCCTCGAGGAAAACAATGGGATGACGGGGTTGCAAGACTACTGCGACAGCGGAAACGTTGTAATTGTCTCCTATTGTTGCTTACACATGTGTGCGCACATGAGGTCTGCAGCTAAACGGAACGTACAGCTGCTAAAAGATGACGTTGAGCTACTGGTGTGTCCTTGCTGTTTGAGTTACCGCAACGACTTGGATGGATGGATGTAGAAAGAACAAAATGGAGTTGTAGCTGCGCCGGTGCGACGAGCTGCTCCGTGGAGCTTGGTGTGTGTTTTAGCACTGAACACTTCGCATTGAGTTTCGAGCATTGAGCTGGTCTTAAAAGATGTCTTCAGCGCGTATGTCCTTGAAGTAGCTCGCCAGGACACACAGCGCGACTTGTCGGTGCTGCGGTACCTTCTCGACGCTGAAGGGTCGACGGTGAATTTTATCGAGGGTGTTTTTCAAAGTTTTCCAACTGGAGTGGAAGCGTCGACAGGTGGTCAGCACGTACTCTGTGTCCTTAAGGGTTCCGCGTGTTGAACAATTAGGCGAGCGAATGCAGACACGGCGAATGCGAACGGGACACTTTGTCGTAGGCGATGAATTACGGACTCTATCGGTAGTGGCAACTTAGATAGGAGGCAACAGGTGCAGTTTGGGACACTGCGTGCGGGGAACCAGGGCTGCACAGAGTCACACGGTCTTAGATAGCCGATTTCGTAATGAAGCGAGCAAATAGTTAGCGTCACATTTCGCGAAGTAAATTTTCTGTGTAGGTCCGTTATGCATGGTGTGCATTTCGACCAGCACGGTCCGCCTGCTCGTTTGCATTGATACCGCTGTGCCGCGGAATCCACTCTATTATGATGCTGTGGCCCTTTGTTACTACAGAGTTGTAAGCTGCTAGGACATTGGAGACGACTGATGCAGAGAGAATTTCGCCGCACCTTGCAGTGCTTAGAGGACAGATTTCGAGTCCAAGAAAATAGTCCATGAAGCAGCGCTGGGCAAGATACTTCAGAAAAGTATCTTCGATGCCGATACTCGATACCCTCAAAAATTGTATTTCCGCCGATACAAGATACAGAACCGAAATTGATTTTCTATACAGATACTCGGTTCTGTATCGTCGATACTTCGATACATAACTGAAATCCCGAATATAATACAGCTGGTGTTATGATTAGCGAAGTTTATATTACTGAAATCACAATATAATAAAGCTGGTGTTATGATTCGCGAAGTTTACATCACTGAAATAACAATATAATAAAGCTGGTAATATGATTAGGGAAGTAAAAACATTTATTCGTTATTTCTAGAGCCTTTAGTGTATTTTTATAGCGCACTTTTTCTGACAGGGTTTGAACGTATCCGACCGCACGGATTTAATGAAGCTGCACTGTCTAAGCAGCTAGTCTTGTTAGAACTTTAGACTGAAGCCATGGGTACGTTGAAACGATCGCATCAATAAGCAGCCTAGCAAAAAACAATTCTTTAAGACAATGTTCTTCGTGCGTACCGGTCTGTGAGCACTTGACTATACATACGAATAAACCTGAAACTTTTTTTCTGCTGCTTTTATCGTTTGGTACTGCAGTACTTACCCGGTAGCCTCTGACTTTGCCTCTGACTTGATTTTCTTAGTTGGCCGTTGTGAATTGTGAGCTGTAGAACGGGTTACAATGCTCAAGATAAGCCGGCGGTTATTATTTCCGCATGGCAGACGCGGAATCCACACTTCAAGTCAAGTGGACGTGCTCTTGCGCACTGAGGAGGGGGACATCGGGCAGCGCAGTTCCAGAAGCCGTGAGGTTGGTCCTGTGTAAGGCGTTTTCGGCGCGCCCGCCGTAGAAAGAGAAGGAAGAGATTCTTCTGGAACCAACTGGAAGCCGCGCGCGCCCACGAGCGCGTCCCAGGGCAGGGCCCAGGGCCTCCTCTCCGGGCGACCTTGACGATGGAGCGCGCGCGCGGACGTAAGCTTCGAACGAATTTATGCTCGACATATCTACGCCGCTGCGGCCTGGCTTGTACTACCGCCTGAGCGAGCGCCGCCGACCCTAAGTCTCACAACAGCCTCAATATTTGCGTCTTTTTTTAGTATCGAGTATCGTTAAAATACACGATACACTAAAAATGTATTTTCGATACCGATACTCCGATACTCTCACTTTTGGCACGCGATACCTAATACCGATACACAAAGTGTATCGAAAGATTGTATCGAAGATACATGTATCTGCGATACTGCCCACCACTGCCATGAAGCCTGGGTTTCCATTGACGCTATATGTGTAGGAGAGCTTCCTCGATCGCGTAGAGCTATGCAGCAGTTGAAGACGTCCTGCGAGACAGACTGATTGCACGGTGCCCTTCTGAGGACGTAACAACGAATGCGCATGTTGACGACTCTTGTGTAGTGAACACATCTCTAACAACAACAACATAGATGAATGGATGATGATGATGTGGGATGTTCCCCTGCGTTGAGTGCAGGACCCTACCCCATTCCAAAGAGGTTAATATGAGAGGATGAAGAGACAAGGAAATCCCTACAGTTCGTGAAGGAGGCCGGTGGCCCACGGAAAGGAAAGAAAAGCGCCAAGTGCACGGCACTGATGTCCAGGGTTACTCCATGGGCCGAGAACTTTGCAGATGTTGAATGGCCTCTGATCGAGCATTTCAAGTTGACATTTAAAGGCCCGTCGCTCTCATACGTACTGGCTGCAGTCTTCTAAAATGTGTCGGATTGCTGCCGGGACACCACAAGTTGTACACAGCGCCGTGTTGCTGTGGCCCAGCCTATACCGGAGTGCAGGGGTGAATGCGACGCTAAGTCGTAAACGACGTACGAGAGAGGTAAAGAGGCGAGGGAAACCGCCTGGCATTTCAAATAATAGTGTTGCGTCAACAGCATACAGAAGCGACCACCGGGTGATGTCATGACACCATTCCTGATAGGCCCAAGGCGAAGTCAATGCGGACAAGAGGGAGCGTCTATTCCCATTCGAAAGTATGATGGGGACTGCTGAGCGGCGATGGTGAGCCGCAGCAGCTGCCCGATCCGCTACTTCATTGCCTCTTATGCCAATGTGGCTAGGAACCCATTGGAGGGTCAGCCGGTGGCCCCTGTCTTCTAAAACCTTGAGCGTCGTCAAGATGTTCACTACCACCGGAGCCAAGGAGCGACGGATGCCCATGTTGTCCATCTGTAACTGTGTGCTGAAGCTCGGAATACTGTGCAACCATGTACCGAACAAGTTGCATTAAAACGGGCCCAGGAGCGACCTTCTTTGACTTGAGGCCTGGCACCTCTGGTTATACAGCAGATTGTCTCAACGTCCAGTAGGAACTGGTAGCTGTGTAGGCAGAGGCTTGAACCGAGGTATTTTTTAAAAATAGGGCGTCAGAGCTTGGTGAATGCTCGACTCTGATGGCGTACCAATCCAGCGAGCCGACGGGTGCTTGACGGGTCATGCTGTCCAGTTCGTGGCGTTGCGTCCGATTCTAAACCCCGTAGCAACATGTGGGAGCGGATTCCGCGTCTCCAGGAACCACGCCAGGCGGTTTAGGTTCAGCTTTTCGAATATTTTACACAGACTTACTAGCCGGAAGGATTCCAAAACTTTTGGTCACTTCCCTGGTTTGAGCTCTGGAACCCCTAGAAAAGTTCTCCAAGCTGGCGGTACATGACCAGTGCCCACGATTTGTATATTAGCGTCAGAACGTCTATCGTAGTCTTGGGTCCCAGGTTAGCAAGCGACTGACAGGAAATATCATCAGCTCCAGGTGAGGCGTTTGTTCTACAGCGGAGGAGAGCTGTTCATAATTATGGCATGGTGAAGGCACAGTTGAGTGAGTCATCAGCGACCGATTCTCTCATATCAGTTGAAAACTCAAAAGAAGTGGCCGATATCCTGAGCAGCTCTGTCGAAGTTGCTACTGATGGCAGCGATATAACCTTGCAGAAGTCATCTCCAACTGTGATTTCGTCGACTCCTCGATTCAGCGCATGCGCCTGGAATGGATATTGTTGTGTGACAGGCGAACTGAGACTCCGCACGACTTGCCAGATTCGCCCTGTGGGACTGTATGGAGACAGAGTGGTGACTCATCTTACCTATTATGCATTTATTGTGGTTAACTGGTTACGTTCTTCGAGTACATGACATTAACCAGCAAAAATATGGGCGTTCGGCATGCTGAAGACTGAGAGGTGGTTGGTTCGTATCTTCCCACCGGCTGCGCTGTCTCTGGTTTCCCCCGATTTTTCCAGCAGGGTTTCCAGATGGATGTCGGCGCTGCTCCCTATTAAGTCTACCCAGGATGCATGCTTAGCATTTGTTTACCAACTTCTTTCTGCTGTCCCCTCTCTATTTGTTCACGTCTGAACGACGTTGCAGCGGCATTTGTTTCGCAGTACTCATACGGAATCAAACAAACACGCAAGAAATGAAATGCAGTAAGCAGAACAATACAATATAATAGAGGCATCGTCTATCGAATTACGTTTACGTGGCATATGCAGTTCGTTAGATAATTTATCTGACTATTCAGGCCTATGGCCTTCTTGTTTTGATACAGTGCATATTGTTCTATAATTTTCATCTAAAGAAAAGAAGAATGCGAAAAATCATGGATTGATTTTTAATGAAGCGCGCGGTTATTCACAGTAACACCAAATATTTAGAACGCAGAATTAATTTCTTCGGTGCATATGACGGGGTGAAGGGATATCTACAACAACAACAACAACAATAAATGAAGAAGTGATGATGACATGGGATGTTTCCCCGTGGTAGCCACAGGACACTACCCCATTTCACACTCCCCTTCACCCCTTTCACCCCTTTCAAGCACTCGCGCTAGCAACCTCACGCTCGGAAATCGACGTTGCAAATGAATACTGTGCCCGTCTAACGTCAGCTTCGATGTCTCAGGGATCGTCAGCTCGTGCCATCCCGGTCGTCCTGGAATCCTCGCAGGAGCAATGTCTGGATGTCCCGTTCTCCTTCATGGAGTTGGAGGCTGCCCTAAGGAAATCACCCCCTCACACCTCTCCTGGGCCTGACTGTATTACGTACAAGGCCCTCCAAAATCTACCCCTCCATGGCCGACACGCACTCCTTAAGCTCTACAATAATTGTTGGCGGGATGGTGTTTTCCCAGCAGAATGGAAGAATGCAATGATAGTGCCGCTCCTGAAGCCAGGCAAGTCTCCACACGCCATTGATGCCTTCCGCCCAATTGCCCTCACCAGCTGTGTTGGGAAGGTTATGGAACGGATGGTATCCGCACGATTGAACTGGTATTTTGAGAGCACCCGATTCTTTCCTGAAGCTATGGCTGGTTTCCGGCAAGCGCGGTCCGCGATTGACAATGTCATCGATCTCGTCTCCTCCATCCAGCAAGCAAAGTCTGATGGGCTCCTAACGGCCGCTGTCTTCCTGGATGTAGCGAAAGCATACGACAGTGTTCTCCATAATGTTCTAGTCGCGTCGCTTCAAGAAGCTGGTGTGGGTGGCTGTACCCTTACCTGGTTGCAAGCCTTCCTCTCTGACAGGTCTCTGTTCGTACGCACAGCAGATGGTGACAGTGCCAACTACTTTGTGCATCGTGGAGTTCCACAAGGGAGCGTCCTCAGCCCGCTCCTGTTCAATGTCATCCTGGCACACCTCCCGTCTCTCCTGCCCAAGCATACCAATATCACGATCTATGCCGATGACATTTGCATATGGACCTCTGCAGCGCGCCGTGATGCCATTCAGCGTCGTCTGCAACGTGCCTTAGACCTTCTTGTGGCGCATCTTGCTGACCGTGGGTTGTCGGTCTCGCCGGCTAAGACAGTAGCTATGGCATTCACGCGGCGCTCCTTCACCAAGTACCCCCTACTGCTAGCTGGCTCTAGACTGAACTACGTCTCGCATTATCGGTATCTAGGCATCATCATTGATAGGGGACTGACATGGTCGCGGCAGATCAACTCCCTTTCTGCTAGCGCCCGCATCTACTGTAATGTGCTCCGGCACCTCTGTGGATCCACATGGGGCCCGTCCTGTGCTGACCTCCATCGTGTGCACTGCTCCCTGTTGCTTGGCGTTATGCGCTATAGCCTGCCTGTCCTCTATGGGCTCTCCACCACTCACGAGCGGGAGCTGCTCAATATTCAAGCCAGAAGTCTCCGTCTCTGTTTGGGAGTGCCAAAGACAACCGAAACCTTCTCTGTTTTGGCGGAGGCACGCGAGCCATCGGTGCTTATTATTCGCGATAGTGTCGCCTTACACGCGTACACACGTTATCTTGTCCGCCATCCAGCCCATTACCTCTGTGACATTGCGCAACGTTATCCCGCATCTGCATTCGGTCAAGCTATTTGCCGTTTACGAAGCAACATCCCCTCAACTTCCGCCCGGACTTCCTTTGCGCCACCCATGTGGACACTTCACTACCCCACTGTACAAACGTCAATTCCGGGCCTTAGGAAAAAGAAGGTTGTGCCAACAGTTGTGGCCTGCCAACTGACCTTGTTCCAAATCTACAGTCACCACCGGCATCGCACCCAGATATACACCGATGCTTCAGTCTCTCTAGTTGGGTCGTCTGCTGCCTTCTGCATCCCAGAGGATGGAGCTGAGCACGGCTTCAAGCTCCCTCTTATGTCATCTGCTGAGGCCGAGGCATTCGCACTACTGGCCGCTTTGAGACATGTCTCCTCGTGTGCGCCCAGGGCCTGGTCGGTCCTCACTGACAGTAAAGTGGCTCTGGAGGCGCTGGCCTCTTACTCTGCCGCAGTCATCAGTGACACCTATACCACGATCATCGCCCTGCACTCTGAACTTGTATCACTGGGACACGAAGTGGTGTTCCAATGGATCCCGAGCCATGTCGGAATTTCAGGCAATGATCGTGCTGACGCTCTTGCTCGGCAAGCCCACGACGCTGAGCAACCAACTGTCTTTCCCCTTGCGCACTCTATGTGCCAGCTGAAAATCCGCCGCTTCACTGCCAACCGCACACAGCTCTTTCAGCAAGAAGCTATACGCACCAATGCCTTCCTCAAATCCATTGACCCTTTAATGACATATGCTGTGCCTGGCCGCATCCCGCGCATCGAGGAATCGCTGATTCATCGGCTGCGGCTGAATGTGGCCCGAACTCCTCTCCTCCTATTTAAGATGAATCAGCACCCATCACCTCTTTGCCCAACGTGCAACGTAGAAGCCGATGTGCCACACATTCTCATTGCCTGCCAGCGGTACGAAGTCCACCGATCGAGTCTCCGGCGCCGCCTTGCTCATCTAGGCTACCGAGAGCTTTCCCTCGCGGTGCTACTTGGCCCTACCCAGCACGCTGAAGTCACGTCTGCGCTGACACGATTCCTTCGGGAATCTAAACTCCTGGGCATTCTCTGATGCGCAACGATTAGTGAAGGAGCTGTTACTTCTGTATTTTTTTATAATTTTCTGTACCCCAGCTGTTTTCTTCTGTTTGCTTGAAAGCATTAGGGAATAGCAAGCCCACACCGTGGCTAACCTTTCCCTTTCCTTCTTACTTTGCATTAAACATATTCCCCCCCCCCCATTTCACAGTGGTTAATATGAGAGGATGAATTATGGTGAGAATGAAGCAACGACAGGTCGGAGTTCTGTTTAGAGCTCTTCAAGGAGTCCAGTGGCCTGCATGAAAACGAAAAGGGAGCGAAGAGCCCGGCACTGATGTTCAGGGGAGCTCCATGGGCCAAGTACTTTGGACAAGCTGAATGGTCTATGGTCGAGGAGTTCAAGTTGGCGTCGAAGTACCCGGCGTTCACACGTGTACCGCTCACAGTCCTCGATGATATGGGGGATCGTAGCTGGGGTGCGGCAAGCTAGGCACAGCGCCGTGTTACTGTAACCCAGCTTAGCACGGAACGCAGGGGTGAAGGCGACGTTGAGTCGTAGACGCCGCAGGAGTGTCGTAAAGCTGCGAGGGAAGCCACCTGGCATCCTAAATGATAATGACGGGTCCACTGCATGGAGGAGCGACCATTGAGTGATGTCATGCAGCCATTGCTGGCGGGCCAAGGGTGACACCAACGCAGACAAGTAGGAGCGCCTATCCCCGTTAGAGAGGATAATGGGCAGGGCTCTGGAGATACGGTGGGCCGCAGCAGCCGCCAAATCTGCCTCTTCGTTGCCCTGAATGCCGGTGTGGCCGGGGACCCACTGTAGGGTCACCCGGTGTCCCTGTTCGCCGAGCACCCTGAGCGCCGTCAGGATACTAACAACCACCGGGGCCAACGAGCCGCGGATGCCCATGGTTCCTACACATTGCAGGGCTGATTTTGAGTCGGTGTATATCACCCAGGAACGGGGAGGGTACTTTGAGACAGACTTTAGAGATAACAAGATGGCATACAGCTCCGCAGAGGTCGACGAAGTGCGATGTGACAGGCGGAACCCACATGATAGTGACTCCTCCGGTATGACAAAGGCAGCGGAGGAGCCATCCGACGTAGACGAACCATCTGTGAACACAGCCGTGCGGCCTCTGTAGTTTGTATCCACAAAGTGATATCTACAAAGTGACTACTATTTTATTGATCTGCCATTCTACCTATAGAGCCGTGCATTGACAACATTCCCAGAATAAGCTTCCCTGGAAATTCCGTTGTGATTATTCGATTGCAGGCTGCGACAATGGCTTCATTTAGATCTCCCTTTTTCTTGTCGTATTCATCGTTGAGATCTCGTAATGAACCTCGAGATATAAATGTTCTATCGCATAAGATGATGGGGCAGTGCAGTTTAAATCAGATACCTACTAATGTGACGCGAAGCAAGCCTATTCTTTACTATACCCTGTGGCACGCTGCACTATAATCTCGAACGACGAAGTATTTGTCTGGAAATATTGCTTTCGGAACAGGAAAGCATTCCCGCTTCGAGTGTTGTGATGTACTTTGCTCCGTTCATCATTCCTACCACAACTTGAAGACATCCAATGTCAGCAGCTCAAATGCGTTCCCAGACTGACTTATACCGAATTATTCACCCTTAGACACTCAGGACGGAATGGTCTGTGCGGAAATCGACACATATATTGCACACACATTGTTTTGCTTAATCGCTGTACAGACAGAAGTAGATTTGCGCCACTGTGCAAACGTCCAGATTATTTTTTCTTTTTTTGTTCGCCCAGGCTACTCGACAGATCCTTTCACACATTAGAGGGTTTGAGTAGACAGGAAGGTGTTCAAGGCAACGGTTCCGGAAACATGATAAGCCAATCGTCCTGCCTCTTTGAAGAAGGTGGCATCATATTGCTAGGCTTGGATTTGACAACTTCCTTTATGGTATCGTTTTTGTAGAGTTCTTCCTAAAACTTGCTATTGTCAGTAGAGGCTTTCTGCTCGCCCTCCAACCATTCATGTCGGTCTTCTGAAGCCTTCAATGCACCGTTAGTGCTGAAACACTCAAAACACAAAAGTTTTAGGACTGTGCGAATAGTAATTTCAAAGCCGAAGTGAATACGGAGCGAATAGCTGTGCAACCAAAGCGAATACGAAGAGAATAGCTATATAACCGCATATTTATAACACACACAGCATATAAACGGATATGTGGCATATGCACGTGATACATGCGTGTGGATCTTCGTATCAAGCAGCATTCATTTTATTTGTATGTTATCTCTTGTGTGGTTTTGGAACGTACGAGTGCACCTTCGAAACTGTTTGAATATATTCGGCTTGGAAGAGACATCGATTCGCTTCGAAATTCCAACATCGAATTATAAATTACACTCGGAATTCGAATCAATACGCAATTACTCGCTTCAATATTCGAAAAATACCACTATTCGCACAGCCCCAAGAAATTCGCTGTCGCAGACCATTCGGCAAGCAAATTCAGAAATGTCAAGTGGCGATTGTTTAGGTCAATGCAAGAGAATTCCTTGCTCACGATGTAATCAGAAAATGCGTCACAATGAGCCCGCACGGCGCACGCATATCTGGCTCGCCGACTATATCTGATTCTTCAGCTAACTTGTGTTTGGTTGATACCGCGGCTGCGAGAAGCAGTACTTGTGCTCAACTCTTAGTCTGCTCTTGTCTGCAATAGCAATGGGGTAGCATTCTGCTCAATGAGCGGAAGTCATCCCCATATCATCGTCATCATGTATTTCTCTCTCTCTCTTAGTCTGCTTTTAAAAAACGAGTAACTCCTCATCGAGGTTGCCATGGTATCGCTTGTGCTCTGGTTTTTGGCTACTATGGGTTAACGCTCAAAGTTAACGGAGGCAAACACACTGGTTCGTATATCTTGCTTCACACAGGGCCAGGACAGCTCAAGTTCAGGGCTCAGAGAACCACCAGAGCAGAGTTGGAAGAGAAAGGGAATGGCTCGCAGTTTTGTTCAAGGATCAGCAAGTCATTCCCTTGTCTCCAGTTCGTTGAAAAAATAATAATAAGAAGAAAACAAAAACACTACCATGTCAACCATCATGTAGGAGTATAGCGGGTTTTTCTTTTTCACATACTTATTTTTAATTTTTGTTACTTAACATATACTACAGGCTCGATGAGTCCAAGCAGGAGCATACACAGGAATCAAAAAAGCATTAATACTCATGAAACGTCGGGCTATGATAATAATGTCGTATACACATATATCCCTCCCATCGCAGTACTACGTGCACCATGTTTTGGCATGCAGAAAACAAAGTCTTATTGACATTCCCGTTTTTCGAAAACAAAACAATGTTAATGCACATCAATCTTCTTATCGCATCGCGAAGCTCGGAAATGATGGCAGAGTTGACTGCCTTCCGCTCCGCTTCATTAGCGATGCCCCTATCAGGGATGTTTGCGCCCGTTCATTAATTTATCTATCAGTTAATCCATTGGGTACACTCATCAATAATGTGTAACGCCGCTGGGGTTTCACAGCGATAGCGAACTTTATCATTGTTCGTCTACTTAGTTGATTAGCGTTGAATTTCCTGGGTGTGGGAGGTGTACTCTTTCTCTCTTTCCACCGCCAATAGTGTAGAGGAAAAAGTTTTTCCCTTTATTTTCCCCAATATTGGTTCTGCTTCTAATTAGACGACCGAAATTGCCTGGCTAATTGGATCGCGCCGAGTCATTCTTCTCTGTGTTGATATTTGCGTGTGGGAAGGAATCGCCGTTTTTATCGTGTTTTTCCGTATTTATAACCAAACCACCCCCATAAGACACGCTCGATAGAATATAAATGAGGCCTTAATCGATAATGCCTGTTATACACTTAGCCCGATCTCATCTCCAGTGTGCCATAGGGGCAGTTTGTAGATTCCCAAGGGATGTCAATATTAGCGGCGCCGTTAATATACCTGTCGTACGTTTCCCGAAAATTGAAACGTGCACCCATGAAAGGGATGATGGTGGTGATGATAGCTAGAAGAACGAAAAGTGAGAACCGGGAGTCGCGCCAAGACCGGACTGGCTGGCCGGCGCACGAAAAGCACATTAACTACGAAAACGGGGGGGGGGGGGGGGAAAGGAAAACAAGGCAGAAATGAGGATAGAACTAGTAGGACAGGGTGAAAATTTAACAACCACTTCTTTATTGTGTGTGTGTGTGTGTTAGCCCCGTGAAGCAGCTGTGGCTATCAGCGGCTTACAGACGTGTACAGATGGAGAGAGGACACCAGGAAGGAGTGGGAGACAGGGAGGGGTTAGTATGCGTCCTGGGCCGACCTCAGGGTGAACTGTGCCGATATTCGTCTAGAAAGTTTTTCGGGAAACCCAGGGAAAACCTCAGACAGCACTGTCGGCGGTAGGATTCGAAACAACAAATTTATTTTGATGATGATGATGATGATGATCGGGCTGTTTCATCGCCAGATGAGATACTCTACGCCACTGCTAGCGGTAACTCGTTGAAAAAATAATGATGAGCCAGCCCCACAATGAGAACCGAAGTCCTATAGAGCGTTCAGAAAATTTAGTAACGCTTTTGGGCCAGTGCGTTGGTGGGGTGGATTTGACTGTGGGCCAAGTAATGTTGTCACAGTGAGAGGGCGAGAGTCTAGCAGATTTAGAGACGCTGTAAGTGTGTGGTCCTGAAAGGTTGGTAGTGCGGACAATGTAGGACGATGGGTTCCAGGTTTTCCAATCTCTATGGCAATCCTATGGCATAGTGGCGACATTACGGAGAGTCCATTAATTGCAATCGGTAGCGCCACTATAGGCAGAAAAAGCGACGTTGACTTGCATCCGATGGATTAATGCCGCATCTGTACGAGAGGTACTTCGTGGCATGCGGAGAGCGAGCATTGGATGAACTCTTGCAAGCACAGATGTGGAAGGAATGTCAGTAAAAGCCGGGGCCTTTGATACTATCTGCTTTGAGAAATTGAGATTCGTCAACACCCAGAGCTTGAACAGCCTTGCACATGAAAGAAAGAAGTGATGTTCTGAGGCTGGAACAACATAGAAGGGACAAATACATACAAAGCCTCAAAAAGCCTCATTTGAGGCTTTGCATGTATTTGTCCATGCATGTGTCTTCTATGTTGTTCCAGCCTCAGAACATCAGTTCTTTCATGTTCAACAGTTGCCGCCTGCGTCGATCCCGTCGTATGAATGTGTGTATGAGTGAGCAAAAATGTGAGAGTGAAAGGAGGATGAGTGAGAGAGTGTGGCTGGTTTGTCCCTTCAGATGACGCACCCTGGAAGTCGCTGAGAAGGCGTGTTAGCTTAGCTCAATTGGTAGAGCCCTGAACCGGCAATCCAGAAGATGTGGGTTCGAGTCCTACAGCTAGCTAACCTTTTCAGTGACTTTCATCTTTCATTGAACAATCTTGACGGGCAGTAATGTAGCGTTGGAGGCGACGACCTCTTACCCTGCTAAAGTGATTAGCGATATCTACACTCTAAGAAGAAGAAAAAGAGTAGTTTTACTCCTTTGGGGGACTAAGTGCATTGCCACAAAAAAAAAAAAAAAAAAAGTCACTTTAGGTGTAGATGTACGGGACTACATTAACACAGTGTGGAGACTGCATTTCACGGTCTGTTCTAACAGTCCCAGGTACGTAATTCATGTCCCGGAAAGAAAATACTTTCAATTAAACCGTCAATCGTGATATGTCGAGTGATATAAAATCTTGCGATATGTATAGGGCACAATTTGCCAAGATAGAACCGCTAACTATTTCTTACTCTGTATGCGTTGAAAATTGCTAAGTTAGCTAAGTCATATAGTATTATTCCATCAAATTCACGAACAGCACATATTTACGTAGACTGTTGCATTTAGAAGACCGTTTGCGAAGTTCAGTGACTATCAACAGTCCCGGGGAGTAAATTTCGCGGTTAGGGGACTAAAATGCGGCGCAATTACAATCTAGGGGAGTAGAAGCTGCAATTACTCCCCATTTTACTGTTTTTTTTTTTCTTTTCCTTAGAGTATATTTCATGACCAACTTTTGTATCTGGGTCACTGCTGGAGGTTCCAATAGGTACCAACTTACCAATCCATGTAGGCCTACATGAAAATGACCGCGCTGACTCTGTGGCAAGATTACCCCATGATGCCGAGTCGAATAATGGTTTCCCCCTTATATGTCCCCTGCCTCCGAGCTGAACATCCAGCAATTCTGTACCGGTAGCGCACGGATGCTATCAGAACTGACGCCTTCTTGTGATCCATTGACCCGTCGATGGCCCATGTTCTGCGTGGATATACATCGCGGAGGGAAGAATCGATACTCCATCGGCTGCGCTTGAATGTTGCACGAACTCCGCTGCTTTTGTTTGAAATGGGCCAACTGGGTACGCCAATATGCCTCACCTGCAATGTAGAGGCGGCCACGCTTCACTTCCTCGTTCACTGCCGCGCTATGAGAGACACCCTACCGCGCTCCGGCACCGCCTCCTTCAACTGGGATATCGTTATCTCCCTTTATCAGCATCACTTGGCCCTACCCAACACAATAACGTGAGTGCAGCGCTACTCAGGTTCCACAGAGAAACTGAACTTATGAACAGCGCACTGAAGAGCGAACAGTGAGGGAACGGTGACAAGTATAGTTACCATTGAGGCTGTGTTCAGCTGTTTCTCGTTTTCTTTTTAAGGGAATAGCAAGCTGACATGTGTATATGGCTAACCTTTCCCTTCGTTGTTCTCCACAAAAAACATATCCCTCTACTGCAGTTGTATTTTTCGTTACTAGAAGAGGGAAGTTAAGAGGGCGCATCATTTTATTTCTGTGGACGTGGGTCAATGTGTTTCGAGAGACACGTTGTGCTTTGCCAGCAACATTTCACGATGAGAGACGTAGTCTGCAGAAATCGTCCCGTCAATCGTAGGAGATGTATATTCGGCATATGTTTCCGTGCCTATGTTTACGCTGCAGGATGTATGCCACTAAATGCCACTAAATAGTCTAGGATCTGCCGCGACGCCCATGCGACAAGATATCGCAATATATTCAGGCTTAGACTCTGTGAGGTATAGGTAGTGGACGAGAGCCTTCTGTAGAAGAATGCAAGAATAAAATACGCACAAACTAGCCAGTGCAGAAATGTAAGTAGCGTGGCCTGGACTTAAACTGCACTTTTTATGGCAGCCGTTATTTCACTACGGTCAAGTGGAACATGTACAAGAAGTAATGTAGCTTGGAAGAAGTGTGCCCTACACTTCTTAAGCGCGTATAAACTCCGTGATAGGAATTTTTACGCATATTGTAAATGCCATGTGTATAGCTGAAGAAACACAACGCTAATAATAATAATTGGGAGTAGATTTAAAAGATAACGCTAAACAGTTTCATTTGCTTGTTTCATTGCTTATTTCGGTGCGTGTCTGGTTTTCACAATCAATCAATAGTTTTTTTGTTTTTTTTTGCATATATACTAGCTCATCTAGACAAAGAGGAGCGTAACGCATGTACGTGTTCGTAGTGGATATAGTGATAAAATAGCATAAATGCGGGTAAGCTGGTTGACGATATCCATTCTAGAAAAAGCCTGAGCTTGGGCAAGAGAACGACAGAGAGGACGACACGACATGGTGGATATACGTACTACGATTTACTTCCCTAGACTTCGGGTCCCGTAGGTTAACTACGTACTTTCCATAGAAAGGTGTGCTATGGCAGTAGAGTCTGTTTCGTAACATCGTCGCATGCCCTTTTCGAGTTCTACGTTCACACCGAATTCACTCCTAAGCATACAGGTCACAACTTCAAGCTATGCTTGTAATGGCAACGGTTAACAGTTGCTAACTCTGATTGAACGTACTAAATCCCCATAATCGTGATCGTCAACTAAACACGTGAACGTAATAGACACTACTTTATCTAAAGGTGCCTCTTCCTATGGTTGTCATTTGTAGGGCACAGATGTTTCATTGTAAATATAAATGAAACTGCGTCGATGAATAGAAATCTCGATGATGATTGCAGAACGTTTTGAGTTAGACAGATCAAGCGCTCTTGGAGAAGGGAGGGGGGGGGGGCGAAATAGCTAGCCGTTGCTGGCCACACACGAGAGGGCATCGTCACGACTATAGCCAAAAAGAAAAAGAAGGGGGGAAGATGAGAGTTGAAGGGCGAGGTATATAGGCAGGATTAACGGTACTGATGAGACGGAAGTGCACTGTGGATCAGAGGTTCACTAGAGCGGTCTTTGCACGAGGTCTGTTTCTTGGAGGATCCGCATGAGGTTGCGAGTTTTGGTAGTTTGTTCTGCAGAAGAACCTTCGGGGAATAGGATGCCCGTCACTATGCCAGGCCTGGAGTGTGGGAGGTGGGTTCCCCGCATAGTGTGGCATGCACGGCTTTCTGTCAGAATATCTTCGATAGTTTCCGGATGATGACAGTGTCTGTAGCTAGAATCCTTCCTGGGTGAACAGAGTTTATTTTTCTTTTCTTTTTTATTTATTTATTTATTTGTCTGTTTGTTATTTTTCTCTCGTATTTATGTTTTTTTTAGGGAATAGCAAGCCGGCGTGCTGCATGGCTGACCTTTCCCCTTTCTATTTTTTCGTTTCCTTTTTTTTTTTTTTTTTGCCAATAAATCCCCCCCCCCTTTCTGGAGCTGATCTTGAACATCTGCGAGTTCGTGAACGCAAATCCCGTGCGTAGCCGATGGAGCAGCGTCTCCATGACATGGGGGAAAGTCTTTCATGGGAAGAGAAGATCGGTGATTTCGCATGATGTCCTGTATGCCAGGATGACGCCCTTCAACTAGCTGCTTAACGGCCGTGTGCCTGTCGGTGTGTGCCGGAACTGGTGAGGATGGGCTCTTTGAGAGGACATTGTTATGCACGTATACAGTAGCTAATCAAAATTAGCAACTAACTACGATGAAAAGAATTCGATGAGATAGGTAAAGCCGCGATCAGAGCGATGAGCTGGAGTCCTCGACGATTGACTTGTCCGTGTCTCATTGCAGAAGAAACCTGAAACTCATTTCTGAAGTGCTCTATGCGAAGTTGCCTTTCAACACCGTCTCGGCTCCACCTCGTCTTCCCTCTGCCCCACTTGTGGAGTGCACGGCGACCTCAGCCACGTCATCCTGGCTTGCGGGCAACACCACCACGAGCGTGCCCTAATGGAACTCTCTATGCAACGCATTGACAAGCGGCCGTTCAACCTAGCGAAGATCCTCGGTCCGTGGTCGAACGCTCCCCACCAGACGCAGGGCCTTCGGGTAGTAGCTCATAAGCACCAAATGCTCATAACCTCCAAACGCTCAAAACCTCCAAACGCTCATATGCACCGAAAAAAAGTTGGTGGTTTTGAGCGTTTGGTGGAAATGAGCAGGAGGGGAGAAGCTGCTCATATGCACCAAACGTCCAGAACATCCGAATGCTCATATGCACCGAAAGGCGGGCGACCACAAAGGCCGGGTCTTCCTCTCCCGCATTTCGAACAAGGTCATAGGGTAAGAAAGGTGGAATGAATGGCGACTACCAAGGCCGCTTAATGTGTCAGTTTGAAGTTTATGTAACAGCTTGGTCCTGCTTGTATGTAGTCAGAAAGAATTTTTATGGAAGTTTATTTTTATCTATCGTGAGTCAATGGGTGTTTGAACGCCGTAGTGTCCGCCCATTTGGTCGAACGCCGTTTGGTCAAATGACGTTTGATCGAAGGCGTTTGATCGAACGCCGCTTGGTCGAAAACCGTTTGATCGACGCCGTTTGTTCGAAAGACGTTTGTTCGAAGGGAGTTCAAAACTGCATGCACTGTGTCATCCGCACCTCTTTTTCTGTAACTTTTGACTCGAGCATACGGAGCTTGCAATCAGGGTACTCTGGTTTTTTTCATTTTTATTATTATTATTTCTTTTTCCTTTCTTTTTTTTTTTTTTTTTTTTTTTTTGCAGGGAGATCGCTGGTTACTTGCAGACGTTTGTAATTTACGAACCAGTCGGACACATGTTGAAGAAAGTTGCCCCAGGTTGGGAGCAGCCGATAGTCTGTGTTTCTTCTGAGCACCCTTCTCATTGCTGGTGACATATTTAAAGGGAACAGTCTGAAACGGGATAGCCATATGTGCGCGAAAGCCACTCGAAGTCTGTGGATGCTAAGAAGGAAATTTCGCCATGGCACAACGAAAGATATTAAATTAACAGCATATAAAACCTTAGTTCAACCTCGTTTAGTGTATGCATCTGCAATCTGGGTCACTACACATGCACGCTATCCGAAAAAATAGAGAAAGTACAAAGATCTGCTGCCCTGCTTATCTTGTCTAGGTTTCGAAGGACTTCTTCGGTTACATGTCTGTTGCAAGAACTAAATTTAGATTCACCTGCACATAGGCGAAAAGTAAATAAACTAAAAATGTTCTTTCTCCTATACAATGGTCAGTTGATTGTCAGAAACAATAATACATTGTTAAAATTTATCCACATTCAACAGGAATAAATAATCGAAAAATGTCATTAATTTATTTTTTATTTATTTGCCAAGAATGTTTAATACTTGAAATCAATTATTATTTGACAAAGTGGGTTAGCATGAGGAATGTGTTTACGAGCAAACGGGTTACACGCAGTTAAATGTTGCTTAGGATAACGGCATTTAGAACTCCGGCGCTCAACACTCCAAGTGAACCAATAAAAAATCGATCAAACGACCGCTGCCGTTTCGATCTTCGATGAAATGTCTTTCGACCAAATCATATGTCGGCACAGTTCCTATAGAAGTCGACCAGGATGCACATTCCCCCAGGCCGTCAGTCGTGACGTTGCCCACCTCTGTGAGGCCAACAACGGCGAGACCTTTAATCGTCACCACAGTGAATTAAATTCGCCTACCTGAGGTAGAGTATGGTTGACAAAACGTGTAAGAGAAAATGTGGCCGATGAACGGATATCAACATGGAACGCCGTCTACTCCATAGCGCCTTAAGCTGCATAAACGAGTAAACACAAGAGAAAACTAGTAGTAAAAATAAACTGAAGAAATAACATTAAACTGAATATATGTTAGAGGTTCAACGATAACACCCAGTGAGCTTGAACTAGCGGTGCAGAAAGGAGGATTGACGTTGCACAGCGTCGCATTCAGGCACTGGCGTCATCGAATGGTTCTGTAGCATTCGCTACAGTTCCACAGTATAAAGTCTGCGTCGTGAAGCGTACATTAGAAGTAGTTTTGGCATGTGCTACAACGTGTCTGTTTTTGCATGTTCTTGCCTGTTTAGGTATTTTTTTGGGTCTAAATATCTGTCTATTTTCATGGTTTTGGCACGTAAATTTCCGAGTTCTACTTATAAGAGGGAGTAATGTTGTTCTTGAATGCCTAAAACGGTGGGCAAACAGAAATGAGTTGAAAACCAATCATCCAAAGAACCAAGCCTTCCATCTTCCAGACCGAAGGTAGGATAACTATATAGGAGCGAGAATGTGTAGAGCATGTTGGATGGAGTTTCGGAAAAAAATAGTCCCGGAAAAGCTCGTCCCGGAAAAATTGGTCCCTGGTTGCGTGGCAGAAGAAATGGTCCCGCGCGGTTCCGTGCGCCCAAAAATACAGGAGCGTCGTTGTGGACATCTGATAAACCGAATCATAGCCAATCAAGTGCTATCATTCGCACTCCTCATTTGTTCGAAATTGGAAGACATGCTTTTTTAAATGAACATTAATCTTAATGAACAATAAATGCTGCACGCCATTTAATGAGGAACATAAAAGCGGTTCCATTTGCTGCACCGCTTGTATTGTACAAATTGCGTCTGTTCTTTCTGTTCCTCTCTTTATTTTGCGGAGTACAGACAACGCGACAAGATCATGAAGCAGTTCCGCAATGTCTGCTACCTTCTCCAACAAGTGAAAAATAAATAAATAAATAAATAAGTAAGTAAAAAGGAAGAGTCGTCTTTCTGCAGAACGAAAATTCCAATCTTAGTTCTTTCTTATTCTCACTGATCAGGTCATATCTTCTGTTTTGTCGACCAACTCGTGGAGTGGTAAAAGTTCTTTGGATTTCTGTAAAACGCTAACAACTTGGGACAGTGTCAATGGGAACTTGAACTGGAGAATCGCAGCAAAAATTTTGAAGTAAAAATGGTAGACATCGATGCCAGCGAACTTATAATGGAATATCCTTTTGTGTCATTGAGAAAAAGAGAGGACGCCAAACAATTTTTAACGTACACATACAAGAAAGCCTCCAGGAGATATATCTGAATCCTTGCATTTGCGTCAGCATTCTATTTTCTGACCACACCAGCTACTGTCGCTGATGCTGAAAGAAGTCTCAGCACAATGAAACTGACCGATCAAGAATATCCTGCGCTCAATTAACCATAAGAGATGTCAGGCTTTCTGAGTTCGTAGTCAACCGAAAACATGATTATCATATCTCTGGACTATGACGCATTGATTAACCAACTTGCGAAGAACAAGGCTCGAAAGAAGGGTTTTGCGCAAATGTTCACTGCAGGCCTAACCCTATATAAATATCGTATTCCAGCTTCTGCACTGTGAGTGAACCCGGACATATGTTCGGAGGGGACCACGCTCTTTGTTGCTACAGCCCTGGAAGTCGAGTGCCTTTCGGGCTAGAATCAAGTCTTTTGTCCTAAGCTGCCTCCATGTCTATGAAAATAAAGCTCAAATTGAAATCCATAAACGAGAAGGCGCTATTCGTTCTGGCTACATACAAGCTGGACCAAGCTGTTACATAAACTTCAAACTGACAGATTAAGCGGCCTTGGTAATCGCCATTCATTCCACCTTTCTCACCCTATGACCTGGTTCCAAATGCGGGAGAGGAAGACCCGGCCTTTGTGGTCGCCCGCCTTTCGGTGCATATGAGCATTCGGATGTTCTGGACGTTTGGTGCTTATGAGCAGGTTCTCCCCTCCTGCTCATTTCCACCAAACGCTCAAAACCACCAACTTTTTTTCGGTGCATATGAGCGTTTGGAGGTTATGAGCATTTGGTGCATATGAGGCACAACCGGGCCTTCGTCTTCTGGCGGAGTACTTGCGCTCCACCGGTCTGGCGACGGCTCTTTGAAAGCCCCATCATCATCCCTTCATCCTCCCCCAACGCGAAATAGGGCAGTATACCGCCTTAGCGGCGGTGAATCGCCCACCCCATCACCATCCAATGTATGTGTGTGTGTGTGCGCCTTTCCCGAAGAGTTAAAGCAGCAGAAACTCTGTCGGGACACTTCAACGAATTGCAACACTGGGAGTGACACGTGGTACCACTTTTTGTTCCATATGAGAAACAGTACATCCCACTGTCAGCCAGGAAGTGCTATTCACGTATTCATGTTCATGCATAAGTCCGTACCAACGTTCCCAATTCGATATTCCAAAAACGCTACACACGAAAGTCATCCTTCAATTTCGTCCAGCCTTTTTATAGACATCACAACGAAATATTGAGCAGACGACAGCACTTTACCAATAGACCCTTTAGTTTTGACGTCGTCGAAAACGCAGTTGTCGCTGCTTTCGAAACTCTATGCGACGAACTGGCTGGCGCCGCGCCTGTCGCAAAGGATGGCATTCACTCAGGAGAATAAGCACGTCTCATGGTTCGCACTTCCCTTCCAGCAGTATCCCACGTTTCGTCTTGAACCCAAGAAGTCCCACGTAATGAAATTTCTGAAGGTGGTGGCTGTCCTAAATAAAATTTCCCGTCCCTCCGCAGCTCGCGTCCAAAGGGCCTTCGTGTCTGTCTTTGCCGACAGCTGTACCTGCAGCGACTTTCTTCTCGCTCTCTGTCTGTCTCTCTCTTTCTCTCTCCAAAACGAGTGAGTTGATTGCGACCTGATCCGCGGTTCACATTAATCATTAGGGGAAGTTATTCGATCCACGCCGAAGTACGTTTCCGTAGTTTCTTTCTTATGGCACTCGTTGCTGTTTCTTTCCTCCTCGTCTGTATTTTTATTTCCTTGTTACTGTATACAGCCACGTGGGCACACTTCAATAGAAAGAGTATCATTTCGTTGAGTTTGAGCAACACAGATACAAAACGATGAGAACTTTCGAGTAGAGCACCTGAGAAGTAGTTTTTGGGGGTGGGGGGTGGGGTGGGGTGAGAATTTATGTTAGGAGTAGCAGAACAAGTCGGGACACGAGTTCAATTTCTCCTCGTTTTTTTTCCTTACAAACAAACAAACAAACGATGAGAACGACGCAAGACTCATACCAGGAATGAGACTGTAATACGGCAGATACACTAAACCTGAGTGAATGGGGCCAACATCTCCACATTTTTCTTTTTTACTAACGAAGGTACACTAAAAAGTAAATAACAGGGTGAGAGGAATAGGAGACAGGAACATCGGCAAGACCGGCATGTGAAGCGCTGAGAGGAAGGCAGTGAGTTACAGAAGAAAGCGGTAACATTGTCTCTCACTGTTTCATATGCCTGCCTTGCCGAGGAAGGGATGCTCCTCTCTCCTTTCCCCTCCACCGTGTTATTTTCTTTATTTTCCTCTTCTTACTGTAGAGCTTCATTTTCTGGTTTGAAACTTCCGTTGCCCTAATCATTTTGTATATGTGTTCCTCAAACTAATGGAAATGTTATTTCCTTCTACGAGAAACCAGATCATTTGCATCATTTGAATTCGTTCATGCACAGTTCAATGGTTCTGTGAAGTATGAAGTGCGCACAAAAACATATCTGGCGACATCTGGTGACAGTTATGCTTCTGTCGAACTTATCGGCTCACAGTTTAGAGGCAACTAGCCTTCTGATGGAACTGCCAGGTGACCGCAGTTATTGAGAACTAACTAATACGATGGTGCGCGGATAGCACCATCTAGACAGGACGTTTTCAGCCTACTGCTAGTGCTTTTGCTGCTAGTTCGTGTATGGTGCACTAGAATGTTTTATTTCTAGCTCACCATACTTTGTGGGCCACAGAGCACCGAAGAAAGATGGAAGCGCTGTGTGTTGCACTTCAGAGCTCAAACACACCTTTTCTTTATGTTTGCCTCCCTCTTTTAACATTTTTTTATTCTTGTGTTAGCGCCGCGAAGCAGCTGTGGCTATGTGCGACGTACAGACACGTGCAGATGGACAGAGGACAGCAGGAAGGAGTTTGGCGGGGGGGGGGCTATTATGGGGGACTAATATACTTCAAGGGAAACTGTGCCGACATGCGTCTGGGAAGTCTGCCGGAAAACCTTGGGAAAACCCCAGACAAGTGGTTAGATTCGAACCCATCACCTCCCTGTCTTCTGGACCGTGCCTACCACCAAAAGAAGACGGGTTGTTGCCCACTCGGTCATGCCGGTGGTTTTTATCATTTGTCCTCTCGGACACTTGTACGCCCACAACCGTAGGACGATAGTTCATTTAAAAGGAGTACATAGACTGCACTGTGTACTGTACCATGAATACATACATAAAAATATTCTATTATGAGTTATTGTATACATTCTGTGTATTGTCGCATCTGTGCGTTCAGGCACACCAAACAAAAATACGAAAACAAAAAGAATTCCATACGATTATACTTCTTATGTGCCAGAGGGTAAGGATATTCTGTTTCCAATTTTCACGTTCCTATATTTTTGTCACATTTCTCTTAATGGTACGTTTTATTTTGTTACCAAATATAAACCCTGTAATGACATCTTTACACCGACACAGTACAATAGGTACTAACCACACTGTGCTTCCATTTTATTTGTTTTTCAAGCATTTCCTTTAATGCTACATTTTATTCTGTTACTGATATAAACCATGTACAGCTAGCCGCGGTCTAACAGGGATGTGAACATGGGGCCCCACGCTGGCTTGCGGGGGTATTAAGTTATGTTATTTACATATTACGAAACAATAAACCATAACCCACTCGGCCATGCCGATCGTTTTTATCATTTGTCCTGTCAGACACTTGTACATACGCAATCGTATACGACGATAGTTCATTTGAAAGGAGTACGCACTCAACGCAGGGAAACATCCCCCATCATCATCATCACCATCCATTAATCTATGTTGTTGTTGTTGTTGAGAGGAGTACACAAACTGGACTGTGTACCATGAATACATACATAAATATATGCTCAAATTCAAATTGGGAGTAGATTTACACGTCAGGTGAGTCAGCCTACTGGTATGGCAAAAAGCTGCACGTGTCGCAGGGTAGGACTGCTGATTATTTAGACCACCTGGGGTTCGTTTGACGTGCGCCGGAAATATCCGACACACGGTACTGGAAGCAACGTTTACCTCCATAAAAATATGCTATTATGCTGCATGCCGCACGTGCCGCAGGGCAGGACTGCGCACAGGCACGACAATACACAGAATGTATACGACAGCTACATAAGAATATGCTATTATGTAGTTGTTGTATACATTCCGTGTATTGCCAGGTCTGTGCGCAGTCCTACCCTGCGGCTCGTGCAGCATGTAGCCACACAATTGTGGGCGAACCCACCTTACGTGTAAATCTACTCCCAATTATTACAGTTAATAGACAACAAAAAAATCGTGTAGAATTAATCCCGCGTCCACTCAATCAGCACAAAGGATTATGTGGAAGCACGCGCATGTGATATTTGCGGATGGAAGTGGCAGTGTGGGATGCGCAGAATGACCGGGCGATCACACTTGGATCATTATCTGGCTGACCTTTCCTCTTTTCTCTTCTTTCCTCTAGTAAACATATCCCCCCCCCCTCCCCTTCGTACCACTCTCCTACTATGAAGGACGTTAACTCCGTGAGCCTTCTTTTGACCCGCGTATGACGAAGTTCGAACTCACCTATACCCACTCGCAAATTTCGCTTGTTATTTTGGTGCAGCGCAGTGTATTGTGCCGGTGTGGGTTCAGCCTAAAAACGAACGAAGAGCGAACGGAAGGACCAAGGAAACGCGACGCACGTTGGATTGAAGCGTTCGTGTGACATACCCGCTCGAACCAGTGTAACCTTTTCTTCACTGCAGCGACCAGGGGAATTCGCAGGCTCTCGATCGAAAACGGATACTGATGACGCGACTTTGTTAATCAGAAGGGTAACATGGCCTTGACTCTGAGGGTAATGAAGAGGACAAACTGAGACAGGAAGAACAGACAGATACTTCTTCTGTGTTGGACTTTGTCAAGCGTAGACGTCGGCTTAAGAGCGATTTGCCTTGAACGAAAACGCCGAAGTCAGTAATGAAATATTTCTTGTATAATTTATAAACAAATTTTTGCACTATGCTGTTGATTTTAAAAACTAGGATAGATTAGAAAGGTACGATTAGGTACCAACTGTTGAATGGCAGAGAGCGTAGCTGCAATAAGGGCAGGCACCAGCGGCATGGCCAAGCGGGTAAAAGAGGCATGTCGTCGTCTGTGGCAGGAGCAGATAGGCCGCCACAGTGGCTCTTAAGGTCGTGCTGAAGACTAGAAGGTGGTGTGTTCGAATCCTATCACCGGCTGTGCTCTCTGACATTTTCTCTTGGTTTTCCGGCAGACTTACCAGACGAAGGCCGGCACAGTTCCTCCTGAAGTCGGCCTACGACGCACACTAACCCCCTGTCCCCCACTCCTTCCTACTGTCCTCTCTCCACCTGCCCACGCCTGTACGCCACCCATAACGACAGTGGCTTCGCGGCGCTGACAGAGAATCAGGAAAAAAAAGCATGCTTTCGTGGGTTAGAGAGAGAGACAAATAGAATTGAGTAATGTCAGTTGAAGGAAAGGCACCAGCAATGGGATTCGAACCCACGCCCTCTGATTGCCGGTCACAGATGCTACCAATCACACCATGCTAGCAACCCTTTCTTCGACGTACCAAGAGCCACGTAGCCACGCGCCAATGTACCACGCCAAGAGCCACGTACCTACACCAAGAACCACAGGGACACGCACTCACCCTCAACACATTCTCTCTTACATGGTTGCCAGTCGCTCCCACATTCAGACAGATGAACACATTCGTGGCGGGCGGTATCTTTCTCATGTAACGTTGTAGTGGATGAGGCAGATAAACATTTGGATCATGGAGCTGGGTGACACACAGAAGGGGTCTGCTGCTCTACTTCTGTCAGGAGAGGGTGGATAACCATTTAGTTGAGTACCGTAATTTCATATGTATTAGCCGCGGCTTATGCGCGAATTTTTCTTTTCATGGGCGCTCTGCGCGGCTTATCTTATGGCTATTTCTCCATGGTGTTTTCCCCATACCCCGGTTTTAACGAAACGCCCGCCAGTGTCTCATGTTTTCCGCAATAGCACCACCCTGCCAACAGAGGTGGGGAAATTACTTTTATTTTGTAATGCATTACCATTACTCATTACTTGTATAAAAAACTAATGCATTACACTACTCATTACTTTTTCGATGTTAGTAATGCATTAGTAATGCCATTACTTCAACGAAGTAATGGCGTTACTCTGGCATTACATTTACATTTTAGGGCATAAGCCTCAAAGATGCTATGCATAAGTTTTCCTCCTTGCTTTTTTTGTTATAGGCAATAGCCACCCGAGTACCCCCAAAATCGGTGCTACTAAATCCCGACAGAAGCGAGGCTGATAGGCAAAAATTATTGATAAGATCTATTGCAGCATAGTAGGAGTTAACGCTCAAAGTTGTCATCCGCTAGCCTTGCCCGCTTCGGCGACAGGACATATTTTGCTGTACTGAACACTCGTTCAGCGGAAGCGAATGACTGAACTTCTGTGTTGTACTGCACGAACAGTCTCTTCATTTTCGGGAACCCATCTAGCGGTTCTAGGCTGCGATCCTTATAGCTTGCACCGAACCGTAAAATGTCTCCCATCGCAACTAACTGGCTCGATATACGCACTAAATTCGACCTACGAATGGGACAAGTCTTCACCCGCCAACTCCATGATGCCTTTTCGCTATGCCCAGCCCTCAAATTCTGTCCTTGCAGAAAAACGACCTCTGACAGCACAAGAGAAACTAACACGGTACCATACCAAAACAGCGAATCACTAGGGCAATTGTCACTTGTTACCCTAATAGAGGCTATGTTTCTATTTCGTTGATTATCCTTTACTCGAAATGCGTACAGAAGAAAATCGGTGATACCATCATGGACACTTGTGACACACCGCCGACTGTTGAACTCTTGTAAAATTCCCCAGGCTGGGCCCTTCTCTTTCTTTGTTGCCCTGAGCTCATTGTTAAAGGCGGGTTGAGAAAACCTGGATGTGTTCCCAATCTTCACGTGGCGCAATGAACATTCGACAAAAGTAATGAGTAATGCCACCCTGCATTACTCAGTCGAAATGTAATGCATTACCGTTACTCATTACTTGCTGGCAAAATGTAATTCATTACCATTACTCATTACTCAAAAGTAATGCATTACCGGTAATGCATTACTTTGTAATGCATTACTCCCCACCTCTGCCTGCCAATGCACGAACAATGCGTGACGGGGACGAGTCTACATTGGAGTAGACTGACCTTCCTGGTACCATCCCCCATGCAGCTTTAACGAAAAGGGTGACACTGATTCATGTCTTCTGGAAGGCCACTGACCCGTCGGTCCAGGAAAAACACTCAACAAGGGACAATCCGATCTTAGTAGAACACTAGAACTGACCTCCTTTGTTGTACACCTTGCCGACCCCAGGGCTTATGTGGACCACAGGGTTTATGGTCTTCTCTACGGTGGCATCTCGACCGAAGTTATTGACACTGCTTTCAGAAAATGCCTTAGTGAGCCGCTCTGTGATATTTCTGATGTTAGCCTCCCTTCTATCGATTAAGTGATATCCATTTTCACTGCATTAAATTCACTATTGATTTTGTGCCTGGATCACTGGTTTACCGCACAAATCAGTCGCGGCGTATTGAATGCGGCTTATCTGCGAGTGGCTGATCCGCCAGAAAATTTTTCAAAATGTTCCTAAAAACTGGTCCAGCGACTTATCTGTGGTGCGGCTTATACGCGTGAAATTACGGTATGTAACAAAAGTAGGCGAGGAAGCGGGTAGGCTGCGGCTAGACCAGAGGGGAGAAGGAAGGAAATGTTGCTTCTTTTTCTTTGGTTCCTTCTTTTTCTTCCTCCTTTTGTGTGTCGGGGTTCGTGTTTGCGTTGAACTTAGGCAGTTACCGTACGGCGTTTCGAAAGGGCTATGGTGACGTGTTTCCAAGGGATCTTCGCGACATCCCCGGTGTCCAGGGTTGCCTGGGGTCACCTGCACACTAAACTTGCCGACGCCTCCTTGTTCCTTGTCCTTGTTCCTTGCTCACTGTCCCTGTATCCTCCATCACGCGAGTCCCTTTTCGACTTGAAATTCTCTTCGGAATGGTCAGAAAAGGACTTGAAGGACGCGGGGACTATCTTCATTCATTCCCCATTTGTTCAGAAAAGTTCAGATCAATCTTAACAACGACGACAGACAACGACAACCTCTAGTGCCTCATCGACGCCGACGAGAACGCCTATAGTTTCTCTACTTTTGTGAACCGGGAGACCCTTCGGTTACAATCACCAGACCCGGCGTAATAGACGCTTAAAATTCCTTTTTGTGGAATAGATGAGACACACTTGCATACGACTTGAGAGGCGGCTGTTTCGTCCTTCGCCTGGGATCGTTTCCAAGTTCAACCAATGTAGTAATATGGAATGGTGGAATATCATGCAAGTGGAATTCACATATTTTGTATGCATATTCCTGCACCTGCCCTCTCGTAACAACAGACAGCCATCATATCGTGCAATACGCCTAGATAGCCGAGACAGAGACGAATTGTTAACTTACTCTGAACACACACACAAAAACACAAAACTATGGTTTCTTTGCGAAATCTCATTCCGCGTACCGACGCGCATTCTTGAGAAGACAGCGGGGAGAATCCCTCGATAAAAACGAACGAAAGAGAGAAAAAAAAACTCTGGAGATCTCCCACTTCAATTCAAAATGTATCTTCGAATGGAGAATCCAGAGACCTTGATGTGTCACCGGGAGCTTCGATTCTCTAGAGCTACATACGTTAAGCACAAGGGAGATTTATAGGCGGCACGTGCGAGGTACATCCTTTTTGTATTGAATTATGCAGCGCTGAGAATGCTGGCCTGAAAGGAAGGAGCTTTTCCAACAAGATACACGCAGGCCATGAGCCTTGTCTATTATAAAGGCCGGGAATATAAGCTGATCCGCAAAACACAGAAGATTCTGTGGCTCGGTTACCCTGCCTTCTCTTTCCGCTAAAGCTTTGACATCTTTGACCGTGATGATAAGAAGAACAAGCAAAGAGAGAGAGAGAAAGAATCGTGACGTGAGTTCCCGTGAAACGACTGAAATCTTTGAAAACAGCGTTCAAAGCCTTGAAAAAGCTTCTCTTCACGCTAAAAGCTCATATGTGAAGGCTCTCGGCTTTTATATGGGGGCGCCGACAACGTTTCTCTTAGCATGTAACCCGCAGCTTGGGACTGCGACATTTTACCACAGGATTCTATTCTATACGGGCATGCCTTGTAGGCGAAAGAGAATGAAAAAAATAAATAAATAACTACCGTATTTCGTATCTTCTGTGCGCGTTTCGTTCCGCACATAGACCCCTGTTGGCGACAGAATCACTGCATATTGCGTTAGTACATAGAACCAACAGCGAGAACATCTTATCGCTGTTTAGGGGTACCGGCAACACATGCGGCTGAATGCAGAACATATAGATTATGGAGCAGTGTTTTTTCTCGGCGATTTCTTTTCGGAAGTTGGTGGTATGAAAGTGGTATCTTTAGTAAACACGCTAGTTTGTGCACATATTGTGTGGCTGTTTGTAAAGAAAATTAAACCAAGCAGGCGAACAACGCGAGTGTGACAAGGGATGCTTAATGCTAAAATAAGCTAGCATTCCTCAATCAAGGCCGCCCAAATTGAATACAGAATTTTCAGTTGCAGTTGCATCATAATGCGCCTGCTACGTTACTACATTAGCACTGCCTTGGTAAGATATCCATTACAGGTTGTCAGCTCTGCAGTACGAGCACACCACATCTAAACCTAAAGGCTATTGAAATACTTCTACAGACGAAAGTTGTTTTCATTCTCGAGCGCGTCCGTGGCAGGGATATAGTCCTGAGCAGTGCATTTCCCCCTTTCAATACGGGCCAACGCGCACACTGCACACCGACCTTCCGTAGAGGCTACTATATGTTATCACCAGCCTAGTTAGGCCACCAAGAGAGAGAGAGAGAGACAGAGAAATACATGATGACGATGATATGGGGATGACTTCCGCCACTTAGGCCACCAAGAACGTCACGCTGAATGGGCAGTCCAGATATGGGCATCAGGCTGTTCATTCCAGAGAGTTCGCTTGAGAGAATAGCCTATGAGAATGGCTTCAATGCTCATGAGTTTTCTCTCTGTTCAAGCGAGGTAGCGTGACGCCTATATTCAGCGTCTGTCTTTTGCAGCGGAGTAGGCCGGAGCAGCAAAAAGCTCCATAGAATTCGTGTCTCCAGGACACCATCGGTTATGATGTCAGATATAACTGGTCAATTGACTCTTAGAACATCCTCGTGAGAAGAGAATGGACATGGAAAAGCACTAAGCGCTTTCGTGGCATTTTTCGAAGTAATGGAAATTTTACAAGGCAAGTATGCGTAAGGAACTAATTCAAACAAGAGCACTGTTGTGCTGGTTTCAATAGTGCTATTGAAACCAGCTGGTACAGATTTCGATACAGATTTACAGATACAGCTGGTCAAGATTTCGTACAGTCCACCCCACGAACTTCCTTGCTCAAGGAAGCTCATGCGGTGGACTGTACGAAATCTTGACACCTCAGTCGTGTGTCTTAGCGATCAGCTTTATTTGAATATTAAAGGGAATGAGGACAACCGCGCTGAAATTTTCGCCCACATATAGTGTATGTCTGTGGCGCTTGCTTAAATTCTTGCCAGTTTGGGGGTGTGTGGGAGGGGGTGGGGGGTGTCGATGACATTTCCGTGCAGGACATTTCGGTGTTCTTTCTTTCCGCGAATGAGACCTTGTTGCACTGGAGCTTATTCGCCACATTATTTTTGTTTTACTGAATATAACTAATGTCAAAATAAGATACAAAAAATGTTGTTATTGTAAATCAACGTTATGTTTGCGTACACACTTTGCATGTGGAACCATGAACTAAATGTTGCATAGCAACATCATTGTATGTTCCACATTTTCAACTACCTTATCTTGTACCTTGTAGCTACCTTACATTGTAAGCATAATTATGAACGCCATGATAACGTGTATCCGGCACCTGTCGTTCCCTGTGTGAGAGAATCCGCCCTGAATCCTGGTGTTGAATTCTCACGCTGAAATTTAACGCACAATCTGCGCGGAATCGACGTCCACACTTCCATAGTGCAGTGATATGCAACGTTGGTTCTGTATTCTGACAACCATTTGTCTTGATTGTGTCTAAGGAAGAATCCTGTAGCGAGAAATTCACTAGCAGGGCGAAAGCGAAATGAAGTGGATGAAAGGAAAGCAGCAGATGGGACGAACACTTTACCCGTTAAATAAAGTTAGCCTGGTCGGTTCATAAATTCGCACAAGTTCCCTTTAATTTCGCGGTTACCTTGCTCGGTACGTACAACAACTGTTGCCAGAAAGTTATTCATGGTTGAGTTAAGTTTTCAAACTTGCAAATAGAAGCTCCGAACATTATCTTTGTCTGATGAAAGAAGGAAGTCACTGAAAAGGTTAGCCAGTTGAAGCACTTTTCAGTGACTTCCTTCTTTCATCATTAATTTCTTAGGCAATTGAGGCTTTGTATGTATTTGTCTTTTCTATGTGTTCCAGCCTTAAAACATCAATTCCCATTATATTTGTCTGCATTGCTTCATCATACAGACTACGCTTGTTTATGCAATGTCAATGTCAAATGCAATGTCAAATTGTATCAGGCCCCATTCAACTGAAGAACGAAGCTGGATAGTTTAAGGACTGCCTCATAGGGATAATAGGGTCATATATAGGGATAGGTGTTGCCTCATTTTTAGGGTGAATTAGTAAACGATTCTCTTTAGATTATTAAACTCGACCATACCTCCTTTTGGACATTTTTATGTAACAGGAATAATAATAATAATAAACAGGTGCACTACGCCTAAATTAATTGATAGAAGACAATAGAAGAAACTCGACAAAATTGCTTTTTATATGAAATATCAATGAGTGCCTATTTCTCAATTTTTTTCTTTTCTTATCAACTCAACTCAACTCATACGAAAAATCCACACCTTAAGTTAAGACTGCTACGACTATTTTGCTTATTAATTTTTGACGAAGCATCTCGTGTATACTAACTAGGCGAAAGATACACTTCACCAAAATGTCCGTGCACCGAAACATCCGTGCTCCAAAATGTCCGCACCGAGATGTCCGGATCTCAGTGTGTGAACATAGTGAAGCTTCTATCATCGTAACTTTGCAAGGTCGCCTTACTGTACGGTGAGTTGCGTTATGGAGGAAGGTGATATATTAGTGCATCAAAGAAGGGGAAACAAGACAAGTAACGTCCAATTTATTGCGTATATACCGTTTGGTCACTGGTTTTGTTCTTCTGTAGAGATGAATCGTTCTTGTTCCTTGCCGGCAGTTCGATAAAAATTTATTGCCCTTCAGTACAGCAGTAGCTGTATCACTGAACGAACTGCTGTCGCAAGCCATGCCCATAATTTGGGGAACAAATATTTGCCTCATAGGATACCACGAGGAAACCATTGCGTTTCTCTTATTTACCTTCCGATGCCTGCTTTCCAAAGGAAACCAACATGTTTTGTCACAGTCATTCTACCAGCAGACATTCTATTTTTTCAGAGCTTGTAAAACAATACGAACGAAGAACGACTAGTTCCACCATCGAATTGAGTGCTCGTCCGCTTAACGGCTCGATATTACATCGAAAGTACAATGGCGCTCAGGCTTGGTCCTATTACGGCTCCTTTACCAAATGAAACATGTTGAGTGCAAGATACCGCATACCTTTCCATCACTTGATACAATCTTAAGCAATACTTCACACGAGGACAGCCTAAGCACACCGAGTTGATTCACTGCAGGAACGGGGGGGGGGGGGGGGGGGGGGTTGCGATCGTGCGTCCTGAGCCGATGCACAGCGGGAATCTGTAGTTGCCGAGGTGTGGGCTTACCATCGTGCATTCGAGAGAGGACAATTAATAATACTGCGCTGTTATATGTAATAATTGGGACTAGACTTCAGGTAAGGTGAGTGAGCCAAAGGTTATCCAGGTGTCATCTAGCTATCGTTGCGCTGGCTCAGACTCAACGGAAACGTTCGAGGCTGTTCTCATCACCGAATCAAATACCGCATCATTAGCGTGCAAACATATCTTCTTCTAAAATAATGGGCTTATTCGGAGCTGCGTTCCGCATTCAGCAGTTCAGCATTGCCTCGACACTCTCAACCATGCTCTTAACGATGTACGCAGCACCATCTGAAGGGGGGGAAAGCACCGTTGAAAGCAAAGGGATTAGTAAAACGTGAGCGCAATGGAGTGAAAATATCCGGGATTGGCTTCAGCAAGTAAATGTACCTGGAACAGAGGCCGTATTGTTTATTAATAATCGCATTAGCGCTTGCCGGTTGCTGCATCAGCAGATAGCGAGGGCCACCTATTCGAGTGCAATTTGCCGCGAAGACTCCAAATGAGAATGCTTGCATAAATGCAATTAGCAGGCACACAATAGGGTTGGGCATGAATATGCTCTGGAGTTCCAAATGGGCGGCATTCCGTCTCCCTTACACTTTTTCTGGCATTCAGGAAGCCAACGGACAGGATTGCACCTCTGAAATAACGTCGTGGACAATTGCGGCAAGATTGGATTAAGCAGGTGGGACAGAATAGGGCAGTATCACCTGTTGTGTTCGTGTCTTGTTGCATCAACATAGTGAATCTACACTTTTACAGGTTCTTCATTTCTCCATCCCCGCTTAACACTTGTATTGGAACTCTGGCTTTTATGATTCGATGTCTCGATGATTCGGGTCATTGCGGAATCTCTGGCATCTCTGCGGCATTGCGGAATCTCTGGCGGCATCTGGCATTGCGGAATCTCTGGCTCACCACCAGCGCAAGTGCGTCCCGATTGTACTCCCAGGGGGGGATAGACGGTCCCTTCTTCGTGACTGGGCTGCCTCCTTATCCGTCGAACAATGGCGGCGGGATGTCCCTGTCAGTACGATACTGGGAATGGTGGACCCAACATTCTCGTGCCGCTTCCAGTCATCTTTACCTCGCGTCATTAAGTCCCTCCTACATCGCTTACGGCTGAATGTTGCCTGTACGCCGTACTACCGTTACAGGATAGGGTGTGCCAGTAGCCCCTTGGGCCCGGAGTGTGGTGTGCCAGCGACCGCGGGCCATGTGATCATCGCATGTGACACTTACAGGAGGGAGCGTCATTTGTTGGCAAACGACTTTGCGCGGATTGACAGCGACCCCTTGACCTCAGACTCATTTTGGGACCATGGGACAAACGAAAGCAGATGTCCGTCTTGCGACCCTTTATCAAATTCCTAGAAAATACCGGCCTGATCGACTCCCTCTAAGACCCCGTCAGCGTCGTCAGCATCATTCTCATCACCATCCTCTCATTTTTCCCCAATAGCAATGGGGTAGCATTCTGCTCAATGAGCGGAAGTCATCCCCATATCATCGTCATCATGTATCTCTCTCTCTCTCTCTCTCGATGTCTACACAGACACACACACACACACACACACACACACACACACACACACACACTGATGACGAGGATCTAGGTATCTACGTATACTAACTCTCGGTGTGTTTAAGATATTATATTAAATAATATATTATACAATATAATACAGGATGTTCAAAATTAAGCTTTCACTAGCACTTTATACATAGGCGTACAAAAAGAAAATTGGTGCTATTTTTCTGTTCCCTGAGTAAGAAACAGGTGCTACATAATTAGCAGCACCTGTTTCTTACACAAGTAGCGTAAAGTTATCATCCGGTTTCCTGTCATTGCTGTGTTTGCGTAGCGCTCGTGAAAGCTTAATTTTGAACACTCTGTATATTAAATAGAATATACTCGGCGTTCCGTGTACGACGTATTAGCGTTCTCGTACTGTTGACACTGTCCCAAACACATTTCACTTTTGATATGCTCGCTAATCTACCTCGAATTATTTTCACATTTCATGTACATAAGCGATTGCCATAACATTTTGCGCGCGTTTAACATGCACACCACTTTGAGTCATTATATCTTGCTTAGCTATGTTTTGAAAGTGCTTCATAACAGCAGTCATTCTAATGAATGATGTGTTATACTTTTTTTCCTCGAAGACCTTCCTGAAGGATTCTCGACGCGCGCTCACCAGGTGAGCTCGACAACTCGTAATTGCTTTTGCCCGAGGTTTTACAACTCGTACAGAAGAGCCAGGCGAAAGCAGAATCCGTTTTAAGCGTTGCGACCACCTGAGGTCTCCTTCGCTCTCCCAGGATTCTTTCGTTTTTAGTAATATTGAAGGAGCTTCCTATCTCATGAGCTTTCGTTTGAAAGTTCTGAAAGTGTCACATCCAATTCCCATTCGACGTATTGTTTCTTTCTTTTTTTTTTTTCTGTCACCGCTTATTTTTCATTTCCACAAGCACCAAGCACAAAGTTAGAGGTAATGTGTTCGTGATTCGCTTTAGGCATTATTTCGCTGCGCTCTCCCAGTTGTATTAATCTTCCAAACGGCAAGTAACCATGGCATTGGCTTTATGTGTCAACTGCTGGGTAAGTAAGAATAAAGAAAGAGGAGGTGGTGGCGGTAGTTCTACACCAATAACAACAACAACAACGTCGTTCATGTCGAAGGAATGAGGTATTCCACCACAGCAGACTTGTGCCCGTTACCAAAAAAAAGGATATAAATACCGTTACGCGTTACTTCAGAAAAAAGTAATTAAATACGTTACTCGTTACCAACATACAAAAGTAACAAGTTGTCGTTACTCACAGGTAACAAGCTACGTTTACGTTACCGCCGCATAGTTAAAGGAGCCAACAAACATGCCATCACTTGCCTTCAACTCTTTATTAATGAGGAATTGCACATTAGAAGAAGCTGATACTCGAAATTTGTCGTCCGTCCTTAGTGTTCCGTGTGTCTCGGCCCCTTACCATGAGTCTATATCAGTTTGCCTGGACCTTCTCCCTTCTTTCCGAAGTCGGGGTGATCGGAGATTATGAAAACACAAGAAAAAAAAAACACCAGTTTTCGTGCCACCGATCACCAACGGTACCGAAAAACAGACGAGGGGCTGCAATTTAGGGCGCTCAGAAGCTTAGCAAAGACAAGAAAAGGCTAGAATTCGAAACGCGTTTTTTTTTTTTTTTTTTTTTTTGTAGCCATAGCACAATTTGGGAAGGAGTGATGGTCGTAGATTACGGAAACCAGACAAAAGACAACAACACATCCAGGGAGGGACTGCAATAGTACTTTGAGTCACACGTGGTGGGTCATGGGTAGGATTCCGCGTTTTCGATGTTTATTTTTCGGCGGATTCGGCGTATGCTTTTCCATGTTCATTGATTTTCCCGAAATCGGAGTTTTTCGATATTTTTCCTTGGGTGTACATGGTTTAACCGACAGTTATGGGCGAATAGCAATTACAATGTAATTTCAGTGCTGCGTGCAGCCTTAACAACAGCAACCAATGCGAATTACCAGTTTTGTGAAATCACAAAAGAAACTTTATTGCTCCACAGCGAGGTGATGGCGCATTCACGAAACCAACGAAAGCACAACTCATTTATGCTTATTGTAATAAACGCAGGCATACTTGCTGAGGTTCTTGTCAGACATTGCTGCGCGCTCTTTAGTTCGCGAGTTCTATAAGTGCTGCATGAAATGACCGGAAGGCGTTTGCCCACCTTGTTCGTTACGAGGATTCTTCAGATTGACATTGCGCCGCGATTGCACGCCGCACCTCTTCTACAGCAAACAAATTGTCACACCAAAATACTTGCATACGACAACATCTTCCTTGCCTGAGAGTCCAAAATCTTGATTTTCGCAAAAGTAGTCCGGGGCCCTCTTCCTTTTTCTTCCCATCTCGGGTACCGCGGAAAGACAGGAGCGCCGTACGTGGAAGGTGCATGTACTGTCGTAACCTCTCCACTAAACAACTAAAGGCCGGTGACCGAGATTCTACTTGAAGTCACGTCCCTAAAAGGTTCACAAGCGCGTTGGGGCACCTACAGTGGCAGAAGAATGAGATTTCGACCAGCTCACCCGACACGAGGCAAAAGGGTTGACCCTGGAAGACTCAGTGTGGTCGCAGGTCATCCAACCATAGCAAATACCAAGAAAAGAAGAGTAATAAAGGAAAGCCTGCTCAGCATGTTGGAATCTTAAGCTGGGCATGTGCACCAATTTATCTGTTATGGTTCCCGGAATGTTACTCTGTATTCGATTAAAACCGAATGAGGGAAAATTTACCCGGCGTATGTTTTTCGATTAAAACCGAAAACATGGAACCCTAGTCATGGGACACGCAGGTCAAATCTGCACGCATTGCGCCACACGGAGTGCCGAAATGTGCTCCCCCGCGCTGAAGAAAAGGAACGAGTAACGTCAGTAACGAGTTACCAATTTTTGTAACTGATTCCGTTACTATTACAATTTTTTAAAAAGTAACTGAATCGTTACTTCGTTACCAAAAAAAGTAACCGCTACCATGTAAGGAATTACTTGTAACGAGTTAGGCACAACTCTGCACCACAGGAAGTATACAATATGGAGGCAGGAGTTTCTTCGAGGTCTTTACAACTGAAGTCAATGGTGGTTGCGCGAACCACATATTCCTTCGGTGCGAACTGACTTCTCAGGCGAATTTCGACAACTTTGCACTTTCGAATATTGTCCCGACTGGCATCGCCTGCGGAAGTGTTGAGCTGATGCGTTGTTTGCCCAATTACTGGCAGCTTAAGTCTGCGGGCTATGTCATCACGTATAAATGTGCGCTGGCTTCTTCCGTCGAATATGTATCTGAGGTAAGCGCATTCGGTGTTCGATGATGCCCAGGCACGGAACGTTTGCAGCATTACTCTCGCTCTCCCGCACCATTGTGCATTGTTCGTTGTAGAGACGCTCGTCGTGGTAACCACTTCAGTGACCAGAGCCTTTTCTGCCGGTTGTCTAGACGGGTCACAAACCGATGACGCATGTCGTCTTCGACATTTACTGCATTCCACTTTTACTCTGCAGTCCTTTGACCGATGACCCTTCTTGGTACAACGATAGCGCCTCATATCTTTGGCCAGTTTCTTGAACTTTTCCACTAGGGTAATGTCTGCTTTGCAGTCCTCTGTGCTGTGATCTGCGACACTGCAGAAAAAGCAGTTCCTTTTTTCGCCAGGCTGCCCAAGTCCAGCGTACAACACAGCTCCAGTCGTCATACCTCCAGTCCGTTTGCCCTTGGGGCCCTGATCGGGATACCTGTTACGGCGAATTTTAGTTGCGACCTGCTCTCGGCTCTCTATTTCTGCTCGCAAGTATATAAGCAGTCTTTTCAACTCTTCCAGTCCTTTTGTTTCTGTTTCTGCGGTCGATTCTGACTTAGTTGCTCCTTGTCCATCCTAGTTGGCTTCGAAACTTCCTGACTGCATGGCGTCGTGCACTATCCTTCTTTGGCAGTCTATGACTAGGGCTCCTGGAAACGACGACAAAAGGATGTCCACCATCATGGAAGGTTAACTTTCTTTTGTTACTCCTAACGCTCGAAGTCCTCTCACGTGAGCCTGGACATGAACGTAAAGTGCTCGAAGCCCCACGAAATCTTCCGTCTACTTCACTGGTGGGAGTTTTCGTAACCTTGACAGGTGCTCACGTTCTATCCGGGTTGTATTCCCGAAACGCTGCTTAAGTATGTCTATAGCATCGTCATAGCATGCCGCTGTTGCCTGTAGACCTCGAATAGCTGATGCTGCATCTCCTTTCAACAAGGTCCTCAAGTATTGAAATTTCTCACTCTTCGCCAACCTTGCGTTCTCATCAACTGCCCTACGATACTGCTCCCAAAAAGATATCCAGTTTGTCAACTCGCCTGAGAAAGTTTGGAGCTTCAACTTCGGGAGTTTGACTCCGCTCTGCGACTGCCCAGGGTTGACTCCGCTCTGTGTCTGCACAGGGTCCAGTCTCAACTCATCCAAACGTGACTGGATCTCCACTATGGCTTTTACGGTCTTCTCTTCGTAGCTGATTGCGCCCTGATACTCCTCTTGAAGCTCCTCTACTCCAAACAGAGGCTCGATTTCGTCGTTCACCGCTCGAAGGGCTACGTCGGCAGTCTGAAGGTTGCCCAAGAGTGCTTTCAGCGTTACGTCCGTCACTGTTAAGTCCGCTCTGAGTTCAGCAACCTCGTTGCAGAGCTTCGTTGCTTGAGCCCTTCTGGCCGCTCTCTTGTACTTGACCCGCTCCATTGTTGTTGGACAGAAATCCGGACGAAAATTGCAGTGAGGTCAGCTGCTCGGGTTTTCGGCACCATGAAATGTTGAGGAATCCGAAGATCCCTCTGTGTGGAAGAATTGAAACTGAAGCCTCGCAGCTCTTAGAAAATCCAGCCCACCTCGTCCTTACAGAATCGAACATACAGAACGTGCAACAAGTCCGTTGACAAAAAAAAAAAAAAAAAGAAAAACCATCACCCCAAAACTACAAACTTCGTCGTCTTTTACGTAACATATTCAACAAGCTACTAAAAGCTATGTTGCCGATTGTTGTCAGCCTGAAAAACGTGTGATACACACAATGATTTGTGGCACTACTTCTGCCGCGTTTTGTGCATTCCTACAAGCGCTCTGGCAGGGCGCTGTGCACAATTTGCTCATTTATTTCTAAGACACATTCTTTTTTCTTAGCTTTGCTTATTTCATACTCTAATTACTATTGCTTGTGTCATTCTTTTATTTCGTTCTTTCTTAGTTTCCTCTCACTGATCGCTTGTACTTCATGGTAGTGCCGCCTCGATTCTATATGTCTCATCGGTATGTATATCAGTATGTCGATACTATTTACGAACTGTTCGATATACTTATTTCCGCTGTACGGTTCTCGCGATTAGTTTCGGAAGCAAGTCTACGCTAAAGCAACGCCCAACGCATCAAATAAAGACAGAGAATACCCACATATATGCTACGGAATGCACAGGGCACACAGTCACATACGTTGAACTTGTTTTTCGGTGGGGACAAGGTGGCCGGGTAAGGAAATAGACGGCGGGATATCGCAGAGGGCCGGTCTCATGCAATCTAATGGAAGTGTAGGCGCCTTGGAAATAGATGGGACTGACTGCCCTATCTCGATGTGCCGCCTGACAGCGGCCCTATCAGGGCTTCACAAGCGCCCGGTCGATCTAAGGCGAAATATTGCTTTTCGGCAGTGCAGCCGACCGAGTGATGTAAATTGAGAAATGAATCTGTCGCTGCAAGCTGCGTTAAACCTGCTGGCCGTTCCAAGCTGGAAGAGGTCATTGCGTGGTGGGAGTATCGCTCGTTATGAAGCGAACGACCATTTTTACTTTTATGCTCTCTTCGAAGTCAGAATGATCTTTAGAAAGGAGAGATTTCTTGTGGATCAAAAGAGCGTTTTAGTTGAGGTGGATAATCAAGGAGGATGTTAGTACCTGAGAGTATGAGTTGTGTGGCGTTATAACATTGTCACCGTTTTTCCTCTCCCCCGTCCATCCCCCTCTCTCTCTATGTGCGCTTGTACGCGTGCGTGCGTGTTATACAACTAAGCAGATTTGACGGCTGGCATAGCACTACTCCAAGCTGACTGTAACGTGCATATGGTCTCACAACATGGTTATGGATATCGGTATGTAGTTTTATTTGACTGACCCCTAATAGCCTCATTTGTTGTCCCTTCTGCATTTCTCTGCTCTGTACTTAACGCCGAAAAAAAAAGCGTACGCTTGCTTCTCGAAAATTTTGAAGCTGGTGTACAGGAATACATAAATCCGCTGTACATTATATAGTACACCTACCGATGCCGAGTACTGATGGTTAATCATGAGCAGGTGCAAATTACGAGCGACATTGTCCACAAACTAACCAGCTATCCCTGCTCAAGGTTGGCCTCTGGAGGCTTGTTCTCCCTCTACATATAGCTACCAATACCAGGTCATTTGAACAAAGTTCCAGGGAGCAGCGCGCGCTCTGGCAGGGCGTGCCGAGAAATGCAGTGTAAATCAACAGCGACAACGTACGAGGACGACGATCGGAGACGATAGGAAAAGCCGGCCGATCTCCCTTGGGGCTAATGGCCATTCTCCGTGGGACGAAGAAGAAGAAAAGCAAGACATACCCACCCTGCACCGCAACCGTGCGCTGCGTGTTCTTCAAAAAACCTATAGACTGCAGCTATGGAGCTAACTGAGCTTTGAAGTGGCTGACAACACATTGCTGATCTTTGATGCACTCAGTGGTTTATCCAGAATTTCGTCCTTTGGGGGGGGGGGGGGGGGGCTCCGCAAGGGGGTGACTTTATATGCTTTTGACGAAATACTGCGCAATCTCACAAAATTTTAGGGGGTTCTCCTGGTGCAGATTTTGGGGGGTTAGGGGTGCAGGGGGTCTGGATAAATCACTGGATGCACTTCATTCCCTCTCTTATGGTAGGCGGGGCGCTTCCGAGCGAGCTTTTCCCATGGAGACATAGAAATCTTACGGAGAGAGGCTAGAAGGAAAGCTGGGGAGGAGGATCGGAGGAGAGCAAAGCACTTGAACGGGGCTCTTCCCTCTCTCAATGTATGCGCTCGGAAGCAGCCATATTGAATCAGCCGAGGAAACGTCGTGTATTTCCAGCCCGTGAAAGCAGCCACAGTTCCAAAAAGTGTTGCAACATGCTCGGTTGCTCCTCTGCTTCCGTCGGCTACATATTTTGTCAGTGTCCGCCCCTATCCAGGCTTGTAGTCAAGGCTGGTTGAGGCAGCGGCGGAGACGGCGTCCCCATGTGGCGTCCGTGTCGTGTCTGTTTCTTCGTGTGTGTATGTGTTTTCATATATCTTACGGTTTCATGGGTTCTGGTGGTATGTTACTGTTCCAAAAACATTTTTGGCGTTATGTTTGCTGTATGCTTACTGGATTCCTTTGTTTGAATGCGCCGCGACAACAGTAGCTGATTCAATATGGCGCTCCCCTCGCCCGTACGTCCCAGTTTCGGAGGTTTCCTTCTGGCATACTCCTTAAGATTTCTATGCGTGGAGACGAACATCACGTTGACGCTGGGAGATACGTCATAGCGGGGCGGAGTCTCCGCGCACCGGGCAGCATTCGATACTATATTGCCGCTAACTGCATATAAGACACACACAAAAAAGTGCAGCAGTGAGCACGCAGGATAGCATTTTACATCTTATATCCACTGCACCGAAAGATGTCTCCGCCATAGTTCATCCACACACTCAAAAAAAGAAAGGAAAACAAATAGACCTTCACCGCATAGCACGCTGTGCGCAAACCATTGCCGTGATACGGCCATCAGTCAAGTCAGTTTTTAGATGAGGATGATGATAGGAGAAAAAAAATGAAGATGTGAGCCCGCTCCCTGCGGGACAAGCCACTCCAGGTCTAGTAAAGAAAAAAGAAAAAGTCTAAAAAGACGACAGCTCTGCTATGCTATTAACGAAGGTGATGAGTGAGCGCTGTGCACCCTAACGATGAATCGCAGGCCGACGACGTCAAAGGGTCGGCCATCAAGACGGTCCGGGGATCTCTGAAGTTGCAAACGTGCAGTTCGAAACCGTGCACATTCGAGAAGAATATGTTCCGAATCTTTACGCACACCACACGTTGAATACAACGACGAAGGATGGGCGCATATATTGAACAGAAATGCGTTGGCCAATGGGACACTGAGTCGGAGTCTGTGAAGCAAAGCTTCGAGCGGCCGGGACATCCGCGGAGGGATTCGGTAAGGCAGGTCCGGGTCAATTATGCGCAGCAGCGACGTCGGCTCTGCGGAATCCGACCACTCACACCGAACTGAACGACGTTGGATGACGTACGGCACACGTTTCGCATCTTTAGAGGTGAAATATATCTTTTGCGTGAGACTTCGTTGATGAGCATCACGTGCCTCTCTGTCAGCAGCATCATTCCCAGCAGTGCCGATGCGGCCGGGGATCCAATGGAGCTCGATTGTGTGCCCTTTTGCGACAGCGGCATTGTGAGATAAGATGATGTCGTACACTATGACCACAAGGCCACTGGAGGCCACAGGTGCGCGTAGTGCTTGAAGGCCGGTCTTAGAATCAGAAAAGATTGAGCAGTCACCAGGTGTTGCTTGATCGGCAATGTACTGGACGGCATTGAGAACAGCGTACAGCTCTGCAGCCGTAGAAGATGTCTAGTGCGATAAGCGCACAGCATGGCGGACACTGGAGTCCAGGATGACGAACGCGCCAGAAGATCATGTGGTGTTGGAGGATGCATCCGTGAAAATCATCTTCCTTTCTGCATGCCTTGTGATATCTTCCAGAGTGAGCTGCTTAAGGACTGGCGTTGGGGTAGATCCCTTATTCGTTATACCAGGTATATCCACGAAAACATCAGGCTGATGAAGGATCCAAGGGGGGCAGCTTGGGATACGCAACGCTTTGCGGCGCGGAATTTCATGAAGCAACGGGATTGCGAGCCTATGTATGCCAGAGTTAGTGCGACGGGGGATATAGCCCTCGCAAGCGGGTGACGTCGATGACGGGTTACAAGACGAGTGTAGTTACGAAGGGCTTCAACATTTCGAAGTGTAGGTATAGGTGGAGCCCTCGCCGCGGCTAAGGCTGTTATGTTGGAGTTTTTAGAGTGCAGCATTGTGTCGCAAAGTACAGCGATTGTAAACGTTCAGACAGACTACAGGAAACGCCAGCTCGACTGAAAATAAATTATCCGCGGTTCATGTAGTATTGTGTACCTAACCACGAAAGCGTGGAAAATCCTACCCTCGACGAAATGACTTTGCAGCCGAATATGTGCCATGCAAACTCATTCTTGAAAATCACAGTTTGTTACTGAATCAATGCGAAGAAAAATACCGAGAGCAAGTTTTAGTATGCAAGTTTAACTATTTACGTGTTTGGACAAGACTACGCAGTCTGAAGTAGTTAAAGGTACCGAAAAGCAGTAGACGTGTAATCTAAGAAAATTTTCGTTCCTCATCGTCCCTCGTCACTCATAGCTTTTTAGACAATGAAAATTTAAAACCATACAGACAACGCTGTGCCGAAGTTGCTGCACCATACCGAATTCTCATTGCTCGTCAAGTACAACGTCCAAACTACGTTACATGTGCATAACAATGGGTCTAAAAGGGAAAAAAAAGTCGGCTGCGTGCCGGCTACGTAGGCATCTGGAGCAGCAAATTCTACTCGGGTATGCTCAGGTGTAGCTCACCATATCTCTGGTACATAGATCACATTTGCTTGACGAATTCGGAATTATTTCCCACCAGACGTCGCGCCGAGTCCTTTCACCGCTAGCAAATTAAAAATATTAATAGTGCTCTGTCACATGTGTAACGCTGGGTGCATAAACAGCTAACTATTAAACTAAACCGCAAACATAAAGTGTCTGCTGCTATGCGGTAGCTTTTGGTTGTCTATATAACTCCTGTGCGTAAATGTGTTGCGTTGCTACTAACATCACCCTGAGCAGCCTGGGTGAAAAGCACCCGTTCATTTTCCGTCGCTTAGCCCCCTCCACATAGACTAGTCAAAAAATGCTACGCTGAGGAGATTGTTAGCTCGCTACATAGTGCTACTTTGCTCAATAACGCCATGTTTCCGCTCAGGAACGTATACAAAGAGGAACCCTAGGCGGGATGTTAGACAATACATCACTTAACTACTCGGTATAGCAGACGACACTATCAAATACGATTGACACATATTACAGAAAGATTTAGTCGAGCGGACATCTTAAAGCGACAGTCTCAATACATCCACTAATTTTGAGATTGAAGCTGTACCCAACTTAGGCATCACTGCGTGACCAAGATAAAGGTCATTGAAGGACTGTTTTGAGATCGAATAAAACAATCAATTTTTTGCGCAATCACTCAACGTCATCAGAAATCACGTGAAAGTGTTTGTTTAGCTTTGGTTTGATCCCAGACCGTCGAGAAGGAGAAGCAAGAGGAGGAGGGACGAGCACACGTATAGAGACAGATATGGACCAGCTCTAAGCACCATGAAACGCGTCTAGCGTCGAGGAACTGCCTCCAACGTTGGTTAACGTGGCGATAGCGTTTGCACCTCTCATTTGGGAGTTCTAGTGTATCCTACGTTATCGCCTTTGCGCACGTAAAAGATAGCGTTGGTGGTTCCGCAAACGCGCAAAACATAAAGAGAGCTTCGCGTAGTCCTCAGAACCACCACGCTATCACTTACGTACGCAAAGACTATAGCGTACAATGCACTAAAACTCACTATTGTGTCAGGTCCTAACGGTGACCAGCACTGACCCGAAGTGGTGGGGATGATACGCGTGCATTAAATGCAGTTTCTCATATTTTTAGCGGCAAATTTCGCGGAACTTGATTGTAAACGCGACCCATCCCCAACAGGACACTAACATGTTTAATGTTTGTAAGAAGATGCTATTCGTCGCATTGGCTTCTTCAGTTTTTTTGTTTTTTTTGAAAGCGCACTTCAAAGCAGTTATTCCTTGTTACAGATGCACTCGGCTCAAACCGATGCAGCCCAGTAGCGAGCATTACATAACCGACAAATAGAATTCAAGAGAAATTCGCACAGTAAGTCAATCGCTTAAAGGTGGTGGTGATGGTTGGTAAAATAACAAGGGGAGGTTAAATTCGCGCAAGCGAATGACAGGCGCATTTTAGGCGCATGACTGAATGACTGGCGCATGACTGGTTAGGAGGGCACTGTATTAACATATGTCTTTGCTACCATCTGGGTGGGGGCGGTGTGGTGGGGTGAACAGCTTGCCGGTTTTGGAGTCACAATTGAGGGCAGTTGAGAGATGAGATGAGATGATGAGAGACGACTAAATTAGACCATCATCATCACCATCAAATCATCATCCCTCCACTTTCACCTAAACACTGAACACCCTAGGATGATGGTTTTGAGGTGCTGCTTGGGAACTTCACCCGTCGACTGCGTGAGTGACGGTCATGCACAAAGAACACAGAAATGAGACAGGGCGGCGATAAAGAATGCGTGATTTGCAGTGCAGATGCGTGCGTGCCACTAGGGATCCCTTTTGATGTTACCCCGGCTCAGAGAGAGAGAGGGAGAGAGAAAAAAAAGGAACTGGTGTCCGCATGCCCTACAAGAACTGATGACTATTACGACCCCGTCGGCATTGGACAGAAAGCACCGGGGGGACTTTCCGCTTCATTTCTCTTCCTGCTTCACCACCGGAGGAAGAAGCTCGCGCCTGCCGAGAAACAGTGAGCTCCGCAGAAAAGGAACTTTACGGCCATATGACTCCCGAAGGAACCCGCCTCTCACGTAGGCGATAGCTCCAATGGATCGTGGCATCTTTTGCCTTATTCCCTGCACTGATCCTTTTTGGTCCTGTGTTCTCCCAGCAAGGAGCTGCAGACAAAGGCTGTCTACACGTTCTTGCGCGAAGTAATATATGGCACAGAGAGGATCATACGGGAGGGGATTAAATGACGCGGCAATGCGTGAGAAGGTCGATATATACGGGGGACATGTGGAATCGTGAGTGCCACTCTACTTTGTCTGGTCCAAGAAGCCCGGATAGAAAGAAAGGATGTCACAATATTCGGGAGAGTTCGGGGAGTATAGTTAGGCAGATATGAAAGGGGGGCATCCACTCTTGTATTCTGTTATAGTGGGGTTCATTTTCTATAAGAAAATACATTTCAATTAAAAAAATGCAATTAGAAGAATACACAATCTGTTTTGATATGATGAACGTTTGTCGCACTTATTTTCGCGCTGACAGAAGGGCGTTTATCAGCATACACCCGTACACACGTATATATGGTGCGTCACGAGAAGCGGATAAAAATTTGCACAAATCCACATTGCGTTTTTCCTTCTAAAGCTGGAATGCAAATACCTATTTGCGCTATGGTCTACTAGTCTGAGTAGCCAGCACTAGCCTTAAAGAGTTCACCAAATTAACTTAATTAATTAATAAAAATGTGCCCCTTAGTTCAAATTAGGGAGTTGCAGCCTTAATGAGTTTCCGAAATTAATAGCTGTAGCCACGAGGGCTCCGATCCGCAAAAATAGAAACCGCAGCGAGCCCGCATGGCACACTATGAGAGACAGAAAAATGCGAGACATCCGAGCGTCTTGTGGAGTATCACTTTTAGATACGGGCGCTTCTTGTCCCCCTGACCGCTCTATGCTCAGTCTCTCTCAAAACACAGCATGCAAGGTATATCTAAACTGGTAGCCAAAACAAGTGAAAGTACCAAATCAGACCCATCGGCAAGGCTACCATCATGAGGCGCGAGCGATCCTTGGTGTTGGTAGTAGAGGTACGATCGTAAACAACAAAACTTTACAACATGGACATGGCTTGTGTGTGTACTAATAGTTATTCATAATTTTAATGTCGAAAAAACGTTCTGTTACCCAACCCGTGCACATGCACGAAATCATCTACCACCCGAGTACATTTCCGTATCCTGTTCCTTTGCGCATGTGTCACAGTGGGCGTGTTTATCCGTGCATCTCTGTATCCGTGCCGTGTGTCCGTTCTTTGCAATACAGAGTTCCTGCAGTTTTGGGGTTAAACGGGAAGCGACGTTCACAGCGACGGAGCTGTAGACCAAGATTAACACGTGTGAACAGATGAATACATGCATCCCCTGTTGCGGCCTCGTGAAAAAAAAAATTCATGAGATGCGCGGCCATGGTAGCGTGAGTGTTAGCAGGAATCAGCTGTGCACTAACGATGTCATGTTTTGTTGCAATGGACCAATAATGGCCACTCATTGCATAAATGCAAACCTCTAATCACTATGGGTACGTACAGCTCTAGGCGAGAAATGGACCTTAAGTGAACCTTCCTAATTTCTGTATGGTCATCAAGATGCCCTTCTGTTTGGAGCTGTCAAAAAACTGTGATAACTGTATGTATTTCGATTTGATATGTTTCATTAAACCTGATATGATTTATTTTTCTGTGTTCTCGTCTGGTATTGTTGCCTGGGTGAGGAAAAGAGAATACAACACAAACAAAGTGCGCGAACGTAAACCTGCCGTGGCTAATTATGCACTACTTATTATTCATACTGCTGACGTCGCCTCTGACGTTATTTATTTACAATCGTAGTTGTCCGGACGGATCGCGCTGACCGTCTCTATCATGGCGTCATTCTGAAGACACAGGGGCGTATGGGAGTTGCGCTACCTGTTTATATATACCTTGCAGGATGCCGTTCCACAAAGTGTGGTGTACCCTCGCTTGAGCCCCCCCCCCCCTTCTCTAATGCAATGAGGTGAGGCAGAGATAATGCAATGAAATAAAAAAAAACTTTATCTTCGTTGTTCTTCCTAGAAACGGCAGTTCAAATTGAATGCTGGAAGTTGAAGAAAATGGATTCGAACACGTACCCTCCTATTTTCGGTCCCAGATGCTAAGCATGGCGTGAGGCTTGGTGTGTTTTTCCTTCCAATGTTGTTTAATTGCCTCATCGATTACTACGTCACATGAGAATGATGCCGCCTGCCACGAGTGTGTTCGTCTATGTTGATGATGATGATGATTCAGGTTTTCTTGGCGCATAAGCAACGAAGGCCATAATGCGCCAAGACAATGATAGCTGTTCGTCTATGTGAATGTGGGAGTGACAACAATGGCAACAATGTAAGAGAGAACGTGTTGAGGGTGAGGGTGTGTACCCGTGTTTACTAGCGTGGCTTGGTACGTTGAAGAGAGGGTGATGCAATTGGTAGCATCTCTGGAGGGACATCGGAATTCGAATCCCACAGATGGTGTCTTTTCTTCAACTGCCATTATTCAATGGGTGGCTTTCAAGTTGAGAGGTGTCGCTACGCATGGTTGGACTTCGGACTTCCGGTCCGAAATTTTAGTTTCGTTCATTTGGAGCAAAGCAAAAGTTTATAAACTCTGGCTTAAACGAGAACCAAGATGAGTTCGTCTGAGAACGCTGGCATCACAAGCAAGTACGTTAATTTAACAAATACTTTGCACACACTTTTCTTATAGCAAAGTTTACATTTCGCGATGTTTTCGTGTGCATGTTTCGGTTCCGTTTGGCGCGCGATTTGAAACCGCGATCGTTTGCTGTGCGAAATGTTCCGTTACAATGCGGTCAGTTTGACGTTTCAGATAAGCAAGATAAGCAGTTCCGTATCAGATACGGTACAACAAAATGTACAGCCAGTATTTTACACAGCAATCTTCTGCACTGGATCATACGAATGTTTTTTTATTTTTTTTCGTGTGTGTGTATGTGTCTGTGTGTGTGTGTGTTCTGTGTTAGCGCCACGAAGCATCTGTGGCAATGAGCGGCGTACAGATGTGGACAGATGGAGAGGAAAGCCAGTGCGCACTATGCACTGCTGAACAGCTATCCAGTGCATTCAGAGTTCACAGGGACGGAAGAAAGCATACAGGGGGACATAAAGCGGCCGCACCTAAAAGAAACTTCGTAGGACAAACGGGGATTTAGCATTTTTTCATCTCTCATAGCCCATCATGTGAGCTCGCAGTGTTGTCCATTTCTTGTGGGTTGGAGAGCTCGGGGATTTGGTCTACAACTCTCTTACACCACGGACGCATTTTTATGGATTCATTATATTAATTTTGGAAACGCACTAATTCTAGCGCTCACTAGCGCTCACTGACAGTGCCATCTCTCGGTGCCTACGAAAACCCCCAACCTGAAATAGCCATATCGCAAACACGTAGATGTTTGCAGCTGTTGAAGGAAAAACTCAACTTGGATTTATGAAAACTTTGGCCCGCTTCTCGTGATGCACCCTGCATACACATGATCTCAATACTCATTGTTATCGTCGCTAACCGTAATACGAGGGGTGTTCAAGTCAAACCGGGACTTTTCATTTTTCGCAAAAGTAAAATGAACTTACAGGCGAGAAAGTAGTTTTATTTTTCAACGTAATTTCCAGCAGCACTAATGCACTTGTCCCAGCGTTTGACGAGGGCTTGGATGCGAGCAGCATAGAAATCCTTGCCGGCGCATAGCAGCCATGATCGGACCGCATTCTTGACCTCGTCGTTGCAGCTGAAGTGGCAGCCCCCAAGGAACGCATTAAGTGGAAATCGCTGGGGGCGAGGTCTGGACTGTAAGGGGGATGGGGCAGCAACTCCCAGCCAAATTCCTGTAAGGTGCGTGTCGTGAGATGCGCGGTATGCGGCCGTGCATTGTCCTGTAGGAGGAGGACTCCTTTGGTGATGAGGCCCGGCCGCTTTTGCTTCAGCGCCTTAGGCACATCCCTGAGGACCTGGCAGTAATATGCACTATTGATGGTGGTACCACTGGGCAGAAAATCAACATGAACAACGCCAGCCTTGTCCCGGAAAACCGTGGCCATGACCTTACCCGCAGACGGGGTGCTTCGGAACTTCTTGAGAGCTGGCGAGCCCGGATGCTTCCACTGTTTTGATGCGCGTTTAGACTCAGGAGTGAAATGGTACACCCACGTTTTATCGCACGTGATGATCCGATCAAGGAACGGCTGTCCTTCAGTGTCGAAACGGTACCTTAGCTCTTGAGAGATTTCCAGTCTTCTCTGCCGGCGAAACACGGAGAGCTGCCTCGGGACCCAACGGGCACTAACTTTCCGAAACTGAAGGTGTTCATGAATGATAGTGTTCAACGTTCCCACAGAAAGTCCGTCTTTCGAGCCAGTTCGAGACATGTTATCCGTCGGTCCTTGAGGATCAGGCGCTCCACAAGTTGGATGTTCTCAGGAACTCTGACACTGGGCTCTGAGCCGCCCCGGCCGGGATCGTCCTGCACTGATGTACGGCCGTCTCGGAACCGTTTGCACCACTCAAACGCTTTGCTGCGGCTAAGTGTATTGTGGCTATACAGAGCCTGAAGTCTTCTGTGAATTTCAAATGACTTTACACCTTCATTCACGAGAAACTTCATGACAATTCGCTCTTCGATGTGCGCGCTCACCTCGTTGTCGGCCATCTTGTCCAGAACGTGTCTTCCGTTTTGCACAAACTTTGGACCACCACGTGGTGAACGCGGAGGCCTGTCGCGTGTGAAAATGACGAAAAAGAAGTAGCGCGAGCCATTTGTACGCTCAGGAGACAGGAAGTCCCGGTTTGACTTGAACACCCCTCGTATAAATGCAAATACGAATTCGAATACGGGACCATAATGAATACAAGCCCCCCTATAGCACGCCTTTCTGAAAGAGCCGAGTGCACGAGCAATGGGCTACCTGCTCATTGCAGCAACAAGGAAGCTTCCGAGGTCATGTGAGCTGTCCGCTTACTGCACGTAATTCTGCATGTAGGGAGTAAGGAAATACTTCCATACAATCAGCATCTGCGGTAGCTGTTAGCAGCATATCAGTGCACAAAACCGTTCATTTACCACTAGTATAGGGCAATGAGGCTGTTTGTGAAGCTTCCGTGGTTAAGACGTCGCAGGGCTTTGCCGAACTGCATCCTAACTCCATCCTTTCACAATGCGTTGTTTGCGTTTGACGACAGCCCATCCAATGACAAGTGTTACTTCGCAATTGTCACAATAGGTGTATTAATATCAATAGCCATGTATTTCTATTTCTGTAACATCAATAATTGCCAATCGAATACCACACGAGTAACAAGTGCAAACAAGCCTCTCGTTGGCCGCTGCGCAGACGATCGATGTGTAACACAGGAATGCAAACGTTGACGGCAGCGATAGCGTTAAGACACTAAGCAACAGTTATAAAAAGCAAAAGTTCAGTGACCGTTAAAAATTACCTGTCCTTTCGGGATGATGATCCGGATGCCGATGAAAATATTAGCGGGCTGGAGTCTTCGGGTGTGTTTGGGCACGTTACGACTAAGAGGAAACGACAGGTGATATGCACAATAGCTGACAGAGTAGCAGGCTGAGCCTCTGCAGGTGGCGTTCTGTTCGTGACACGCTTAACATTGAAAACACCGAATGGAGGCAGTCATGCTACGTACGTGAGGCAGTTTCTACTTCCCGTGTTGTTTTTTGCTTTCTGCGATGTTATCGGGAACGCAATCTCACGATCTTACTGAACTCTGATATCCAGGACGACGGGAGTCTGCTATCATAGTTCTTCTTGCTCAACGCCGTACCAAGTCAACGCCACAGATAACCAACACCGCGTGTGTGGTGTTTGAATTTTGGCACACGACAAGGACCGGTTCTATAGGCCAAAAGAAATCACGAGTGCTGCGCAAAGCGATACTCGCCTTGACCATGCTGTCCCAAATGAGACAACTCCCCAACTGGAGCCATACTAACCGAAGAGTCTCAAGTGTCTCTCCCAAAATCAGAACGAAGCGAAAGCCTCAAGTCGGCAACCGCCTATATATCTTCGTGAAATGTCGTCGGCACCTGACCTGAAGTTGCTGTTTGTATCTTCTTACGGCGGACCGCTGAATGTTCCACTCTTCGATGTTGCGCTATGAGTATGCTGTACCCTGTGTCGTATGCAGGACGAGTAATGGCTCATACTTTACGTCCCGCTCCTGACAGCTCCTTATATAGCATGATACTTCCCGGTTGGTGCACATAAAGAGCAAAATGTGTAGCGTTTCAACAGGTTCTCGGCGTGGTATCTTCTTCATTTCCGCACATTTGGAAACCTGATTTGCAGTGCCCAGCAATGTCAATAGGTTTTCAATATAATGTTTCTGGACATTTTGAGGTAGACTCCGATCAAAGTTATATAAACAAATATATATATGTATATAAAGAAGTATCATGATGTGATCACCTGACTCATGCATATTTCGTTCTTTTAATTTTTTTATTACGTTTACATTTGGAGAATCTTTCCGTCTTCCCCCATTAAACAGAATAAGCTCGTTGACTGGAGTCCGTTTCGCCTGCTGTCATCCGCTTGGTTTCGAAAGGAACGCATGGCGATGTTGCCTCCAGGAACAGAGATGCTGTCTATTCCAGATCGTTTACGTGAGTAGTGGATAATAGCTACCTACTAAAATGTGCAAGAAGCGACCACGACGTGAACGATTGACGAACCGCGAACGATACTTCTTTTCGCTCCTCTGTTTATTTTTTTCTCTCTCTCTTTCTTCATGTCCGCTTTCCTTTTCTGCATTCCTTTTGTCTCTTTTCCCTTTTTCCGAGTGGAACAGCATGTCGGCTTTGCGTTTCACTGATCCTTCCCCCGCTTTTTTTTTTTCGTCGAATAAACAACCTTTGAATTCGAACAAATTTCGTATGATAAGCCTCAACGGCATCCCCGGCCCCAGTAGACGTTAAATACGGGGTATCGTCGACTAGGATTTCAAAGAGCGTTAGAGGACACTCAGGACGTCAAAACTTATCTTCAGACCAATCATTGTAGAGTCGCTCATCATCATAGTTGTCAAATCTATTAGTGAATCTATAAGTATTTATTACTACCAAGTCTTTTTTTCTCTATTCTACTCTATTATATTCAAATCTATTGCAAAAGCTTCGCTTTACAAACGGGAGACATAAAAGTGGACCAATTGATTGATTTGCCTCTCTGGTACAATCACCGCTTGCCGTGCTTGCCTGTTTTAGAGCACTCGCGGGCCGGACACATGGATCTGTTGTTTGGTTTGGCAGAAGACAAAATAAAATAAAATATCATAATAAAAACCATGCGAACGAACTCCTTTATTATAGCAATATTGAAGGTGATGCAATATTTAAAATGACATATTCGTGTCATCTTTAATACTGAAATTGCTTATCCGCAAACGAATTCGTCCGCATGATTTCTATTATACAAGAATGCTGCATATAAACGCAGCTATGCAGTTCATGTTAATGCTACTTGAAACGCTTTCCGAAGGCACTCCTCTTTCGTAATATTTCATCTATGTGCAAATATTATATTCGCATTTGAATAGTGTCTGTGATCGACTCGATTTGCATCACAAAGAAGAGTGCGCTTACATTTCCATTCAACGATAACACTTGAATTTTCATTCGAATTTTCGAAAGCTTTTACGCCGAGATTGTGCCAGCGAGCCTCAAATATGTATCTGTACTGCCGCAACGCATATTGGACGTAGAACATAGAATATGGAGGGACCATTTCCATTAATTGTTCTTCCTAGCTTCACTGAAGAATAGTAAAATTATGGACGTCACAAGCCGTGCAGGCACTTGAACTGCGTCGAATATATAAACAAATGGATTAATTCTCTACAGGCTCTTGCATGGTCCCCACTGAATTTTGATGAAGAAAATCAAGGGTCGTTCAAGGACTTTTTAAGGCTCAGCCGCCGTTTTGCCTGAGATGTAAAATACAGTTTCATGACCAGGGCTTCAACATTTCGCTAAAGTATTTATAAGCTACAGTTATCACGCGAGCAAATACATGGGGAGATGCCAAAGATTCGAGGACACAAACTTAAAGCGTGCTTCGCCTGCATTGCACCCATAGACGCAATGCATAAGAAACGTATTATTTCATTTTGACGGAATACGTCGACACTTTTCATTGGTGCCACACTGGATCCTGTGAGATCCATATACAAGGAATTATGTCGAAAGAGAATTATCCGTATACCTATCAAGTCCTCTGTTCCCCCGCCGTTTGAAATCTTACACATTGTACTCAATGGGGCAGAAGTAGAATTCGCAATCCATTGTGGTTTCACAGTCTTATACATCAAAAGCTACCCGCTTTAGCTAATTCGCCACCTCAGTTTCACAATTAGGGGGGCCATGTTTACGACCTATGTAGCGAGCAATTTTTGTTCCCGAGGGCATGAAAGTGCAACTAAAATGTGAGAGACACAAAACTTAAAGAGGGCTTTGCCTAACGACACTTCCACATATATGAAAGCCAAGTGTGCGTTTGAGCACGTGTAAATGAGGGGGGGGGGGAGAGGAATGAAACTAGAAAGAGGGGGATTGTCAGAGTTCAGCGCACATTCTCCTCTGATAACGAGCACGGGAAGACGGGTTTGATAAAAACGTCTACAAAATAATGGTGTGCGTTCACAGCCTAAGAGACTGAAGAACATTTCTGGTGACCTCTGCTTTGAAAAAAGAAAAGACAACGCTGCAGATACTGCGTTGCCCTAAGGTTCCCGTCTCGAGAAATCGAACGCTGTCTCCTTCTTCGTATCCTTTTTCTTTTTTTGTACTCTTTATGGCATTATACTTGTGGCGGTAAAAAAGATGTACAAAATACTTATGGCTGTAGTGTATCGTTATTGCCAAGTGATCTGTACGCTGATGATTCCCTTTTAACCTTTACCTTAACTGTGACCGTTATTTTTTTTTTTGCATGTATATAATGTATGCTCATTTTTATGTTCCACACTTTCTCTTAATTTTCTCTTAATTTTTATTCTTCATTCTTAATTTTTCCGCGTAGCACCACGGGGAAACTTGGTTTCCACCAGTAAGAAGTTTGGGTTAGAGTCACTAAATAAGCTTATTTATAAGTAATAATAAGCTCATTTAGTGACTCTACACTCTAGTTTGGGTACCTTAATGGCTGTGAGCTCGTATATTTTGCTGACGACGTTTTATACCTCTTTTTACAAGAAGCGAACGTAAGACAATATTTCGTTTTCTTTTCTTTGTGTACACTTCTATCAGCAACAAGATGTTTAACAAGATGTTTTGCCTCCAGACCAGCTTTTGAGTCGCTGTAGACAATCCAGTGCCAGGTCGCGCGTGCGTGGCTATGTATCTCACGGCAAGGTGTATAGCTACCAGTTCCACTGTCGTGGAAGAGGTCCTATGGGATAACCGCACTATGCCCTCCTTGGAGTGCTGCGGTACCACGTATGCCGCTGCAGATCCGGATTTCGTCGTGGAGCCATCAGTGAACATAGCAATTCTTGGTTGGTTGTTCTCCAACATGGACAGGCAGTATTGTTTCAGGGCCGAACGCGGCAGATTTGACTTTTGATGATGGACACCTGGCACCGTGGTGTAGATGCGAGGACAGCCAAGTGACCATGGAGGATGTAAGATCGTACACGGAGAAGGCCTCTTAGGCAGAGTCTTGCGGTATGGGGAAACGGCCTCAGAGAAAGAAGAGTTTCTACGGTGCACTTTCCGTACCAGAGGATGTCTGTCGTGTTGCGTGCGCAGTCAGATGTAGTGCAGCAGAGTCTCTTACGTCCTCAATACATCCACCGGTGGTTCTCTGGCCTCCACTGTAGACAGTGTGTTGGAAGCAACGGGTACACCTAGGCAGACTTTGAGACTTCTTGCCAGCACGCTCTGGAGCGTCTTCTCCAAGGTCTTGCTAATACCATGCAGGACCGGTAGATGATATGCCATCACCTGCTGAATAAGTGCTTTATGAGCAGTAAGGAGGGACGAGGTCGACATTTCCCATCTGGGATCTGCGAAATGACGCAGGATGTTGGTACGCGCGACAAACTCTGTGCTTTAAGCACTTAACGTGAGCAGCCCATGATAACTGACGGTCAATGACAACTCCTAGGAAACGGTGATGTGGCACTCTCTGAATCGGCTGATCGGTGAGCTTCTTCTTCTTCTTCCACCACTAGGAACAGTGGCCACCAGCCACACAGGGCGATTGGCCAGGGTGAGCTTCTTCTTCCTCTTCTTCTTCGTCTTTCTCCGCAGTGGCGCATAGCACGGGGCAATTGGGTGAGCTTCAGTTGGAAGTTCGTCATCTTCTTCCAGATATGCATTGTTCTGTGCAACTGCCCGCTTATTTTGGCGGAATGTTTCGCGCGTCAAATAGTGCATCCCAGGCAAGTTTTGCAAACACTCGAGGTGACGTTATATTTCGCCTTCGGGAAAGTACTGTCAATGGCTTACGGGAACGTTACCCCATTATTTCCATCATCATGATGATATCCGATCCTCCCCTCCCCCTTTTTTTACTGCACACCTTTGCTGAACAAGCTTCAACAATTCAGTTCAGAACAAGTTCAGCTTTAACCATAACGATAATTTGTGTTTCCCGTGTTCGTTCTAGTAGTTCGTTTTAGTAGTTCTTCGGTGACATAATGTGAGCTGACATGTGGTGCGTTCTCAAGTATTGTGTCCGCGTAAAATGCAAGGCTGGGTCGACATTCGGTCAAATCGTTCTTGCGGACGGTTCACTGTGATAACAGGCAAGACAGGAGGGTGACTAGGAGGACAATGAGCACAGTAGAGTGGAGGACGCTGAGAAAGGATAACCTTTAATACAAGGAAGACAGAAAAACGGCGCAAATGCCGAATGAGTGTCGGCCCAGTTCACGACCAAGTCGGCCAAAGGCGCACTTCCTCGCCCACCCTCTCGACCAATATGCTGCCACGTCGACCATGCAGATCGCTCGGTAATAAGGGCACACCTTCCCAGTTTGTAATGAATAACTATTAAGTGAGAAAAGAAAAAGAAGCGGAGGGGGGGGGGGGGTCTTGGGTTCTGTTTCCCAAGATTATGTACCCCCTATCTGTTGTTCTTTTCCCGGCTCCGAAATACTACTTTCGAAATTAAAAGGACGAGGCGACACCGTGCTTCGGCGTATCTGATCCGCCGCCCCGCTACCTTTCCCCAGTACATTTGGAACGAACGCAGATAGCACTTCTTTCTGTGCGCGTTTGTCCTGCTGTCGGGCGGTATTTCAAAACTTCTGGCGCGCTTTTTTTGAAACAGGAAAAAAAAAAAGAAAAAAAGAAAAGAAGAATGAACTGGGAGGAGGTACATAATCACGGATAAGAGAATCGAAGACCCTCTTCCCCCTCTACAACTCCGCCATTGACAGTTTTGGTCTAGTCCCTGCAGGTAAAAGGATCACCAATTCATTTCAGTTAACGAAATAATTAAGTAACGAGGAAAAACAGAAAAATAGACTGAGTACCTCTGGACCCTTACTAACACTACGCACTAAATCTGGTTCAAGTGCAGTGCACCATTTTTATAAAAACGTTTGACTCACTTTAAATTAAACGCCCTGCAGTAATAGAGAAAACAAAATGTCGGAGGTATGATGGCATTGGGAATGTCATTTTTACCAGCGATCCTCGTCTACAAAGAAGTCTGGCATTTGAAAGCGATGAATCAGTTTGAAGAATCCTTATCAAGCCCGTCGCACAGAGCTCGTTATCATCAATCAAAAGGAAGTGACCTGTGATAAGTGTTCGCTCTCTCGTGTACTCCTCCTTCCTTTCGGGTTTCATGCCTTCTCTCATCTATACACGTGTACAAACGTAAAGTTGTCTTACTTACACAAGACGTGCTTTAGGCAAAGCGCACTTTAGGGAGACGTGTCCGTGAATCTTGGGCATGCTGCACAACAGTGATCCGTCTCCAAACGTGAGTGATGATCTGAACATTAAAGAGATCGAAAGGTTTCCGAATGGTTTCCGCCGCTGATTCCTATTGCAATGAGTGCGAACACCTGTGGTTTCGAAGCTAGAGTTCTGACTATGGAAAAGCGGAATTTGCACTCGCAGCTCCACGAGAATAAGAACAAGATGCAAAATCAATGGTTTTCAAGGACTGTGGAAAAATTCTAAGGTTTTCCAGACCTTAAAAATAGCATTTTCAAAATCCAAGGTATTCAAAGGTTTCAAGGACCAGTGGGAACCATGTCTTGAGGAGCACGGGATATTATTATTATTTTAGGACAGCTCTAAAATGCCCCAAGATGTGCTCCGTCGGCCGTTAGCCCTTAAAGGAGCAGGGAGGTGACATTTAACATGGCTCGCACCCTGTGTCATTCGTCAAGTTGCCCATCAGGGGTCACCGTGCAAAATATTTTCGCTGTGCGGTGTATTGTCACTACGCAATCAAATTTACGAAAACAGGCGGAGAAATCAGCCACGAACGGTCGTCACGATACTCGGGTGACGTCGCAAGTCCATGTGCGTTTGTTCTTTGTTTCTTTCTTCGCCTCCCACGCGCTCCTTATACCCGCTTGAGCTGCGCCGAGCTACGTCAGGCGTCACAGGAGAGGGGAATAGGCTGCGTCACGGCGTACCTGCGTACGTGCGTCACTGCTACTTTGTGACCAGGCGGGAGCGTACGTTTAGTGCACATAGTAGGGGCCCTCATTCAAGGAAGTCAATTCCTCCTAAATTGTTATTTGTACATTCTCCCCAAGCTTTGTGTCCTTTTTTTTTTTATGCATATTACTGGGTTATAAGTTCTTGGAGGCAAAAACGTTTATCGAAATCTGGTTGCAAGGCAAGCGGTGGTACCACTATAAATGTTAGGAAGTTTCATGACGAACTCTTCCGCTGTCCCCTCTCTTCCCACACGCTGGACGCTGTATTCTGGTAATGTAGGTGTTGCTGCATGCAACCCTTTCCAATTAACTAAATCAAATTATACTAAGAGAAACCACTGTAGAGATGAGCAGCAACGCCAGTATGTAAGAGGATGATACCGAAAGAAACTACAGTGTTTTCTCTAAAGACGAATGATCATCTTTTTGCAGTTGAAGTATTCTGAAGTGCGTGTCTGCGGCGCGATAAAGATTAAACTCACCCAGGAAAAGACAGAGAGAATTCAAAAGTGTGACGCACCATAATGTGTGTTGTTTGAGTTCTTGGGTTTGCTCACTTTTACGTTTTCGAGTGCGGTTTCTCTCTGCCTTAAAGAATCCAGCAATCGATAGCCGTCTTGCATCTTGTCAGCACTGATCGCCGTGGATGATGAATCGCTGCCTGATAAAGGCTGAAGGCCAAACTCTTTATTCTGCATCGTGTTTGATTCGATCGTCGGCGAACAAACGCGTTGGTGTGCCTGTAAAGCGTGCTCTACCACAAAGATACACTTAGCGAGGCGAAGCCCAGCTAGTGAATCGCGGCGTTCGATCATGGGATCATCGCCGTCCAAGCTCCCCCTATACGCTCGCGTTTCACTCTTCTCTCGCCTTTTCTTTTTCTTTCTTCTTTGCTTATCTTCACCGGTTCTAAAGTTTCGGCCCGAAATACATACTATACACTCTTCCTTAAAAGCTATGGTACTTCCGCGCTGCACTGGCATCTCATTCTCCTGAAAGATCCATGACCAAGTTTATGTTTCGAAACGAGTGCTTAACTTTACTTTATATTTTGAAATGTCTGGAATGCTATGGTACAGTTGGTGTGGAAGAAGCTTTCGGTTACCTGCGCGCGCGATGTTGTCAACTTCACACAGTTCAATCGCGAGATAAGCATAGAAAGCGGATTATAGTTATCCCCAACAAAGCGGCGTGTGCAAAACTATTTTGTCTCTTGGAACCAGCGAGACTGGTAAATACGGGTTCAGAGGGTGCTGCTGCTTCTGGAAGTGCTCACAAACAGCAAAAGGGAGTGAGGACCTTTCAAGAAAGGGCTGAGCCATTAGATATGCTGCGTAGAGAGGAATCAGATTCGGCATGTAGCTAGACATCATCGCATCAACGAGTCAACGGCATACCTTCTTGTTATTAGCCAGTCCTAACAATCACGGGAACCTACTTATTAGGTATTATGTGATATGTTTTCCAGCATATGCCTTTCACCGAACACAAAATCATGGGCTATACCACTGTTCGCATTAAAGCATTCCCAATTGATTTATTCGTGTCTTACCGCGGATTAACATGAGGATATAACACGGCACACAACTTCCTTCCTACTGTACGATCATTTTTATTTTCGACCACCTTTTAGTGTGCCATATAAGGTCCCAGAGAAGACCAACTTTTATTATGCACTAGCTCTATAAACCGCGTGGCATGACCAAGTCCTACACTGTCTCCCACTTTCCACTAATGCAATTCTACCGAAGCTAAAACGCTGCAGGACACGAAGGCAGAATTTTCGCTTCTAAAATTTTATCGCCTCACATGAGCCCAAAGGCGAGAGTAGAGCCCTGACCCATAAAATATTTTGCCCCTATCGGTTGAGCCGTTAATGTCGTCTAGTATGAAGCGGAGTATCGTCTCGGACGTTTCGCAACTTGTTCTGGTATTTATTAAGCTCGTGTCTGGAAGTGAAATTACGACGCTCGAAAGTCTTTCGATCCCCTCTTTTATGCGCCGGCCGGCCTTTGCAGTTCGTATTTTCAATTCACAAGGTCTCTAACCAATTTGTAGGTGCCATACACAGCTTGGGATAGTTTCAACATAGATCAAGGCTCATAAAGAAACAAGCTGAACGGGAGCACGTGGAGTTTAAGGGTCAGGTGAGCATAAAACAATAATTGGTCAACTGTTAGACACGGGCACGGCGAACGCGTATTATGCAGTAGCTCCTTCTGGTTCCTCGTAATGCTGGTCCGTGATACCTGGATATTCCAGAGTATGACTTGGGATGGAGAGAATAAACAACTCTCAAAGATCAAGGGTCGAAAATAACCCTTCAGAACACAACTCGGACGTATGCTGCTGCATTAACGAGCACTATGAAGTTGACTGCTGCTTGCTGTAGTTCGCTCTCCACGCATCAATTCGTAAAAATATATTTCCGTGCGCAGTGTATTCCCGGAATTACCGAATCCCTGCTTCACTTTCCGCCAACTCGAGCTCTCTAAATTATTACCGGTATGTATGGGGGGATATGTAGAGTTAAAATACGCGGAGAGGTTGGTCGCAGCTACGAGGACCTGCTATTCCGCATTCACTTGCTGTGGCTTCATGCTGTACACACTGAAACACATCCGTCGCTGGAACACAGGGGTAGTCACAATCAAAGAGTCAGTCACAGAGTGGAAGTCAACGTCGAGACGCATTCAAAGTCGAGAAACCCAGCCCGTGTCCGTCTGGTATCGTATCAGGGCGTCTATCGCAAAGTGTTAGGATGCTAGATTATCAGGGCCCTAGAAGAACCTCAGATCTAATGGGCCGGTGGTAATCTTGAGCAAAGCCGACCGTAAACAGGATATCGGCCGTTCATATGCAGCACTGCGTATAGGAGGATGTGCTCAGTGTCCGCTAGTGTGCCACGGGTGGAACAATTAGGGGAGCACAATTTCCTCGTTCGGTACGCCCTGTGAGGCGCGTGGGGAACATTCAGACGCAGTCGATGCATTAAGGACGCATGCAGTCTACTTACGCCACGAGGGATAGAGAAATCCATATTAGGGTACATGCATGCTCCCAAGTAGTCACGTAGCGCTGCCACAGACTGGCGGTATCTCAACGGCACATCCACAGCAAACTCTCGCAGGAGAAAGTTAGTATCTGTGCACGCGCAAACGGTATTGCATGAGATACGTCATTCTTATGGGTAGCAAGAGCTGCAGAATCTGCTGCCTCGTTGCCCGCGATGCCACAATGTCCAGGAATCCACAAAGATTGTATCATGTCCAGACAACACTATTATTATCGGAATTATGAATCATTGAAATCTGTGAAATTCGCGCGCAGATTTACGTATGCGCGACGTCAGGGTGGGGAAATGTGGGCGTGGCCTCGGCGTGTGACTTCCTTTTCTCCTGCTGCAGAATTCTTTGCGACCCACTGCAGGGAATACGTGAAGAGGAGCTGTGGAAGAGGGCGCTAACAACGTTGTGGAAAGGACGTGCGAGCCCACGGGCAGGGATCGGATTTTTTCGGTTCGCTTCAGGTTCAGGCATATTGGTTCGGTTTGGGTTCAGCTCCGAAGCAGCGCAAAATATCGGTTCGAATCGGTTTAAACCGGTTCAGGAAAGTGAGTTTTGAGCAGATCCGCATGGGTTAAAAGCAAGCATATCCTTACGGTTCTCAAATAACACATATGTACCTTTGTTGTTGTCGTTGCCGACATAGCAGTGGTTCAGAGCAATATTGCGTGCTACAGGTCTGCATTTCAGCTGCAACGTTACGGTGGCGTACTGTACTCTCTATATTCACTTATCGTACACATCGATGGTATCGATGGTATCTACACATCGTATCGCGTTGGTGGTTTTGCGCACGCGCAAAACATAGAGAGGTTGCGCAGTGCGCAGAACCACTACGCTATCCCTTACGTACGCAAAGACGGTTGCGTACGATGCACTAAAACTCTGTAATCATAGTTCCGATCTCTCACAACATGCTCACAACGAACATTACATCTGAACCGTTTCGCGAACCGGTAATCACCTAAATTTATTTCGATTCAGTTTCGGTTCGGTTCAATGCGAGAGAAAAAAAAAATATTTTGGTTCGGTTTAGTTCCGGTTCAGGGAAAAACACAGGTTATTAACGGTTTTCGATTCGGGTTCAGTTTGGGTTCCGATCCCTGCCCATGAGGAAATTCCTTGCTTGCTCCTCCCCGTAGTTGAGGGTCCATTGCCGAATGGGACGCCAGCATACGAATAAGTCTTGCAATAAGTCAATTTCGAGCCAAAGGGCTCGCTGGAGAGTCGTTTGGAGTCGAATGCTCCTGTCAGACATTTTATTTCAACGATGTCAGGAAGTGAACTTTCCCCTTCAAAGAAAAGTTCGTGCGCATACGTAGCACGAGTGACTTGCCTCTCATTTAGCATTTCACTTCTTTCCCTGGCTGTTCCGATTACCTTACGAAATATGAGCATTACCCTTACAGTTTAGTTGACTGTACCCACGTATTCACTAATTCCCCAAGCTGCCTATACCTTTTTATTTGTATCTGCATCTCTCAGCCAACGGACACCAGCAGATCATGCGTTTATGTAATGTAGGAGGGCGTACCGCAGAACATCTGACTTCCAAAGAGTGCCTACCTAAGCCTTAGTACGTTCGTTGGTAATGGAAGACCTAGAGTAATGTTAATCCGTTACTTTCCGCGGTTCCTCCTGGGTTACTCCTCCGAACTGCTCCGCGAGAACTTGAGAATTATCGACCCACCCCAGACAGTTGAACGGAACGATGAATTATAATTATCCTATCTCAAGATCTGCAGCTTCGTAAGATAATTAATGGTGGAAGAAGGGGGCAGGGGCACTTCCGTTTCGGCCAGTTCGGTGAGCAGTTTCCCAGTTTCCCCCAATATTCTGCTGACTTCGGTCGGATCTCGCCCCGTTTACAATTATAGTCCGTTTTTGCTAGAACGGCTCTTCGCACTTTAGAGCTACCCCTCCGTCGTTTCAGATGCTTCGCCTCGAGTTTCACTTCATCTTAATGACTCACACAGAGTATGGAGGCTGTAAATCTCGAAAGTTCACGGGTTCAGTTATGGAGTTGGCGAAGCAATATGGCCTAGAACAGTCTAACATAGTGTTAGCAGGAATACGGCTCTGATTTGATCAGGCGAAGTGAAAAAGACTCTGGGAGATACTACTATGAATTTAACGTAATGGGCTTCTTCAGTGTGACATCTACTTTTTCATTGTGCCTGAACAATATTGTGAGCTTTCCTCTCTTTATTTTGCTAAAGGTGCTCAAGTAAAAGCATCAATTATTAATCTATGTAGCGTCACACTCTTTCGAAAGTATTCATCTAAAAGCCAGCTTATCACAAGCAAATTGTGTTAGTCGATTACAAGGACGGATCCTAGAACTCCGTTTATCGCGGAAAAACGCCGATTTTGAGTTTGGTTGAGAGTTCGAAACAGAAATTCGCAACACACACACGCGCGCGCATTGGGTGATGATAACGTGGGCGATTCACCGCCCCATTGCTTTTTTTTTTATTGAACGTCCCCCTCCCCCCATTTGCAACGATTGAGAGAATGGTAGTGGAAAACGATACTTTTGAGCTATCGCCATTCCCGTGGAGCGCAAGAACTCCGCAAGAACATGTAGGCCTTGCATCTGGTGGGTAGGGTTCGACAACGGTCCGATAATCTTGGCGAGGTCGAACGGCCGTTGGTCGATATGTTGGAGACCAGTTTCCATGAGTATACGCTATTGGTGGTGCTGCCCACAAGCCAGTGTACAAGGGTAGAAAATCCATTGAACAGGTAAGGAAATGTTAAGGGAAGTGCCTCAGGACGAGAGCCGCGGATATTTCGAACGGATACTGTTCTTCTGGGAAACCAAGACAAATATCGGTGCCTCTCGTCCTGAGGCACTTCCCTTAAGACGCCCACAAGCCAGGATGATGTAGTGCAGGTCACCGTGCACTCCACAGGGGGCAGAGGGAAGACGAGGTGGAGCCGCGACGGTGTTGGAAGACATGTAGAGGTAACGTTCAGCCTCATGCGGTGGAAGTGTGCTGCAAACGGGCGCGGTAGTCGAGGAGGAAGTTTAAGAGAAAGCATGGGGTCTATAACAGAGAGAACAGAGTGGGCTACGTCGTTTTGCCATTGGGCCTGCATCTTGGGGTCGGTGAGAGTCGAAAGGAGGCATACATCTACTGTCGTCCGAAGACAACATTATCGGGTAATGGTGGGCGTGCCGATGTTCGCTCAAAGCAGCTCTGCCTGCTTCCTCATTACCGCTGATGCCGACATGTCCGGAGATTCACTGCAATGCGACAGTGTGCCCTGCACTACCGCCTTCTTGTAAACTTTCAGGATGTCAGAGAGGACAGGACTCAGAGAGACGCGTATCCCAAAGTTGGCCACACACTAAAGCGCGGGTCTTGAATCTGTAAAGACGACCCAGGACTGAGCAGGGCTGGCTGATATTTTTGGCGGACCACAACAGTATATATGTACTCACCATAGCGACTCATGCATCTTTTTCTTTTCAGACACGAATAGTGTAGGAAATGAAAAGAAGCCAGAAAAGTTCAGCAGCTGATAATAAATATGAACGCCAATTTATACATAGCCAAACCATATAACGTAACAATTGAGGTATCCGAGCAATATAGATAGAGAGCAAGAAAGAAAACAAAATCACGACTTCACAAGGCCTCTAGGTCTGTATTCAGACGTCTAGGAGATCTAGGACGTCTATGATCTAGGAGACATCTAGAAGATGCAAGTTCGTTTTTTTTTTGTGTGTGTTCTTTTGCCTGACCAGTGTCTTTAAAAAAAACGTGTGATAACAGCATCGATACCGTTTTTGCAGTTGAGTTTGCAGCATCCTCTCGAAGTGAGTATGTACTCACTAGACGAATAATTATCTAAAATTCATTCTTTAACTCAGTGCTTCCCAAACTGTGGGTCGCAACCCCCAGGGGGGGTCGCGAAGCGGCTCGGAAACTTGAGAATTTTAGGCAGGGCTTACAGGAAAGTACACGCTCTTGAGTGCTGAAGCCATGAGGATCCTTCTTCCCTTTGCCACGTCATACTTACGCGAACTCGGCTTACTACGGTGGCGTCGATGAAAACAAAGTACAGGTTACAGCACAACATCGAGCCGGAACATGAGAACAACATGAGAGTTGCTGTGTCCAAACTCCGCCCGCGTTTTGGCAAACTATGCTGTGACAAACAAGCTCACTTCAGCCATTAGGAACAGTCATTCCTGCTGGCACGTTTATATAATTTGTATTTATTTATTTATATTCATTTCTTTTTTGCGGTGGTTTCGAGCCCAGCTGATTCTCTCTGACTGAAGTGTCAAATAAAATTGCTACGCACTACCGATCACGCACTGAAATCGAAAAGGTTCTCGCATCGCGAAAAGAGGGGGTTTCGACACTATATTTTATATACTACGTAAACAACGAGAAATTAACCGAGGCAGGTCACAAACATGGGACGACACAAACACGTAAGCCTCCAACGCCCAGAATCAATTGAATCAAACAACTCAGGAACAAAGGTGCTGACGCCAGGATTCGCCAGGAGTGAGTGAGTGAGTGAAAAAGATATAAGAGAGAATGGGAAGAGCGTGATTGTTTGTCCGTCCCCCTTGTACTTGAGGCACGCTAGCTTAGGAGAGAGTCCTGCTGTCGTGGTGTAGCAGTAGCATATCTGACCGGAAATCAGTAAGGCCAGGGTTGGAATTCTGACGTCAACACCTTTTTCCAGAGTTCTTTGACTACATTTTATGTTTGGTGGGTCGCAGAGTTCGGGAGGCGGTGTTTTAACTCGCTAACTAGGAACTTTCGTGCAACAGTGCTCAGGAGCGCGGGGAGCGTAGCGCTCATTCCACGTCAAAGGGCCGCGTGTTTTTGGAGCGATGGAGATGATCGGAATCGGTGCTGATCTGCTGGCCAGATCAACCGCTTTGCAGCGGTTCTTAATTGATCGTGCGTAATATGGTCGGTATGGGAAATGCGCAGCGCGAAAATCGGCAATGCACTGAATGGGTATAAATAACGTTGGCACAAAAAAAAAAACATATGACGGTCCTAACTCAAAATCGTGCGCAGATTACGGAAACGAATAGTTTTAGGCTCGAATGTTTGTTTCACAAAACCAAGTAAGACACCCATTTGGCAGTTTACTGGCGTTTACGCTGGTTTTTCGTTCAAGCTGACGTTCAGAACCATATTCGCTTTGCTCGTTTCGGTTAATGGCATAATTTTTCATTAGTTGCGTACGTAAATAAATCACGAGAATTTCTTTTTTTTTTTTTCAGTTCTGTCGCTATATAAATATACAGGGTGCGTCACGTAAAACTGACCAGAATTTTTATGAAAACCTTTAAAGAGCAGCATAGATGTTGTTTTTGCAGTTGAGTTGTACGGCCAGGCGGACATCCTCTCTAAGAAAGTGTGCAACTACAGGATGACTAATTACCTAAAATTCATTAATTAACTTTTAATTAGGGGTTTTCGGGCAAAAGCGAGACAGCAGATTGATGGACTATCCTCGTTGAACACCATTCCACGTTTAAAAAATCCTGAAACACGCACGTGCGCTAAAATATCCCTCCCCGAATTTTGGTATGCAAATGAGCCGAAACCGAAACCGCGGCGACCGGGAACGCGGGGAGTACAGCGCTCATTTCACGTCAGAGGGCCACGTGATTTGGAGCGGTGAAGATAATTGGAGTAGGTGCCACTCAGCTGGCCACATAAGCCTCCGTCGATGTGGGTGATGCGCTTCTCAGGCGCGCTTTTTCGGTTTCGGCTCATTTGCATACCAAAATTCGGGGATGGATATTTTAGCGCACGTGCGTGTTTCAGGATTTTTTAAACGTGGAATGGTGTTCAACGAGGATAGTCTATCAATCTGCTATCTCGCTTTTGCCCGAAATCCCTTAATTAAAAAGTTAATTAATGAATTTTAGGTAATTAGTCATCTTGTAGTTGCACACTTTCTTCGAGAGGATGTCCGCCTGGCCGTAGAACTCAACTGCAAAAACAACATCTATGCTGCTCTCATAGGGTTTTCATAAAAATTCTGGTCAGTTTTACGCGACGCACCCTGTATACTGCACGAAACTAAAATCTTCTACGCTTTGTGACTAGACACGTGACATTCGTCCTTTCGGGGCAGCCCATATGACTGCGGACTCGAACAATAAGGCTGTGATCAATGAAACCATCCATTTCATAGTGACTTACGTTTCGCAACCTCAATCTTTACTCCATACAAATGATTGGAATCGCAATTTGGTTTTCCTTCTCGCAGCAGCAAGCCTAAACGTCGCTTATCTGTCCCCTGTCACCGGAGAGTTTCCGTGTCCCGCAGTCATTAGCGAGTTTGAGAAGAACGTAGAAGTTTCACGATAAGGTTTTCGAAAACATGATAATGCAATCGCCTGATTCCTTTGGAGCGGCTGACATTACGTTGCTGAAATCTGATTGACAGACAGCGATACGGAGTCGGCATCAAGGGCCGCTTACAATTCCCTCCCCCCCCCCCTAGACGCCCTATTTTTATCGTTTTCCTTCTCAAGGACTGTGCCCTGTGCATGAGTCGATGCAAATGCTTCTAGGAGCCCGCGTGACATGAGACGGGTGCGGCCGTTAAACACAGTCCCTTTCATGCAGCTGGTGTTCCCTAGGAGTCCCCCGAGCAGTTGAGGCGCATGGGGTCATATCAATCGCGAGGGACGTCCCGTTGCACGGTCTCTGGTTCAGTGCGACGTGTCGGACCTGCCTCTCTGCTGAACTCTTGGAAAGAAGAAGACAAAGAAACTTTCCTCTGCCATTGATCTCAAATCGCCACTGCACTCTGGAAACACACACTATATTTGGGTGCTAATGAAAGAGCTCGCCGTTGTCACTGTAATTGAACTAGGTATAATCATGTTTCTTTACGAGTAATCTTTTTACGTCGATAACCCTTTAACCGAACCTTTCAAAGTGACTACACGGCTTGCGTATTTTTAGTTTCCGCGTCACCGATATGTTTTTCTATGTGACCATGATTTTGCTTGATTCCGCGCTGAAACTTTAATGCTTCCATTACTGCTGGCACGCCGAGCACTTCCACGTCAATTACTATTGAAATTTGTCAGCGTTGTGTATCGTCAGTCGTTGAACGCAGATCGGGAATAACTTGGGGAAGCTGCCCAGAGAAGTATTCACAACAAAACTGGCAAGAAGGAGGATTTGTTCACCCTATAAATGCCCTCTGAGTGTACGACGCCAGCCCTTCTGAACATACTATGGCCTCCCTGAGGATACCATGAGCACCCGGAAGAGCGCGGAGGATCAAATGTATGCCTCCCGAGCACTTCATTTTCGTCCATCAATGCAGAGGCTGGGACGCTGCTGCCCTTTGTTTTTGCAGCTAACGACTTAATGCTTATACAAACAACAACGAAATGCCGTCCAACATCAATACGGTACCGTTTTCCGTTCTTCGCACGAGCGTGCTGTTGTCACCGAACGCCCGCAGCGCAACACTTTGAAAGCTGAGACCGTTGAAAGTTGGATTGTTATCGGCTCGTCGCCACCGGCTTCATGCCAATTCTGTGAAATGAATATGGCAGCTTGTCGCTTGCATTCGTACATTAAATGGACGCTGCCAAATGCAGTGATATGGAGCTGGCCCCGCAGGCTGCGAAAGGAATAAGCTTTACCGGCAGACCGCTGATGCCCATATGATTTAAAACACACAAGCGTGAAGCAGTCTCTGCGCCCGTTTTCAATATTTCGCACAGAACACAAGTAATTTCTCTGCTACTAAGAGTAGATATGCCGGCGCCTGCTAGTCTTCAGTGGAAGGTGAAATTAGTTTATATGCAGTAGATTAGGTTTTATGCTACAGTAGACTTATTGGGCTCATGAAACTTCCTGATGGCGGCGGCTCTTCTCTTTATTTCTTGCGTGTCTACCACGAGGGGCGAAATGAGCGATAATGAGAATGCTAAAGGCCGTTCGGGCAGCTCTTCCTGAGTTATTGGGTTCGCAGTACACGGTATGATTTGCGTCGTAGTGTCGTGAATATCGTTGCGAGGCTTTTACAGCCGCTATATATAGCAGCTGTACAAATGAGAGAGAGCTCTGTGGAGCTCTCTCTCACCGCCCACGGTGGCTCAGTCGGTAACGTGCTGGCTTGCTGAGCTCAAGATCGCGGGTTCGATCCTGGCCGAGGGCGGTAGCAATGTGGGGGAGGTAAACGTTGCTTCCAGCACCGTGTGTCGGAGATTTCCGTGGCACGTCAAAAGAACCCCGGGTGGTCTATATTATCCTCAGTCCTACCCTGCGACACGTGCAACATGTTGCCACACTGCGCAGACAAACCTTACGCGTAACATCACGGTGCCATTATAGAGCTCTCTCAAACACAGCACGTGCTCCTTTTATTTCCTCTTTCTGCCCCTCAGAAAGCTAAAGTTGTAGTCGTATCCCCTGTACCCTCGTATCCCCGCACACAGCTCTTTCAGCAAGAAGCTATACGAACCAATGCCTTTCTTAAATCCATTGACCCTTTAATGACATATGCTGTGCCTGGCCGCATCCCGCGCATCGAGGAATCGTTGCTTCATCGGCTGCGGCTGAATGTGGCACGAACTCCACTCCTCCTATATAAGATGAGTCAGCATCCATCGCCTCTTTGCCCCACGTGCCACGTAGAAGCTGACGTGCCACACATACTTCTTGCCTGCCAGCGGTACGAATATCACTGGTCGAGTCTCCGGCGCCGCCTTGCTCATCTAGGCTACCGAAAGCTTTCCCTCGCGGTGCTACTTGGCCCTACTCAGCACGCTGAAGCCACGTCTGCGCTGACACGATTCCTTCGGGAATCTAAACTCCTGGGCATTCTCTGATACGTTCTGTATTTATTTTCATAATTTTCTGTGTCTCAGCTGCTTGTATCTGCTTTTGTTTGCTTGATAGCTTTTGGGAATAGCAAGCCTACACCGTGGCTAACTTTTCCATTCTCTCCCTTGTTTTTTTACTTTGCATTCAACATATCCCCGTACCCTCGATATGTTTTAAAGAAGCCATTCTGGAATATGTGCAGGAAAGAGTGGCTCCCAACTTTACGTCTTTCTTGCTGTTTTGTTTCTTTGTTTTACATAAGCGAACATGGAAGCCTAAAAATGTGTGAATCATTTTCAAGCAGTCATGAATTTCCAAGAAATCCTCGCCTCATATGTCAGCCGTTTCTGGGGCGATGGAGCGCGAAATAAATATATGAAAGGAACGCTAATGTAGACACACGCGTATATAAAAAAACCACCTACATCAGGGGGTCTCTGCATTCAGCTGACATAAGTTATATTCAGAGCACCAAGGTCGTGCTGAAGACTGTGAGGTGGTGGGTTCGAATGCTACCACCGGCTGCGCTGTCTGAGGTTTTTCGTGGGTTTTTCGAAGACTTTACAGACGAATGTCGGCGCAGTTCACCTCTGTCTGTCTGTTCTGTCTGTTCAATCTGTCCACATCTGTACGCCGTTCATAGCCAGAGTTGCTTCGCTGCGGTAACACGGAATACAAAATATATATATTCAGAGCAAACTTATGCTCGGTTCAGTTCCGCGACAACTCGTGTCAAGCATGAAGCACCAAGCGCGTGTGGGGACGAGACTGGCGATCACTGACATGGCGAAGGCCCGATGGCACCGATCACCTCCTCCCAGTTCGCCACGTCGGCACTGAGCCTTGGAAGACGACTTTCGCGGGTAGCACCGCCGAGTTATCCAGACTGGTGTCGTTCTCTGTTATAAACGGGTTATTTTCTTACTGCCCAGACCGCAGTCACATCGAAGATGGGGGCCCAGTGGCGTCATTTAGGGGCATCTGTCCTAGGAGCTTGAGGGCCGTCGTTGTCGGTACGTCTCGTCACTGCGGGTCCACTATAATTATTATACTTCGTATTTATACGTTCATATACGTATACGTATTTGATGTGCCCTGGTCCAACTCCCGACTTGTCGGGACATCGATGAAGTTTGAAGTCACCCCTGGCAGCGACTGAAAACTAGGACAACACAAAGTCCATCTATTTGTGTTCTAAATCCATTGGTGAGGCCGCAACCATAATATAACCCATTGTCATAGTCAGAGTGCTAATGCCTTCCACGAAACTATCTTCCACAAGAAACAGCCTATACAGAGATATGTGATACCTGGTATTTACGCGTGAATAAAACTGCAAGAGAAGCAATATAACCGAACGAGCATTGGAGCTGGTATCCGTTGGTGAGATCATTGAACTTTACACCACCTAAGTCTAGAGTACGAACATAAATCGTACGTTGATACGAAAATTGCATGCTTAAGAGCTTCTCGGCAATCACGCACAGATCGTTACCGCTATATGTCTTCATCTTCGCATATTGGTTCTCGTTTCCGATCGTCATATATTCGTCGCCTTCATGAAATCACCTAGAGCGTGTCATTCGGCTGACTTCCCCCATATTCGAGCCCTATCTCTTCATCCATACGAACAAGGGATCGATTGCAGCCGACGCAACAAGGCCGATCTCCCGAACGTACGGACCCATTAGCGCACATTAGCAACGCAACGAGCGATGGCCAAGATTTGTCCATCGCACTTCACCGATCTTGCAAGGCTCCATTTCCAACGGCGACTGCCTTTGTGCCATGCAATGCCGTTGAGACCGTCCTTTCCATCCCAAAGAAGGCTTCGAAGAACGCCCCTATGCAGACTAGTCTGTCGTACAGGCAAGACATGCCACCGTAAGACGGACGCAGATGAAGAAGTCATCTGGTCTTTACAGAATATATATTAATCGCTTGTGTTCCATAAGCAGATCATTATTCTGTTGACCAGATTAATGTACTTGTCCTTGTATAGCGCACGTTTCTATATATGTACACAGATCGCACTACATACACACAAACACAAGCATCGACTCCCGTGGCATAGGGGTTTCGATGACCGCTTTCCACCGCGGAGATTGGGAGCTGACGTGGGAGCCGGCTGTGCGGACTGAGGTTTTCCTTAGGTTTTCCGGCAGACTTTCCAGGCGTATGTCAGCACAGTACCCCTTGAAGTCGGCCCAGGACGCATACAAACCCCATATTCTCCACTCCTTCCTGCTGCCCTCTCTGTTTACCTCTGTACACAGCTCATAGCTACGGTTGCTTCGCGGAGCTAACACGGATTTTAAACACACACATGCAGGACTGCGGACACTTTTAAAGCGGAACTTCAAAGCATAACACATCTCGAATGGCATTGTTCTGTCCTCTGATTTGTTGAAGACAACAACCGTACGTCTTTTTGTGATATGTATGCAGGAACGCTAATTGTCACAAAAAGGCATACGTCTCGTACTTTCTCCAATATGCAAGGAGTGATAACAGTATCATACTTGCAATGGCTGCCCTTCAGCGTGTTATGTGATGAAGTTCTATTTTAAAAGTGGTATGTATCAAATGTAGGATAAAACGTCAATCGAAGGAAACTTGTTCAAATTATTACACAAATAACTGAGTTAGGAATCAAGCATGGGAGCGCGCAGATCCATCAACCTGGGAACCATAGCAGAAGCAACGTGACATTAAGAATGCAAAATTGGTAATATTTCATATTTATGCCTGTAATGCCATGAATTTACGGGTATACTGACTTGTAAGTGATTCAGTAGAAAGCGCGATACGTCCAACATATTGTTTTATCTGGGCTTGCCTCAAAGGTAGTCGTGTTCGTGTTCACTTTTCTGATATATATATATATTGCTCGTTAGCTATGTTCTGATTCGTTGTATTTTTCATATAATATGGCTTACTAAGCGTCCGAAGCACATTGGCTGATATTATGCAGAAGCAAAGCGTAAAACGAACCTTTCGTCTCTGTACATGTGCTTTCAGGCTTCGTCTTTGCTATCCGGACAGCACGTACGGTACACTGATCGAAATAAACATGTATGTATTTCATTCTAACCGCCAATATTATGAGATGCTCATATTATAGATACTGAGTAAACCTGTGCCGCACAGAATGACACCATTTGAGCCTTACTGGGTCGTTACTGAATAAGCTGGATTTTTCGCTCAAACATATTGATTTAGCGTGCCGTAGTCACACAATACCTACAACACAAAAGCGCTCAATGCAAGACATTTCTCTGTGTTTCCTTTTATGATTGTGTCAAAACCAACTGCCGACAGGTGTCGCAAAAATGTGGGAGGAGACAGGGTAAACAGGATGAAAGAACGCGAAGACCACACGGACGGACTACGAGAACACAACGTTCAACTGCTGCTGAGGTTCACTACATCCTCACCTCGTAGGCTAGTACCACAGTTGCAGTTGAACGCTGTATTCGTGTTGTACGTCAGTGTTGTCTGTGCGTTCTCTCACCATGTGCACGCTTACCGAAGACACAGTCATTGTCATCTCGTCGAACTGGCGTGGTCGCAGGTTATGTGCTACACTGCGCCTACCATTAGTTATTTACGCGTCCGAACGACTTTTAGACGTTGGCGGTGTCCTGCCGTTACTAATAGGGAAAGTCTCCCTACTTCCCTGCCCTCTCAAAACAGAACTTCACCCCATAACATGATCAGACGCAACTGCCATTGAAAAAGATTGAAATCGATGTTCTGAGGCTGGAACACAGAAGAGAGGACAACAGACAAAGCCTCAAGTGCCTAAGAACAATGAAAGAAGGAAGTCACAGAGTGTCACACTCACAAGTGAACACAGTCACACACTCGTATGTGTTCAACAGATGCTGCCTGCGTCACCCCGTCGTATGAATGTGCGCGTGAGTGAGCAAACACGTGAAAGTGGAATGAGTCAGTGAGTGGATGTGGTTTGTCCCTCAAAGGACGCACCCTTGGAAGTCGTTGGGGAGGTGTGTTAGCGTAGCTCATTTGGTAGAGCCCTGGATCGGCATTCCAGGAGATATGGGTTCGAGACCTGCAGCTGGCTAACCTTTTCAGTGACCTCCTTCTTTCATTGAGAAAGATATCGTGCTCATTCCTGATTTGTTGAAAGTCGGAAGTGTACTCCTTTTTGTACCAAATAGCATGTATTCTAATTGATACAAACAGGTGTACACTTCCTATCTCGAACAAATCAGGAAAGACAACAATATAATTCTGAACGGCGGTCGTTTCGGAGTGCTCCTTTCTATTAAACAGGGTTTTGAATCGCCTAAGCGATACCCGCAACGTTTCCTACTCCCCACATACTGACTCCTGACGCCCGAAAACATCTTTAGTCCTGAGGTATAGCAACTTATACTTTTTCTTTTAATTTCTTCTGCTCCTCTGACAAGCTACAACACACCACAAATTATAATTGCGGCAAGTTTCGATTTGATTTCGAAATTGCGAGCGTCACCATCTTTGTATGTATTCTATTCTTCCTCTCACACAAGCTTCACATCGTAACATTCGTCATAATAAATATCAGCGCAGTCAAATCATGCACGAGAGAGTTAAGTTCCACTCACGTTGCAACCGGCGAACTCAGCAGATGACGCGAAATGGCAAGCTCTCCACCACCGAACCACCTCAGTTCTGCACAACCAACAGCACGATACTTACACACCCAAAGAAAGAGAGACAAAAAAAGAAGCCACGCTTGTTTCAGCCACGCACACCGTCGACTTCACCAGACAATGTTTACCGCGACTTCCTCTAATCCCACACGTGATGTGCGAACAGTGAGAGCAAGCGAATCTGTGGGATGCTGGAAGAGCAATGAACAACGCCGGACCACGGCTGGCGCAGACTGAAAGGATTCTGCGGCGTCTCGTCGGCGCGGGACGCATGAGGCGCGGGGGCGCGCGCGCGCAGCCTCCTCAGTGGCGTCGCACCGTCGCTGCGCCTTCCCTTCCTGCCCCGAGTGAGCATCGAACGTTGTGAAAGGTCTCCGGGAGGACAGGACAAGGATCGAGAGTGGAGGCTACATTGTGGAGCTTCGGAGAGGTGTCACACAATAATACACACACACAAACCCTGCGGTTTTCAAAGGCGCCGTAGGTGTTATTATTGAGGGCGACGCTGTCGGCAGAAAGACATTGGAAGAAGGGAAGGTAAACAGACGACGGCCATCTAATGTGTAGTTTTGTTTGCGATCGAAGGCGAAATCGTAAAGGTTTAGGTGGGCCTCAGCCAAATGACAAATAAAACCGTTACTATTTAAGAGAGCCATCCACGCAAAACGATGGCAAACGTTTGGTAGCGAACTATGTAGCTATCTCTAGAGATACAATCGTGAAAACGTCACCAGTCGAATAAAGTTTTATCTCAAGACCCTAGAATTACCATTGTAGATCAACCATGCAGGCCTTCTTTCTTCTACTGACTCCCTGTTATGTAAACACGTATAACACTGCTGAAAAGAAAGCTAAATTGTAGCATTTATGTTCCCGAACTACCAATATTTCGGAACAAACCCGAGCATTGGCCATGCAACTGATGTAATTGCCTCTGTTCAATAAGTAGCTCGGGACTAACATCTCCATTTATTTCTTTTACAAATCAATCAATATGACGCCACACAGCGGAGGGATGAAAAAGAGGAAGGAGGAAAGGGCACGCACTTCTGGCCCCGTTACGGTGTGCAATAAAGTCAGTTGTCTCTCTCCCCCTCTTTCTCTATCTCTTCTTTTTTCGTATTCTCTTTGCAGGAATGAAACTTGACGCCTTCGCTGGGCAGGCAGACGTCCCGCCTTTTTCTTTCTTTCTTTTTTTGTACTTTATTCCTCCTCCAGTTATTTCTCGAACAGCAACGAGCTACGTCAACCTCATTTTCCGTCCTTACCATTTGGTAGTGCCGACACCCGGAAAACCTGCTTACGCGTGGGGAGCAAGCAGTTTTTTGTTTGGGTTAATGTGGTGGATGGGACCTGCGTGGTTGCCAAAGTCAAAACACAACTGCCGAACCCTCTTCTCTTGCAGCTACAGGAGACAGGAGCACCGGATTGGCTTCGATCTGCCCGGACACGACCGTACCCACGTGTTCTGACTTGCACACCCCACTACCCAGAGTGGAAGACTATGCAGTCAACTCCCCGTGCTTTTACAAATCACTGCCACTGCCTCGATCAAGAGACTTATTCTGAACACATCCGCAAAGGTGGCATCCTTCTAACAGGATTCCTCGATAAAAACGGTTTGTTTCGCGTGAAAGGGCGATTACAGCAGCTGGATGCCCCAGGGGAATTCAAGCATCCTTATTCTACTACCTTGCGCCGCTTCACGAAACTTTTCGTAAAGGCAACGCATATTCGCCTTCTTCACGGAGGAGTTCAGCTGTTATATCTGGTCCAGATTTTGGATTTTAAAGGGTCGCCAAATCGTAGAACGCTCTTGTTTACCGTGCCGTTGCAGGCGCCCTTGCCCATGCAGAGTCTGCACCTCCAGCACCGTTGCCATAGGATGTGCTAACGAAGTCCGCGCCGTTTAACGTTGTCAGAGTTTATTTGTGCGGACTATTTTATTGCAGCATGAGGTTCGATTCAGGTGTAAAGGTGTACATCGCAGTATTCTCGTGTGCCGTGACAAGAGCGGTATACATTTGATATATGAAGGCACAGACTTTTATCCTTGCATACCGTTTTACAGGGAGGCATTCCGTCTGCCATGTACGCGGACAACGCCAAACATTGATACGCTGCTCGCATAACACTTCCTCGCCACCAACGCTGTCCAAGACCACACTAGCGCTCACCGCATCCGGTGGAAGTTCACTGCTGAGTACCCGTTCATTGAACATCCCTGTTTCCTGAGCTCAGGGCATCACAGTGTACCCATGTCTGAGTCAAAACTGGAGATCGGTGACATTGTTATAATGGAGGAATATAAACCTTGCCTCTTCCTAAAGGATAAGACGCATATTGGGTGCCTTCGCAGGAAGGGACGGCGTCAGACATTGTTTTATGGCTGTTCTTCCTAACTCTCATGGGCTTCGGCGTCCTGCTCAGCGCCTGTACCTGTTGGAGGCAGATGCACCCAACGCGGCCGCGGGAAGATGTTGAAATATGGCGCCACACAGCGCAGCGACGAAAAAGACGAAGAAGAAAGAAAGGCGCCCTTCTTCTCGTCCGTTTTGACACGTTGTGTAACGAACCATCTTCAACATGTGGTTACTCCAAGGTATATCTAAACTGGGAGCGAAAACAAGCGAAAATACCAAATCAGACCCATCGGCAAGGCTACCATCATGAGGCGAGAGCGATCCTGGGTGTTGGTAGCAGAGGTACGATCATAAACAAAAAAAAAAAAAAAACTTCACAACATAGGCATGGCTTGTGTGTGTACTAATAGGTTATTCATAATTGCAATGTAGAAAAAAGATTCTGTTACCCCACTTGTGCACATATACGAAATCATCTACCACCCGAGTACATTTCCGTATCCTGCTAGTTTGCGCATGTGTCACAGTGGGCGTGTTTATCCGTGCATGTCTGTATACGTGCCGTGTGTCCGTGCGTTGTAATACGGAGTTCGTACACTTTTTAGTTTAAACAGGAAGCGACGTTCACATCTCGGAACTGTAGACCAAGATTAACACGCGTGAAGAGATGAATACAGCGCATCCCCTGTTGCTGGCCCCGCGAAAAAAAATTCCGTCAAGGGACGAGCGGCCATAATAGCGTGAGTGTTAGCAGGAATCAGCTGTGCACCAATGATGTCATGTTTTGTTGCAATGGACCTATAATGGCCACTCATTGAATAAATGCAAACCTCTAATCACAATGTGTACGTACAGCTGTAGGCGAGAAATGGACCTTAAGTGAACCTTCCTAATTTCTGTATGGTCATCACGATGCCCTTCTGTTTGGAGCTGTCAAAAAACTGTGATAACTGTATGTATTTCGATTTGATATGTTTCATGAAACCTGACGTGATTTATTTTTCTGTGTTCTCGTCTAGTATTGTTGCCTGGGTGAGGAAAAGGGAATACAACGCAAACGAAGTGCTCGAATGTAAACGTGCCATGTCTAATTATGCACTACTTATTATTCATACTGCTGATGTCATCTCTGACGTCATTTATTTACAATCGTAGTAGTCCGCGCAACGGATGGATGCCGCTGACCGTCTCGATCATAGCGTCATTCCGAAGACACAGGGGTTTATGGGAGTTGCGCTACGTGTTTAGATATACATTGGTTACTCGACAACACCCGTTAAATACATCACCTCGCACCGTGATTCGCCACGAGCCGATAAGAGCACTATCGACATCGTCAAGACAAGAATGTTCCTTGTCAAAAAAGAAAAATACAAAGCGTTAACAAAGGCACCGATTACCATACACAGTTTCAGCCGCGTTGCGCTTACGTAAAACTAGCTGAAATGAGAGGACGAGTGACGGTTGTGTTAGGGTTTATATAGCAGTGTGCGCGGTGATCCGTCTACTGTAAGATCTCTTTTGAAGGACGTTTCTTTGAGGCGACAGAAGCAATAAAATATCGCGTTGAAAATATCGCGCAATCGCGTTGAAAATATACGGAAACAAAATACAGTCATCTCTTCTAAATACCTTCGAGAATAAAGAAACAGCTGGTTGCTGCGGCCGGTATTACAGCAACTGTTGCACTGTTCTGCAGTCTTGTGATTCCATAGCGTTAGTGATAGCGATAAATGAATCATGTGTTTCGTAGAACAAGGCACCGTGAATTTTAGGAAATCATGACCGAGCCAGGAGCAGAGTTGTGCCTAAGTCGTTACAAGTAACTCGTTACTTGGTAACGGTTACTTTTTTTGGTAACGAAGTAACGATTCAGTTACTTTTTAAAAAATGGTAATAGTAACGGAAACAGTTACAAAAATTGGTAACTCGTTACTGACGTTACTCGTTCCTTTTCTTCAGCGCGGGGGAGCACATTTCGGCACTCCGTGTGGCGCAATGCGTGGACCTGCGTGACCCACACGACCACGTGTGACTCAAAGTATTATTGCAGTCCCTCGTTGGATGTGTTGTTGACGTGCTGAATCGTCTCAAACGAATGCCCTTGTCTTTTCTCTTGTTTCCGTAATCTCCGACCATCACTCCTTCCCAAGGATGGGTACCAATTGTGCTATGGCTATAAAAAACGCGTTTCGACTTCTAGCCTTTTCTTGTCTTTGCTAAGCTTCCGAGAGCCCTAAATTATGACGCAGCCCCTCGTCTGTTTTTGGGAACCGTTGGTGATCGGTGACACGAAAACCGGTGTCTTTTCATAACCTCCGATCACCCCCACTTCCGCAGCAGATGTCATCACACGAAAGAGAACGAAGATCACTGATGTAAATTTCGAGTATCAGCTTCTTGTGAAGTGCAATTTCTCATTAATAATGAGTTGAAGGCAAGTGACGGCATGTTTGTTGCTCCTTTAACTATGCGGCGGTAACGAAAAAGTAACTCGTTACCTGTGAGTAACGAGAACTCGTTACTTTTGTATGTTGGTAACGAGTAACGTATTTAGTTACTTTTTTCTGAAGTAACGGGTAACGGTATTTAGTTCCTATTTTTTGGTAACGGGCACAAGACTGGCCAGGAGTAATGGTTTTGCAGAGCCCCGAACAGGTGAGTAGCAGACAGCATTTCTCTGTACCAATCAGCGAGCGCCCCCCCCCCCCCCCCCTACAACGTCAGCGGGAGGTCCCCGGCAGATCACTTGCTGGTTCCTCTCCCCACCACCGTTGCGCACGGTCGCTTTTTGCGGCGTACTTTAAACACAATTTCTGCTATAATTATGACTCTATGGTGTGAATTGCTTCTCATGGCGCATCTTACTGGTCTACTTAACAGTTTTATAGGAAGAAAACCGGGTGTTAAAAATGACTTCTGTGCTACTTTAAGCCTTTTCTCTGCTATCTTAAGGAAATTTGTGTATCCCTGTCCTCTGTTTTCTTTATGCAAGGGCAATGCGACTGTGTATGTGGCATTATGCAAGAATTATCTGGTGGCAGAAATGGGTGTCTTTTTCTCAGTTTATTAGCATGCGCTACGGTTTCTTGCAGTCACAGCTATTGAGACACAAAAGCGTGTAATGTTTCGCGGTCCTTTTCTTCTTTCACGGCTTTTATTCAGAATGTAGGTGAGGGGAAAAAGTCAGCATCCAGATAGAGCAGGAGAAAGCCACTCGGCAGAGGAGAGTTCATGAGAATGGAATTTGTTTGTTTTTTGTTATATGTTGTTGAGTGTCAGTATTCACTTTGCTTGATATGTTGATGGAGTAAGCTGTATGCAGTTATAAGTATTTGCGCAGAAATGCTGGTATGTGAGCGTGGAGGCTAAATTACAATATAGCACCTGTCCTTGTGCATTCCTGAGCTGATGACTGTGTGTGCGTGTTTTTTCCTGGTTTGTGACGTCATCATGGCATGTTGGGGCTTGTTTAGCAGTGCTGCAATTTTACCCGCCGCTATTATCTTGTTGTTATCTTGTGTTAGCCGCGTAGCGATGTGTGGTGACTCTGCGATTATTCTTGAAGGTCTTAAGCCTTTTCCCTGCTCGCTTAGAGGAATTTGTGTGCCCTTGTCCTGTGCTTTCTTTACGCAAGGGTGATGCGGCTGTGCATGTAGCATTATGCAAGAATTATCTGATAGCAGAAATGGGTGTCTTTTTCTTAGTTCATTAGCATATGCTTCAGTTTTTAAAGTCAAGCACAAGTGCGCGCAATTTTTGCTGCTCTTTCCTCAAATCACTGCTTTTGCGCAGAAGAAAGTCGCATGGTACAGCTGAGAAGTGGGTTTCTCTGCTTGTTTGTTAGATGTTGGTAGGAGCTCGGTATGTTGAAGAAGTACGCTGTTATAGGTATCCGTGCACAAACGCTTGCATGTGAGCGCAGGATAGGAATTCCTGAAGCACGGCACCCTCAGTGTAAATTAATTATTTTGGATGTGAGTCTGCTTCACTGCATGACAGGGCTGAAATGGGAAAAGAGAGAAAAAATTGGAGCTGGATTATTAGCGATCCAAGTAACAGGGCAATTATAGTTTCCATAGAAAGTAGAATTTTAATAGGCTCCTAAAATTATAGTTTTGTAGTAGTTTTTCTAAACTGCAATGCAATAATCAATAATATAGTATAGGAATGCAATCATGTTCCCGTAAAGGCGTTCTGTCTAGTCCTCCGTCGAGCGCGAATAGAACTTTGCCCCCAGGCTTTCGCGCCTTTTTGCTCGCAGTTTTAGACTCAGACAACGAATGTATGAGCATAGAAAGGGTCATGTATTACATAAGCCTGGTGATGATGTTGAGTGGACTCACTTATTATTTTAAAAGAACAGTGGTAGTTTACTGGTGATGTGATTCTAATGACCATGATGAGCCTTTGGGGTGAAAATCGTTAATATGCCCGGTGCCTTTTTGTTGAATTTTATTGTAAGAAAGAATATCATTAAGAGTAGGACAAAGGAAATACTCTTGCGATTCAATGAATAATAGGAGTCTTTGTGTTTGCCGCTGTGTTCTTCAGACAGGATGTGATGACGTCACGCAGTCTGTAGCAATGCATTGACCGTTACTGGAAAAAGTGTAGCAATAAAAAAATGGTGTGTATTGCCCTGGACGGATTTATGATGAGCACTGTTTTTGAATAAGAGGACTGCGTGTGCTTACAAATAGTTTGATGTTGGTTTTCTGCTTTGTTCAAGTGTTTCTTTTCGCTTTTTCCCCCTTGTTGTCTGACAAACATGTGCTGACATGTCCAGACCTGCTCTGACATGCTTTCCTTCTACATGTAGTTTTTCTTTTTGAAAAGAAACATTCTTGACGATGTCGATAGTGCTGCCCTGAATGGAAATAGTGCTAGAACAATTCTTAATAATTTTGCGATTCATTTAGTTCAGAGAGTAACCGCGAGGGGGACAGGTGTGTGACTTAATTCATGAGGAACAAAACGTCATTATTCAGTTAGCTGCCTGGCTCTCGGATGGGATGGACATATCTTGCAGAAACATTATTTCGTTTTTTCCTGTACAGTAAGACTTTGGGAATAAAATGCGTAATTCCTACAATCTCCTCTCATGTATGGTGTTTTTCTGCAATAGTTCCCTATGCAATCATTAGTAGAATAAAGGAAATAATCTTCGGATAGTGATTCAATAAATAACAGGTCCCCTGTCTAGAGCGTACGCGTCCTTGAGCCACGCAGCTGCATGATGACGTCATACCGCGACGCTATTGTTTCAGGTGGACCTTGTCCACAGGAGCATTAGTGGAAAAAACAGTGCAGCCCTGAGACAATAGGATGACGTCACGACCAATGAGAACGGCCTACAGGGGGCGCAAGGATTCACTTCTCTCTTGGACACTGGCAGGTGTGGACACGTTAGTTATGCTCCTAGCAACTGCGTTGGCCGTCAGTGGAAGAGCGTAGCTTCGGTGGGGTTCTGTCTGCCTCTGATGGGGTGCGGATGTGTGGTTTGTCGCTGGTGAATGCCGTTCCACGATGCAGGTGGATTTTGTGACGAGCGGATCTACATTGAGGGAATGTAGTGTACGTGTCTGATGATGGTGAGTGTCTTCTCACTCTGTTCAAGTGTCTCTGTGTTTGTTTTCCTCTGTTGCCCAGCAGGTGTGCGATTTGTCCTGACGTGTCCTGACATGCCCCGACATGCATGCTTTCCTGCTTTCCTTTGTTGACGCTTTGTATTTTTTGTTTTTTGACAAGGAACATTCTTGTCTTGACGATGTCGATAGTGCTGCCCTGAATGGGAATAGTGCTAGAACAATTCTTAATAATTTTGTGATTAAATTAGTTCAGAAATCAACCGCAAGAGGGACAGATGCATGACTTTATAGAGGAGAAAAAGCATTACGACTCAGTTCCGTGCCTGGCTGTCGGATGGAGTAGACACATCGTTCTGTGCTCCTTGTTACCCGTACTCTGTGTTGATTTGTTGAGTGCCTAGTCTCCTTATTAGCCATTGATGGAGTTACGTGTTAGGATATTTTGTTCTTTTGCAAGTCTCATATAGTAAGACTTTGGAATTCCTACGATCAGTTTTCCTGCATGGTGCTCTTCTGCAATAGTTTCCTATGCAATCGTTATAGAAGAATAAAGGAAGTAAGCTTGGGATAGTGATTCAATAAATAATAGGTCCCCTGTCTAGCGTGTACGCGTCCTTGAGCCACGCAGGTGCATGATGATGTCATGCCATGGCTTCATTGCAGATTGACCTTGTCCAGTTGTGTCGGCCGTGTGAAAAAACAAACAAAAAAATGGTGTAGCCTTGGGACAATGGGATGACGTCACGACCAATGAGCAACGCAAGAAGAGGGCGCAGGAATGCTCTTCTCTCTTAGGCTCTCGCAGGTGGTCGCCGCAGAGGGCGCTCAGGGCGCGCGCGCATGCGTAGCGGTCGCGGCGCCCCAGTCACTTGCTCACTGGATCTCGCGGAGTACAGACGTGTCCTCGGTCGCTCCGCAGTCCCCGCGCGGCTCAGTTTGTGCCAGGCTGTCGGATGGAGCAGTCGCATCGGTCTACGCTCCTGTTGTGGTGAGCTGATTTGTTGTGTAACTAATGCTTTCACCAACTTTGTCCCCGCTTTGTTTGCGATTTTCCCCGCCATTTTCTATCTTCTTCTGCCTTGGGAATGAGAGTAGCGCTGGCGTGATTCTTAATAATTTTGTCGTGAGATTAGTTGAGAAAGTAACTGCTAGGGGGTGCAGCTGCGGGACTTTATAGAGGAGAAAAAACCATTACGAGTCAGTTCTCTGCCTGGCTGCCGGATGAAGCAGTCGCATTGTTCTGCGTTCCTGTTGTGGTGGGATGATTTCCCAAGCAGCACGCCAATATTGGTCCAATATTGGACCAATATGGGCTGCCAAGATTGCCAATATTGGCCCAATATGGGCTGCCAATATTGGACCAATATGGGGAGTGCAACCAGGCTCCATATTGGACCAATATGGGCTGCCCATATTGGCAAGCCCATTTTGCGCCAATATTGCCAATATTTCTGTGATAACACCTACGGGGAGCCCGTGTAATAATAAAGCATTATGCTGTATAATATTCACTACTTTTGTATGATTTTTGCTTTTTTATTTCTGCGGATCTAATTGATCCACGTTCACATCACTGCAAAAAAAAAAAACGAAAAAAAGGAAAGAAACACGGCATTGCCCAAACACACAAAAAAACGAAGAACAGGTGCTACGCCCGCGCTGAAGATCACAAGCAGTCCCACAGAACTGCCAATACCTAAGATCCCTCAGAGTGTATTGGCATCAAATGGAAGGCCGGCCACAGGGGCAGGCTTCCTGCAGCATCTCAAATAGACTCGAACAACATTCTGAATACCAACTCTCACCCAGCGACTAAGGCTGGTCAGAGATTGCTATACGTGTCCGTTTCGCCATGCAACAGTCCATGACACTGGAAAGCTGCAAGTGGGAGAACAACACGAGGATGTGGACATCTCATAGATTAACATGGAACTTGCCATTGTCCACCCTGAAGAGGATGTCAGAGGTCATCCAGCGACGGTGAAACTCAACTGCTCCAAGCACCGCACGCTCCCTGCAAAGAACTTTGCGAATACCGGCGTTAACTAGCCGAATCACCTCCTGCACACTGCGGCTCTCCTGCGCGTGCACTCGTCGACAGCGTGAAATCCACACTTGGTAGTTGATTTCGACCACCAAGAGCACAAAATGCCGCCTATCCCGCAGCGAGACAGGGAGGGGGTACAGACCACGAACTGTGCTCCACTCAACATCCGTCAGGCTATAGAGGCCTGCTACACGATGCCACAGGGCACCCGGCAACAAACATAAACTGAAAGCATGTTCTGCTGACTCCCTGTACTCGCAGAAGGGACAGCCGGGTGACGTTACACCAAAACGGGAAAAACGTTCACGCAGCGGCAAGATGTCATGCGCTAAGCGCCACTAAAGACTGGCCCGCCGGGCGTCCAACCAGCCAGCAGTGGTCGTACGCCACGCTATGTGGCGCTGAATAGGCGCCGAGTTCGGGGGTGGCCGATTAAGCGCAAGAAGTGCCATGTAAAGGCGCCGCACGGGCCATGATGTTACATCATCATCAGGGAAAGAAGCTCGCAGGCTGCGCATTGCCACAACGTATGCCTTCAGGTGGGGAGCCACGCACTCTGAGCGCGGGCGAGTGTGTGTCAGCTGAGAAAAAAAACGAATGTCGGGTCCTAACAGAAAAGTTAGTAGACCCTGAGCAGGATGCCGCTGCTCTAGGAGACCCTGAAAGATCGCGCGCAGACCTAAGGCAAGGCACTTCAATTTGAAATCGGGCACCAAAAGGCCGCCATCTACGCGAGGCCGATACATACGACCTCTCGATACCCATTCTACTGAACCGCCCCAGATAAACTGAAACGCCGCACGTGTAGCGGCTTGAAGAGTAGTCCGCGGAGGGATGGAGATATTGGCTAAATACCAATATTTACTCAGAAACCAAGACGCAGCAAGGCGCGCTCTGCAGGTAATGGGGAGTACAAGCTCTTTAAAGTCCCGGAGCACAGAAATACTACGCATATGGACACGTGCCCAGGTGCTGGGAGATATTCCTGAAGGCAGGAAATCATACGCAAGAACGCGCACGGCATTCTTCACAGGAATACCAAAGGGTGCGGAGCACGACGGGATGAGGTTGACGAAAAGTAGTGCGCTTTTATCTCTATTGATCTGTGCATTAGAAACCCTACCGTAGCTTTCAATTACCTGGAGAACATTCCCGATAGCCTCCTCGTCGGTCAGGATGAGAGACAGAAGCCTTCATTGGGATCGCAATATTCTGTGGACTAACAGTTTCCACACCCGCTCCGAGAATACAAAGCAGCGAAACACTTTCGTGGCGGTGGCGGACACACGCCAGAGCAATTTACACTGCTTGCAGCAACTTGAAATCACCTAACTTTACAGGATAGCCATCCCTTCTTATCAAACATTGTGTTTTTTACTTGACCTGCCGCAATTTCGTTACCATTACAGCACCCAGCGACATTTTAGCCCTATGAAACGTCCGTTCGGGCTGTCGCGCATGCGCATTAGTTGTAGGACGCGTGATTGCGCTCAAACAACTCGCTTGCTCACAGTCGGCTCGACCGATTGGCATTGGCATCGCGAAGGAAGATGGCGGCGACTTTCAAGACGTGGAATGTTGAGGTGTCGAACTCTAGCGAACTTTACGTTGCCAAGTACGTTGACTGTTTCGAACAATGTGTATCATCTGCGGGAAGTTGTTGAATGTAACGATGTAGTGAATAGGGTATTTCACACGCTTCAACGTTCAATCTTGCCGTGCTGCTTGGGCATTTGTGCAACACGGCTACGTACCCTGTTCAGTCAATATGGGGTGTACGCGTGCAATATGGGGCCCATATTCCCAAGATTTTCCCAATATTGGCTCAAAGTGGGCAATATGGGGCCCATATTGCCAGGATTTTCCCCATATTGGCTGAAACTGGGCAATATGGGGCCCATATTGCCCATTTTCAGCCAATATGGGGAAAATCTTGGCGAAACGGGTCCCATATTGGACCCGTATCGCCAATGACCAGCCAATATGGGTCCAATATTGTGTGCTGCTTGGGTTGTTATGTAACTAATTATATTTGTTGATTGCTATTGATGGTTAGCATACTCTTGCATTCCCAGCCTCTGTCTTATGAGTGTTTTTCTCCTCACATGTCCAAAGCTGTCCGAACCTGCCCAGACATGTCATGATGACGACACAGCTGATGTCACAGGATGTCCAGAACTTGTGGTCATAGCTGCGATGCTTTGCAACCTGCCTCTGTGCTCCGTCACCCGGCGATGGTCAGCTGCCGTTCAGTACCGCTTTCTTCAAGATGGGGTCGTTGATCTTCAACTAAACTCCTTCTCTCAGCTCTATCTCTATCTATTTTTTTCTTTTTATGGACACAGATTGCCGCCAACGCACAGCTGGCCTGAACACGAGTTAGACGCTCCCCAATTACTGTGATGACTCATTGGATGATGCTAATTAATGTGGGGGTCCCAATAGCTCTAATTGATTAATTAATCGTGTTTAAGGCTAGTTGTTCGTTGGCGGCAGTCTCTGTCCAGTCATTACTACTGTTATGGCTCCAGAATGGTGCCCACAATATTATGAAATAAAAAAATCATGGTCGATCCATTGGTGGATGCGACGTAAATGCGTTACCATTAAAACGTGAAAACCGTTTGGGAACTCCCCTTCTCAAACGCTATACAACCCTTCAACGACCCTTCTCAAACGCTACAAAACCCTTCACACGACCCTACACAACGCTAACGCAAGACAGCATCCCCGGGCATCAGCCCCTCTGGCTTCGTTCGATCCAGCTTGACCGCTCCGTCTCGCAGTCAGCCTTCTTTCGCCGCCGCCCCTCCACAAAGCTTTTCATAACCCATGACGCGTCCACGCCCGACACGTCTGAACCTGTCGACCACACAGCTGCACTGCCAGATTAGTGATGTGTCGTTCGTGAATGAACCCTTCAGACTGAACGAGTCATTCGGGTGAACTGAACGAACTAGTTCACCAACGAGGAAAACATTAGTTCAGCAGTTCAGTTCACTGGGCCGCGCACAAGCCCACAACACATACGCTTCTAACATCTGCGCCATCTATGGAGCGTTTTGTAAAGCTAACAAAGAGCCTACGCGCAAGAAGAGGGACGGCAGACTAGAGCCCTGCACGGGCCCGGGCCCCCGACCCGGCCCGCGGGCCGAGCCGTGCTTGTTATTGCCAGTGTGCTCCGGGCCTGGCCAAGCCCGGGCCGACAAAATACGCTAGCACCGCGGGCCGGGCCGGGCCCGGGCCGACAAATATGTTTCCGAGAGTCAGGCCCGGCCGGGTCACGCAGCTAATTCCACATACTGGAGATGCATTAGTTCATATCATCATGCGCTTGCGTCATTCCTGTGCGTATTTTGCAAAGACAAGCAAGGGATACTGCATTAGGCATATGATTCGACCCTCTAGAACATTCTGAAAGCCACTTTACATTGCTCCTCACTCCTCACGTATTTCACAATCACTTGGCAAAGCTTGGTGAGAGAGGTATGGACTGGGAGAAGGAGTTTGTCGACAGCATCCTCTATACCTCCGCAAAATCTTGACAGTGTAACGATAACGCCCATGCACGCGTACGTTCTGGATTTAATTTGGTCTGGTGCGGTTATGACGTTAAACCGCCATCACTTGTATGTTTGTCTCCTCTCCTCATAAATTTACTGATAAATTTGTTTGATAATCGCCAGAAACGCGTACGTCGCGGCTGGAAATACTATGCCGGGATCTACTCGCCGGGTCACCGGGCCAGGCCGGGCTCTATTTGCTTATATTCCGGGCCGGGCCGGGCTCTAGTCACTGGGTCACCGGACCGGGCCGGGCCGCATAAAAATATGAAGGTCCCGGTCGGGCCGGGCCATTTTTCGATGCGCACGGGCCGGGTCGGGCCCGGAAAAGTCCGCCCGTGCAGGGCTCTACGGCAGACCACCAGGAGCATACGCGTATTGGGCGGAACGCTGCGGCCTTGAGTGTACACGGCTGTGACACAACGCTCAAGTGAACTTTTGAACGTGTGACCTGTGTGAAGGAACTGGACTGGATGAACTAAACGACTCCGCGGGTCGTCCTGAACTGCCCGCTGGGCCTGCCGCTGCCCGTCGGAGCTCTTGCTCGTCTTATGCGCATGCGCGTAAGGGAAAGCGCTTGCGGGGAGGGGAGAGCAAGCGGCCTTGAACGCCGTGTGGAGTGAACTACTTTGAATGCTCAACAAGACTCACAGTCGTTCACAGAGGCGGAGAGTTCTCATTTTCCGGAGGGGGCAAGGGCGCTCTCTGGCGGGGGGGGGGGGGGGTATGTTTATTAAAACAAAAAAAGGAAAGGTAAGCCAAATGGATGTTGGCTTGTTATTCAAAAAAAAGTGAAAGGGGGAAGTCGAAAGAGGCAATGAAAATAAGAAAACAAAAAGAAGGAAAGAAAAGGAAAAGAAAAATGAACACAAAACTAAAGCTGAAAAATCACACACACTGGCGGGATCCTATGATGTATGCAGAACTGGTATAGAAATAAGAGGAAGGAAGAACAGAAAAAACAAAAGAAAAGAAAAAACAGAGAGAACGTAAACAGTGAACATGTGCACAACTGAAGGCATTATGCATTTGAAAACTGAGTGGAAAAAGGACAAAATGTATTGAATCCTCGGTGTTTGACCCGAAATGCGCGCAATATAATGAATATGGTCAATGAAATGGAGCAGCGGGAGTTGAACTCGCTCCCAACGAATATGCGTTCCGAAGATCCTACCGTTACACCACGCTGGCAGCTGCTGGTACCTTTTCGACTGCTTCGTTTCATTGATCTGATTGCTTTGCGCGAAATTCAGGCTATGTGTTGTGTCATCCTCTGTGTTTCTTCGCCTCACCTTCTACTGTGATAATGAGTATGGTAGGCGGATACATATTTTACAAATTGCAAGATGCATTTTTGGGTTGGTGCCTCTTCGCTGTTTTGACCCGGGCGCGCCGAGCGCCAAAGGTTGGTGTCAGCCTCTTAACGGGACTTCCCGGGGGAGGCGGCGCCCTCCCTAGTTCATGTTCCGGGGGGGGGGGGGGCAAGGGCCCCCGCGCTCCCCCGCAGTCGGCGCCTATGGTCGTTCAGAACTGTTTCCGCTGAGACCATTCTGAACTGCTTCTCGCAGTTGTGAACTGCTCGCGCCATTCTGTTCTGACTTCTGGGCTGCTCGTGCGCCGGGGGCCAGGCACGCTATTTTCGCGGCAATACCACTGCAAGCTTCACAATTTTTCCCCACAACGCTACATGTTGTATTTTTTTATTTCAGCTAACTCATGCATTGTCAAGCTAGCACGTGCGTCACTGTTTAGTGTGATATCTGAAGTGCAATTTGGTTTGACAGACTGTAGGTATCAGTTAGCTCGCATGTAGCCACTGCGAAACAACATGAATGAATTGAGTTCAAACTGCAGTTACTCTGTCACACTTCTATGTTCTCAAGCTCGCAGTATGCGGACATATGTGATCAGAAAAACGTGATCGTAACAATGAACGACGACGGCATCTTGCATTACTCTTGATGTGTGCATTACTCTTCTCGTTAAAAAACTACCGCCCACGTGACAACCGACGTCAAAATGACGTTTCCTATGTTGATGTGCTCGAGCCTTTGGAAAACCACATTGCAAGATCATTTTATTGTATCTTTCTTGGACGAGAAACTTTCTGGCCTTGTGACGTCTCTATATCGCGTGACAGTGTGAAACCGCGAACAGGTGAACGAATGAATTATTCTTTTAAACACTTCAGTGGCATGAACTGAATGATTTAGTTCACCAAAGTGAACTGACTTGCCCATCACTAGCCGGTTGCCCGCGCTACAGTGACCTAAAATTATTCTAGGTCACTGTACCCGCGCCGCGTCGCGCTCTCCACGCGCCCTCTCCTTTCCTTTTTCCCTCTGCACTCACCGCGCCGCGGCTACAGACAGACCACGCCGCGATTATTGCGTACCGAGGACTCTAATGCTTACGCATTAATAAATCAACGTTACAGGCTTGGTGAAGGCTAGTTTGAGGGCGCTTGTCTAATTTCCTCTGCGCTTTTCTTAGCTTGTAAACCATATATGTGTGAGCTGTACTCTGACACGCCAGACATAAACACGGCAAGTGCGTGTGTTTGCCCTCATTGACACGTTGGTCATAACTTGCAAGGGGATACCACGGGCCAGGGTACGCTTCCCCGACAGGGTGGTCTGTACGTGCCTAAAGCAACATATTGTAACTCACGTAAACCAATGCTCCGATTTCGTTTACTGTACATAGTGTGAAATAAAGGAGTCTGTTCTCGAAGCTCGAAGTGTGAAGACGTGTTGTCTCGACTCTGCGTTCCTCGGCCAGAGCGGGCCCTGGGCATAAGTGCCCTACGACGACAACGAAGCTTCGTATTTCTTTTTATACGCACGAGTTACGCGTACGACGGTTGCGAAGCTTACACTTTATTCAGAAGTGGGATTCTACAAGCTCATCCCTGTCGCCACAAGTGGGACAACGAAGACGGTTCACCGAAGATGCCACCGAAGTTACGAAGTGACGGTGTAGGTACTACAAGCACCACCGATGATGCGAATTCGAAGGCGGGCGATGACAACGACTCAGAAACTTCAAATGCGACGGCCGGGCAGTATGTCCAGCAACTTCTGGAATTTATAAAGGAGCAAGAGGCGGAACGTAACCGCATGATGAGGGAATTAATGGACACCAAAGCCAAGACGAACGAAAGTCCCATTCCACGCACTTTACTACCGGACCGTTCGAAAGAGGTACAAGTTTTCAATGGGGAAGGAGACGAGCGCCATGCAGAAGAGTGGCTGGATACCTTCAACGAACTCTCACTTCACTGCAAGTGGAACGACGACGCCAAGCTGACGCTGGTTCAAGCCAAGCTTGTGGGACCTGCCTCGCAGTGGTACCGCACCAAGGTGAAGGACTGTCCAACATGGGAACTTTTTGAGTTGAACTTTAGAAAAATGTTCGCGCCGACGAGCGACCCAGTGAACAAGTTCGATGAGATGAGACGTCGCGTTCAGGGTAAGGACGAGTCTATTTTGGCATATTTCATGGATAAAATGCATTTGTGTAAACGTTGCGGATTGTCAGATATTCAGAGCAAAGAACAGATCTTGTTAGGTGTGATTGATAGGACAACTTATCAGATGTTAATGCCAAAGCAGTATGCATGTCTCGAGGATTTGTTGCGTGATTTACGACGCAGTGACGGGCTTGAGAGAGAACGCCGAGATCATTTTGGGGGATCAAAGCAAGCATCAACATCAGACTCTAAGACAGCAAAAGCTACTACTAGCCAGCAGAAGCCTGCTCATCAAAAGGGAGGAATGTGGGCTCCTGCAAGAGACAAACAGGGACGTGTCAAATGTTTTAACTGTAATGAATACGCGAATCATCTAGCAGCAGACTGTCCCAAGGAGAAAAGAACAAAATTCTGCACAAAATGCATGCAATCGGGCCATGGCAAGCGAGACTGCAAGTCTAAGCCTCAAGATGCGCACCCGAGGCGTCAGGACACGTTGTGTGTAGGAGATATTGGCAAATATACGAAGAATGTTCGCATAAACGGAAGCGTAGACGCTACATCTTTCATAGATCAAGGCAGCGCTGTGACCATAATGACGGCGTCAACAGCAGTAAGATCGGGCTGTGTGGTTCATCCCGCCACTGAGGACGATGCACTATACGGATTGGGCCAGAAGAAGACAGTGCCATTAGGCAAGACACGAGCGACACTCGAAATCGATGGCATAAGTGCCGATGTCGAGATTTACGTGGTCTCCGATGACGTAATTTGTCACGATGTATTGGTTGGGCGTACATTCCTGGACCTGGATAACGTTGTTATGATAAAAGCCAAAGATCAGATGCGGCTCATTGATAGCTCAAAAGAAGGACCGTTTAAGAACTTCACCCTAGATGACGGCGAGTTTAAATGCACGCTTAGAAGCACTGAAACGGTAACGGTACCTCCCAAGACTGTACAGTTCGTTAACGTTCAGTCTGGCGACACTGACGAAACCAACTTAATTATGTTCCCGCACTACGGCGACGGACTGAGTTGCTTGCTCGAAGTACGCAAAGGACACACCATGGTTCCTGTAATCAACGACTCTCACGAACCCCTGATTATTAAGAAAGACTTTTCCTTTGGACGAGCAGAACCAGTTGAAATATGTGCTCAAGGGGAGACTATACCGACGGATGATGATAGGCTAATGCAACAGTCGACCCCTAAGGAGAGCACTTGCGATGTGCTATCGGTAGGCAACGTAAACGCAGCACAGCCAATAACCCAAGAGAATGTTAAGGTGGGATCTAACGTTACGCAGTCACAGAAACAAGAACTCGTGAATATGCTGAATGAATACAGAAGATGTTTCGCCATGAATCTAAATGAACTAGGAAAGACTGACGTCACGTCTATGACCATTGAAGAGGTCGAGGGTTCGAAACCACCTTACAGCCGACCATATCGTGCCACCCACGACGAAAGAGAACAGTTGCGCCGCATAGTGGACGAGTTAAAAGCAGCGGGGATTGTTAGAGATTCCACCTCTCCCTACGCGAGTCCCTGCCTTCTGGTGAAAAAGAAAAACGGCGAATTCAGGAAAGTGGTGGACTACAGGCGGCTGAACCAACAGACGACGAAGGATAGGTTTCCATTACCAATAATCGACGACCAGTTGGACCGACTAAGTGGCAGCGAGTATTTCACGACACTCGATTTGGCAAGCGGCTACATGCAAGTGCCCATAGAGGAGGAGTCCGTCCCTAAAACGGCATTCATTACGCCAGATGGGCACTATGAGTACCTCTATATGAGCTTCGGTCTGTGTAATGCACCAAGCGTATTCCAGAGGCTAATTAACAAGGCACTAGGACCTCTAAGATTTCAAACCGCTGTGTGTTACCTCGACGACATACTCGTTCCGAGCAAAACATGTGAAGAGGGAATGTCAGCACTTAGAAGAGTTCTGGAAGCTCTGAAAAAGGCAAACTTGACGTTAAAGCTGCAGAAATGTGACTTTTTAATGGAGGAGGTCAGCTTCTTAGGATTTCGAATAACGAAGAATGGCATACAACCAGGAGAAATAAAACTAGAAGCTATACGCCAGTATCCACGGCCGAAAAATGTCCACGAAGTACGACGGTTCCTTGGACTAATCAGCTACTTTCGAAGATTCATCCCTCAACACGCTCTCAAAGCGGCACCCCTCACAGAGCTCACAAAGAAAAATGCGCCCTTCATTTGGGGAGAAAGACAAGAGAAGGCATTTGAAACGCTCAAGGAAGAACTGACGAGTGCACCAATACTTGCTCTATATGACCGCAACGCGGAAACTGAGCTACACACCGATGCTTGTAGAGATGGACTAGCAGCTATACTGCTGCAACCAGGGAGCGACGGGCGTATGCATTTAGTTTACTGCGTCAGTCGCAGAACAAGTGAACCTGAAAGGAACTATCATTCCACCAGGTTGGAATTGATGGCAGTCGTTTGGGCAGTGGAGAAGTTGCGCACTTTTCTGGTGGGCATTCATTTTACTATCTTTACCGACTGTCGAGCCATTGTATATATGAACGCAGCCAAGACAAAGGTTCCGCAGATTGCGAGATGGATGGAGTGTATACAGGAATATGACTTCTCGATCTACCACAGAGAGGGTTCGAAGATGAGCCACGTAGACGCTCTAAGTCGCGCACCAGTTTCACCACCCGAAGAGAAAAGCATTGAAGAGAGGTTTGACGTGTGGTACACCACCAGTGAGGAAGAACGGGTCCTTGCCATCCAAATGGGTGACGATGAACTACGCCACATAATTGAGATTTTGAAGAAGAAGCCAGAAGAGCGAAGTAAGCGAGAAAAGGGTGAAGTGAAAGGGTTTGCGCTGAAAAACGGTTTGCTGTACAGGACTGAGGAAACTTCAGCAGGCAGGAAATGGTTGTTTGTTATTCCCAAAAGCAACCGCAAGGCAATGGCAGTAAAGCATCACGACCTGATGGGACACAGTCACGTGGACGAAACCGTGAACAAGATGCAACGACGGTATTGGTTCCCCGGAATGAGAAAATATGTTAAGAGGCACATCTCACAATGCTTAGAGTGCCTCTTTCACAAGACTCCAGCAGGAAAGAAACCAGGAATGCTCCACCCTATCCCTCCAGCTGAGAGACCATTCGAGGTGATCCACCTTGATCACTTGGGGCCATTCCCACCGAGCTCAAGCCGTAACCAAGAGATCCTCGTATTAGTGGATAGCTTCTCAAAATATGTGCGACTTTTTGCAGTCCGCAATACTTCTGCGAGTGCGGCACTTAAGTGTTTGGATAAGTACATTAACGAGTACGACGTGCCAAAGTGCATCGTTACTGATAGGGGCACTGCCTTTACATCCGCACAGTTCGAGGCATACTGCATGGAGAAAGGGATCACTCACACAAAGATATCTACGCAACGACCGCAAGGAAACGGTCAGGTTGAGAGGGTAAACCGGACACTAATTCCTCGCATTGCTATGTCAATTGAGCGTCCTGATCATAAAGACTGGGACAAAAACCTCGAACAAATTCAAAGAAACTTAAATAACAGTCGCAGCAAGACAACAGGAAAGACACCATTCGAGATGTTATATGGCTTTCATGCGAGACACAGCGACAGTTGCATGCGACCACTCGATGTCGACGAAGAACCGGGAGAAAGCGTTGAGAAAGTACGGCAACAAGGCCGGGAATCAATCGAAGCGCAGCAACAACAACAAGCACGACGTTATAATTTGCGAAGAACTGCGCCCCCACAGTACGCCGTGGGAGATATCGTTGTTGTTCGCCGACTCCCAATTCATACTGGGCAACCTACGAAAACTCAGACGAAATACCGAGGTCCCATGGTGATCGACGAGGTCTTACCGAGTGACACGTATCGCATAACACACTTGAATCAAGCATCAAAACGTATCTACCGCACTACAGCGCACGCTGACCAACTAAAGCTATGGCATACTACCCGGGAAACGAATGAAGTAGACGATGGTGACAGCGACGACAGTATTGATACTGAATGAAATGCACGACAGTTTCATGGTCACCAGAGTTGTTTCCTTTATGAGTTATCATTAACCCTTATATTTTTTTGAAGTCACATATGCGACCCGACACGTGGGTTAAGTTTGAGTTTGAATGTTACAGTGTCACATGTTGTTCAATGCGTTGCACTGCTACTTATTATTCACAACAGTATTATTAACCATTGTGTAAGAAAGCTGATGACGATGTATTTACGATGCTTCGTATAGCGTTACGGGCACGACTTGCGTTATGTACCACGAGCTACACTTTTATGTAAACCATTTACCAATGTTTCTCTGTCAGGATGTGTTTCCATGTTGTTTCCATTTTTATTTTGTTGCAATGTCATACTCCTGACCAGCGCATGCATGAAGTTGTTTTATTGTGTTTCGAGGGCGAAACATTATTTAGGATGGCCGAATGTGAGCTGTACTCTGACACGCCAGACATAAACACGGCAAGTGCGTGTGTTTGCCCTCATTGACACGTTGGTCATAACTTGCAAGGGGATACCACGGGCCAGGGTACGCTTCCCCGACAGGGTGGTCTGTACGTGCCTAAAGCAACATATTGTAACTCACGTAAACCAATGCTCCGATTTCGTTTACTGTACATAGTGTGAAATAAAGGAGTCTGTTCTCGAAGCTCGAAGTGTGAAGACGTGTTGTCTCGACTCTGCGTTCCTCGGCCAGAGCGGGCCCTGGGCATAAGTGCCCTACGACGACAACGAAGCTTCGTATTTCTTTTTATACGCACGAGTTACGCGTACGACGGTTGCGAAGCTTACATATGCTACTAATTTACAGATAAAACGGCGAGAACGCCGGCAAGTTCATGGATCTAAGTGTGGATATTACAAACTCGTTTAAGCATGGTTCACGCTGCTGCGTTTCATTGCGAGCAGGCACCTTCGTGCGTATACGTGCCACAGAAGCAATCCACTGGACTGTTCAGATGCATGGGAGCACCGAAAGTGTCACCCAATGTGCGCCTTTCACGAAGTATTGTGTTGGAAAGTTTGAAGTCCACGTCTGAGTCCGGAAACTGCTGTTAGTTTGAGTGTAATTAATTCGTTAAATAGTAACTACTCTTACATTTTTTTTCTTGCAACCCCCATGCGCTCTGTGTTCGCTGCGGCCACGTTCAAATCCATCTCACACAGAGGAGGATAAGCGCCTCAACACGCATGCGTATGAGGCTGCGATTGGTTCCCGCTTGCGCCTCGGTTCGTGCGTCGGAGAAACTTGAGCTCAGGCGAACCCTTTCTTTGTGCTGCAGAAGATCTTGCACGTTGCCGCGGTAAACAACGTGCGTTCGCGTCCGCCGTCCGCACGCAATGAAACAAAGCAGCGTGAACCATGCTTTACATTTCCTTGCGCATTGTCAACATAGTCAGCCATTCGACGACATGCGAATAAATTTTCTGTCTATATCCCAGTTTCGCCAACGCTGGTTAACTTGGAACCGACATCAAGGGTTGCTAAAACTTGAAGTTAACACTTAATTATTTTTTTAGAAACGTTAGTTGGTGACGTGATGAATGTTTCAGTGACAATAACTTCCTTTAGTGAAGCAGAGTTAAGCGTTACAGTCAAGTTTAGGGACCGTTGATCTCGGTTCAAATGTTAATCGACGTTGGTGAAACCGGGCCTTAATGTTACAAACTCCGTCTGCACACTCCACAGTGCAAATACCTCAGTCTGTGCACAGATAGAACGACGACAATAACGCAAAACTTAGCAGTGAGTTTTAATATATCGTACGCCATCGCCTATGCGTACGTAAGGCATAGCGTGGTGGTTTTGCGCAATGCGCAAAGTACTGCTACTGTCTTGCGCGTGCGCAGAACCACTAATGCTATCCCTTACGTACAGCGTACGTTATACTAAAACTCACTAGTATTGACTCTTGCGTCTAGTGTCGTAATTCAGTCAGTGCCAACGCTCAGGCGTTTGCACTATGGACCTTTTCCCACGAGCAGGCCTGCATCTACGCCATAATGTCCGTTTCCCCATATTCTCGAACCGAGATAATAACTACGAAGCTCGTTCCCGCATCACTTCGATGCGTGATTAATATAACGCCAGTATAGGATCGGTCCTATGCTGATCCTAACGTGAAACGGTGGTTCCCGCATCCTTACTCTTTAAACAAAGAACTAAGCTTGCAGAAGCATTCATCCTCTCAGGAAATATTACCACGCTAACACCCGACCCGTACCCGAACTCCCACATTGCTTCTCCTCGTAGCTTACTGAGCGTACAACACAGATCAAAATAGAAGCTCACTCCTTGCAGCAACAGGCAGTTATTCACACTGGAAACACAACAAATGAGTTCCAAGCATAAATTGCTTTCCCCCCGTACTTCCTTCGCACTGTATTTGCGTTGCACAACAAGACTGAATCACGAATGCTGCCAGGCGTGACTCTGTCTTTTTTTCGGAGATAGAAACAATGGAAAGCAAGAGTATGAAAGATAATAACAATTTTCTATGCTGCTCTTCTTTGCGGTTCTTATCTGCGGATGAAAAACGGTTTACGACGGCCTTTCGCGCGAACGGTCCGTCCAATCGGAGATGAAACTGAGGCTCGTGAATGCGAGAGTCGTAAAGTGGCTTTCATCGTCAGATTCTTTCGCTGCCGCAAGCGAAGAAGCTTTTCAGGGGAGTATAAGGGATTGCTTTGGAGAAAACGGATGAAAGACCCCATCCACTCTCAACTTGCTCACGGTGCTTCTTGTATGTGGAGTGGAAGCTCTAACCAGTTGTACAGTGTAATGATGGGCAGAAATACGGTGACAGCCAGATGAGTTCTTATTGAGAGGCGTTAGTGATTCATGGACAGCTTGGTCTCACTGACGGACCCATGAATGTAGAATACGAACGTACGTACATATGTAGAATGTCTGAAAACTTCTACGGATATTCTTGTTGATGAGATAATATTCACATAACTGAGCACCAAAATCGATTCTACGTTCATCGCGCTTTCTGTGTGAAATCAAACTATGTCAATGTGTTTTTACAGAAAAAAAAGGGGGGAGCAGAAATGCTTTGTATTGCAATATCATTCCGCCTATACCAGCGACATGGCTAAGTGGATACAACATTCTTCCGTTTGTTGCAACTCCAAAGATTATCCCAAACACTAGGAGGGGATGGGTTGGAATCCTACCACCAGCTGTGCTGAATCCGCCTTTCCTTGGATTTCCCGGAAGGCTGTCCAGCCGGACGTTAGCACAGTTTCCCTGAAGTCGGCCCAGGACTAATACTAACCTCCTTAGCAAAGCGATCGGTTCGCAGCGTTGGTTGTGGTACAAATCGTAAAAGAGTGCGAAAGGTAACCGGGAGAGCAAACAGCAACGCACATGCACACGGACAAGCGCTCACAACACAACTGATATTTATTCGACGAACAACGAAAATCATCCACAGTCATCGGCGCGCTGGACGAAAAGACAAAGCCTAAACCAAGACGAGACACAGGATGCGCTGACTGTGACGCACCACCCATACTTGTGGATCATTACGTACGAGCCTAAAGCAGAGTGTTGACAGCGAAAATAAATGCTTCACCCCCCTTCCCCACCCATCCTGCCCCCTTTTCTCCATCTGTCCACGTCTGTACACCTATCATAGCCACTATTGTTTGGTGGTCCAAACACGGAATTTAAAAAAAATTCACTGGCGATTTAGCGGTAAATGCGAGAGAAATGCGTTAGCATTAACCGCCTTTTCTGGTCGATACTTGACTTCCGCATACCCACTTGTGGTTTAAACCCAACTTCCGGCTGTCCACCTCTAGTCAATGCTTGCTTTCCGGTTTTACGCTTTCAATTACTATATGTAAGTCCATTAATTAACCTTTAATTAGTCTCAATTACTTTCAAGTACCCTGTAATTACCTTTTAGTTACCTTAGGTAACCGCAGGTTACATGAGGTAATCTTGAATTCCGTTACTTACCTTTAATTACGTTTACTTGCCTTAATTACTCTCCATTCCCCTTTAATTGACGTTAATTACATTTAATAACAATTTAATTATGTCCGGTATAACCTGCGGTTTCCTTCGGTATTCTTTAATTTCGTTTAATCTCTCTCTTAATTACATATATCTTACATTCCTTACCTTTCAACTCAACTTTCTTGTTTTAATTGTCTCTAATTTCCTTCAATTACGCTCACCTCTTACTCTTAATTACCTTCGACTACTTCAATCTCAAATACTTTGCCTCCATTTACATTTACCCTCTTACATCCCCTTTGCATGTCCACTTATACCGCTGTCTCGGTGAGGCTTCACCATCTCGCACACGGACACACACACACATATACATACAACTTTTTCCATTTTGACACTCCTAATGCTAACGCATTAAAAACTATTAATCCGTTTGCGTATTTCTCCTATGCCATGTATGCATAAAGATGTTCCTTCTCCGAAAGTGTTTCCTTCTGTAGAAAGAAAATTGAATGTCGCACGTATTGTAACACTTTTCAGCTTGAAATATTGGTCATGCAAATTAAACGGAACCACAAAGGTTTCCTGAGAAAGACGGCAACATACTCATGAGTAAAGCAGTGTGTGTGTGACATATCAAACTCGTATGGGACATAAGCTCCAAGTGAGGGACTGGATCCGAGTGCGGTCTCGCAACAACACGTACACCGGACTGTCCAATATTGTATTTGACGTTGGCTCTAAGATGTGTGGAATAATGTCGGTGCCATTAACAACGGCATTCCTGTGATCTTTGTACCACTTGGTCGCCACTCGTTCCACTGTGTACGGTAGCTTTTTATCGGAGGAAATAACCTCATAAAGTAACACTCAGAAGATGTCATTTTCGTGCTTGAAAACAGCCAGAATAAAAACATTCAGTTGCGATTTAGCGGTAAATGCGAGAGAAATGCGTTAGCATTAAGCACCTTTCCCAGACTATAGCTGACTTATGAGTTTATATGGGTGTGTGTGTGTGTGTGTGTGTGTGTACGAGAGGTGTTCAAGTCAAACTGGGACATTCTGTCTCCTGAGTGTACAAATGGCTGGCGCTACTTCTTTTTCATACGCGACAGACAGAGGACACGTGCTGCACAAGATGGCCGACAACGCGGTGAGCGCGCACATCGAACAGCGAATTGTCATGAAGTTTCTCGTGAATTAAGACGTAAAGTCATCTGAAATTCACAGAAGACTTCTGGCTCTGTATGGACACGATTACACTTAGCCGCAGCAAAGCCTTTGAGTGGCATACCATTTCGCTCCTGAGTCTACACGCGCATCAAAACAGTGGAAGTATCCGGGCTCGCCAGCTCCCAAGAAGTTCCGAAGCACCGCGTCTGCGGGTAAGGTCATGGCCACGGTTTTCTGGGACAAGACTGGCGTTGTTCATGTTCAGTGGCACCACCATCAATAGTGCACATTACTGCCAGGTTCTCAGGGATGTGCATAAAGCGGTGAAGCAAAAGCTGCCGGGCCTCATCACCAAACGAGTCCTCCTCCTACAGGACAGTGCACGTCCGCATACCGCTCATCTCACGACACGCACCTTACAGCAGCTTGGCTGGGAGTTGCTGCCACATCCCCTTTACACTCCAGACCTCGCCCCCAGCGATTTCCATCTCTTCAGGCCACTGAAGGCGTTCCTTGGGGGCCGGCACTTCAGCTGCGAGGTCAAGAATGCGGTCCGATCATGGCTGCTGCGCGCCGGTAAGGATTTCTACGCTGCTGGCATACAAGCCCTAGCTCGTGAAACGCTGGGACAAGTGCGTTAGTGCAGCTCGGGATTACGTTGAAAAATAAAACTAATTTCTCGCCTGTAAGTTCATTTTACTTTTGCGAAAAATGAAAAGTCCCGGTTTGACTTGAACTTGTATGTATGTTTTTAATTCCATGTTAGCGCCGCGAAGCAACTGTGGCTATGAGCGGCGTATAGATGTGAACAGATGGAGAGATGACAGCAGGAAGGAGCGGGGGACAGGGGGGTTGGTATGCGCCCTGGGCCGACTTCAGTGGGAACTGTGCAGACATTCGTCTGGAAAGACTTCGGAAAACCCAGGGAAAACCTCAGACAGCACAGCCGGTGACAGGATTCGAACCCGTGTCACCTCCCAGTCTCTGCGTGGAAGGCGATCACGCCCTGTGTATGTCCGTGTGTGTCCGTATGTGTGTGTGTGTGTGTGTGTGTGATGGTGAAGCCTCACCGAGGCACAGGTATAAGTGGAGATGTAAACGGAAGATAAGAAGGTAAATGAACATGGAGGTATATGCTGGAGGTAATTAATGCAAGAATGTTTAGTTTAAAGGTAATGAATGTAAGATATATGTAATTACCGAAAGATTAAATGAAATTAAAGGTTACAAAGGTAACCGCAGAATACTAGAGGTAATTAAATGTAACCAAATGTAATTAACCGTATCAAGTAATTAATGAATGTATCAAGTAATTAATGTAATTAATCCATATTAAGGAGAAATTGAGCGTAATTTAAGCAAGTAATCGTAATTAAAGGGAATTAAATGATTCAAGATTACCTCAGGTAACCTGCGGTTAGCTTCGGTAATTAAAGGGTGATTCAAGGTAATTGAGGCTGAAAAGGCTAATTAAATGGACTTACATACAGGTATAGACCGTAAGTGCACAACGGGGAGTCGGGTTTAGTGAACTCGAAAGCAGGAATGTGCAGGAAAGGCGGGTTTGGTGGACCAGGATGGAATGGGGTTGCCAAGTCATTCCAGGAGTGGGAATTCACCACACAATTTCATTCCGAGGAACTGAAAAGAATGGAATTATCAGAAATCCCCATTCCTTGGAATGGAATTGGAATGGAATGGGTGACCCCATTCCGCAACCCTGGAAGTGAGGTTGGTGAACTACTTGGAGGAGAGAAACGATTAGCGACCTCACAAAAAATTCATTAAATACATTGGGTATCTCGATAGGGTTAGTATAACTTCAACATCGTTACATATTGGCATACGCGCACCAGGCAAGTTAGAAGCAGCATTGTTTGACAAGGCGGTGTTGATGCAGCGCCATGCAGAGTTGCTTAGGACTACCTGATGTACAAGAAATCACATATCTAAATTAACTGTGCTTTGCTAATCTGATGGTGTTGCCGAGGGTATTATTGTACAACTTGGGACAAAAGTTTACGGTGGAACACCGAGGTGTCACAGTTCCCCATTGAAGCGATATCCTAGCAGCAAACAGGAGCGGACAGGCATACTGAGAGATGGATAAAATAGCCGGTCACCCGTTTCTTATTCGACCCCTTCCTGGTAGCTAGCAGGGGGCCGATCCGATAAAGAAATACGCCAGTGTCATGTTCCGTAAACCTTAGGTATCATCCACGAAGGTCAAGATCCTGGGACGATATCCGAACTTTACGATACAAAGAGTTTTAATGCTTAATGCTTTTAAGAATTGACTTTGTAATCAAAGGCTGTTTGGTAGTTGAGCGTCGGCTGATAACAAATATTTCGGCTGCCTTCTCCATTATGCCGCGTAGCGTAGTAGATATAAAGTAGCTAAGCTTGTGTTCGTGATCCGGGAAATAGACACCTGCGTCAAAAGACGTTCGGCTATGTTGCAGTTTACAGAGGGGCGCAAAGTCTGTCAGCTAAGGGAGGTGTTTTCAGAACTACACTCGACGTATATGATTACGTGGACCCAGATATCACATGCAGCAAAACCATATTTCAATCGATTGGGAACAAATCATTTTATATGTGATCCAAAAGGGTACCGGAACTGGAAGTCCATGTCGTGTAATGCCAGAAATGAGTTGTTTGAACCCAGTTGTTAAAGATCTCAGCGAAAGTAATGGATGAACAATCAGTTCGAAGAAGATCAATATTCAAGTCGTCAAGACTAATCGTGTTGTATTTAGATGACCACAGGACATGTAGTAACTCATTAAGTTCGTTCAGGTGGGGGGGGGGGGGGTAACGTTGGGTAGACGAGCGGTCTGCCTGCCTAGCTGGCGACATGTTGCTCGAAAAGGAAGGAGGGGAAGGGGAGAACAGTTACATTAGTTGCTGCTTTGCATCACGTGTTCCTGCAGTCGCCCTTGTGGGTCGACGACACTTGAAAAAGTCCAGAAGAGCTCTTTGGATGAGCTTCTGACGACGGAGGTTGCCGTTCAGAAACGAAGTACGGTCAATGCTAGGAGACCTATACATGATAGCACCAACAATGAACGGACGCCCAGGAAAATAGCACACTGTGTTCTAGGTCTCTTGTGAAGTCGACCGATGAAAAGTAATTGGTTGAACATGAAAGAACTGACGTCGTTCCACAGAATACATCGCCCCTCTCGTCATATGTAGAATACCTATATATGTATATGTAGACTATACATACTACGTACTACATACTCGTATTGTTATAAGAAAATTTATTAAAGTGACCGATTGACCGATTTAAAAGTAAATCGTGCCATCCTGAGGGACTAGTTGGGAGCATACCTATATATGTATACGAATGTAGATAGGTCGAATACTTTCAAGTCGAATTTTTTTTTTCCTTACAAAGATACAAACATACTTTCAGGGACGGCGAGACCACTGGAATCATTGCTCCCCCGGTTCCAGCTGAGCTTTGCCCTCGGTCACGCGTTCCTATACAGCGTATACGGCATAGGTTCTTCACCAAAGAGCAAAACTATGTAGAGTACCAGATGACGCGCATAATACAGGGTGTTCAAAATTAAGCTCTCACTAGCACTTTATAAATAGGCGAACAAAAGAAAACTGGTGCTACTTTTTCTGTTCCTTGAGTAAGAAACAGGTGCTACATAATTAGCCGCACAAGTAGCGTAAAGTTATCATCCGGTTTCCTGTCATCGCTGTGTTTGCGTAGCGCTCGTGAAAGCTTAATTTTGAACTCCCTGTATACGCAGCTGCACACAAGTCGTGAAGTGTTACGGAGTGCATCGAATAGACACGTTAACGGACCTCTTGACAACAAGAAAGTACTCGGTGACTGGTCAGCCGCTTTCGAAAAGCTGTGTTGCACTGTGTGACTTCCTTCCTCAGGAGACTCGCGGTAAACGCATTCCTTGTAGAGATCTGGCAGTGAAACCCGCCTCCCTAAGGGCATATTGCAGTTACCGAGCAGCTGCAGTGGCTGTCCATATTAATGCGTTAGCATTAGAGTCATCGCAAAGAAAGAATCACGGCGTGGTCTGTCTGTAGCCACAGCGCGGCGCGCGTGCGCGGTGAATGGAGAGGGAAGGAAGGAAGAAGAAGGCACGCGGAGAGCGCGACGCAACGCGTCGGCAGTACAGCTGTGGTGGTCGACAGGTTCACACGTGTCTGCCTGGGCGTTATGAAAGCTGTGCGGAGGAGCGGCGGCGAAAGAAGGCTGAGGCTGCGAGACGGCGCCGCCAAGCTGAATCGGAGGAAGCCCGAAAGTCTCGTTTGGCTGCGAATGCTGCCTTGCATTAGATTTGTATAGGGTCGTGTGAAGTGTTGTGTAGCGTTGTGAATGGGAGTCCCCAAAGGGTTTTCAAGTTTTAATGCTAACGCATTTCCGTCGGGTCCACCAACGCATCGACCAAGATTTTCTTTACCGTTACCCGGTTCAACTTCGGTAATGTACCGTTTCTTCTAGCGCTCCCTGACGATAGGACCAATAAAATGCGTGAACACAAGAAGAAAAGAACACGAGCACCAGAACACAAGGAGACGAGTGCTCTGTATCTTCATTATGCTCTCTCTCATTATGCAATTCGTCCACCAGCTAGCCTGTATCTACGCCATTTTATCGCTCTGTAGCTGCCACCTGGCAGCGTCTATGTGTATGCGTACCTCGGCAAAACTTAATCATGATCATGGTAACCCTATGCGTAATGTGAACAATTAGCTGAGCATAAGTGAGCCAACGGAGAGCTGAGCGGAAGGTGACCATGAGTGAGCAAAAGGAGGGCTGGGCCGAGGATGAATGAGCATGAATGGGCGAGCGAAGGAAGAGCTAAGCTAATTGGATAATGAAAAGCTACCGATTTCTGCGGAGACGCCGTATAGATAGACGAGGAGAACTAACTGGATTCCCGTCCATGTTGCCGTTCTCGCCAGCTGATGTCCGACAACACAGGGCTGACTTCGACTTCTTCTCTAGTGACTAATAAAAAACAGCTCCATAGTATCATGTCATTCATCTCCAGCTCTAACCGATTCTAACTCTTTTTTAACATCCTGTTGACCGCACCTCAGTAGTCCTTGCCAATCTCCCTAGCGGATAAGCGCCATCCCGCTTGAGGAGCAACAACAACAACAACAGCTGATTAATCACGGGGCACGCGATGACACACGGTCATTCTGCCCGCAGCCTCAAAACGGTAATGACGCCTCTTGTCTGACTCTGGTCCTGGGCCCAGAGACGTACATGGATTGAGCGACTGGGAAGATTTGAAGTGGTAATGCAATATTAACCTTTTGGATTTCTCTGGAATTCTTCGAAGAGGATGGCGGACGACGTGGCAAAGAGTTCTTGCATCGAAAAATTGGACGGAACCAATTATCCTACTTGGAGGTTTAAGAGTATGCTTTATTTAAAGACGAATGATTTATGGAGCGCCATCGACAGCTTGCCACCAACGACCGCAGAAGCACGGACCTTGTGGGATAAAAACGACCAAAAGGCGTTGAACATCATCGTCCAAACCCTGTCAACTAGCCAGGCTACTTACGAGCTTAATCAAACAACAGCGAAAGGTGCCTGGGACCGCCTAGAAGGAGTCAACAGGGGACGAATTCTGGAAAAGAAGCTAGGCCTTCGACGGGACCTTCACTCTATAAGATGGCGAAAAGAGGAGACTGCTACCCAATACATGCAGCGGATTGAATCTTTGGGAGAACAGCTTCGTGGCCTCGGCGACAGTCTTGATGATGCTGAAATCGCCTCCATCGCCATCCAAGGGCTCCCAGGAGTATATCAAGATGTGGCACGGAGTTTTGACGTGTGCTCTGCCTCGGATCTCACGCCTGAGAGAATACGATATGCTCTTAATAAGAGCATATCGTTCTTCTCTTATATAAGAGAAGAACAGCGGCAGACCGCCACTGACGCTACCGATGAGACCGCCTACAAAGTAAGAGCGAATCACAGGCCAAGGGATGTCGAACCTTTCAAATGCTACAACTGTGGAAGACCAGGTCATATTGCACGGAACTGTTACGCTTACGCAGGACGAGGTCAAACTTCACGAGGAAACGTCGCGCCTTTTAGAGGACGTGGGAATGCCCGGACTGTTCACAGAGGAGCCTATCAGCCAAAGGTACGGATAGCCAGGCTTGAAGAACAACGCGACACTCCTTGTGATTTCGCCCTGCGAGTCGCTTCTTCTCCTCAACCTACACATCTACTGACACTGCCTGGTCGCTCGACTCCGGCGCTAGCAGCCACATGACCGGCAGAAAGGATGTCTTACATGACTTCATGGAAGATACTACCCGCAAAGTTACTCTAGCTGATGGGGCTGAAATTGACTGCGTCGGAACCGGGACAGTCATATTCACTGTCGACAACGAGGGAGTACGCAACACCTTGAGAGCGTCTGACGTATTGTACATCCCCAGCATGGTAGACAATCTCTTATCAATTTCGAAGCTGACGGATAAAGGTATGGACGTGACTTTTTCCGCCAATACATGCGATGTCTATCTCGGCGGCGATTTCGTATTCGGGGGAACGAAAATCGGCGGAACCTACAAGATGCAAGCGAATGTTGCATTACCTATGGCAGAGCAGGCAAGCAGAGCCCAAGAAATTGAGGTCGTAGATTGGCACCGCCGCATGGCCCATTTGAATCATACTGCACTCCTCTTTATGGCCCAAAATAATATTGTACGTGGGTTACCATGTCTACTACCTCCGGTAACTGATTGCGAATGCTGTATTTTGGGGAAATTCGCGTGGCACCCATTCAAGCTCACCAACAGCCTGCCAAGGCGGAGAATTCATGACTTGCATCACATGGACCTGTGCGGGCCTTTCCCGCCTTCACTGGGAGGAAGCAGATATTTCCTAGTCATAATTGACGATGCAGTAGGAAGATCATCGTCCACTTTTCGAAACACAAGGATGAGGTGCCATCACTCATCCGTACAGCGATTCAACGGGCGGAGACTCAAACTGGGGAAAGAGTACGCACCGTTCGTGCTGACAACGGCGGAGAATTTACTGCACATTGGCTCAAAACTTTTCTGAGAGATAAGGGTATCAAGCACGAAAAGACAGTCCCCTACTCCCGGGCACAAAATGGACTAGCTGAGCGCACCAACCGCACGCTGCTGGACCAGGATGCGCAATTACCACAGGATTTCTGGGCAGAAGCGGTTAACGCGGCAGCATATGTGCGAAACAGGTGTAGCAAGCAAGTGCTGAAGGGAGGCATCCCCGAGGAAATTTACACAGGACGAAAACAGTCAGTTAGTTACTTCGAGGTTTTCGGATGCACTGGTTACGCCTGGATTCCACCACCTTCTAGAAACAAGTTGGGTGTTCGAAGTTCCCCCTGCATATTTCTCGGGTACTGCGAAGACACTAAGGGATACAGGTTATACGATCCTCAGCGTAAGCGAGTTTTCATCAGCAGAGATGTCACGTTCATGGAGCATAAAAGAGGTTCTGACCTTTTGACGTTGGAAGCGGACGATATCACCCCACATCACCTACGTCCTTCTGTTATGACCCTACCTGATCTAGATGTGCCGGAAGAACACAGTGACAGCTCTACAAACAACGACGATACCTGGTCCAGTACCATGACTACCCGCTTGAGCCCGGGCTTAGCTGATTGCTCTGCATATAATGAGGAATCATCCACTAGTACCCCGAATTCTCACTCAACCCGCACCTCCGTCAGTGAGCAGATAATACCCGCGATCCAACCGCCACGTCGGTCGACCAGGGCATCAAGAGCCCCCCAACGTTTGCAAGTTGATCCGACAAAAACGACTTATACTGAGCAGTCCGAGGCTATCCAACAGGCCCAAGAAGTTGGGACTTCTGAGCCGCAGAAGCCTTCCAGCTATCGAGAAGCACAATCATCGCCAGAGTGCGGAAAGTGGAAGGAAGCAATGGAAGACGAATTGCGATCACTGCACGAAGCACGAACGTGGATACTTGTCGACAGGAAGCCAGGAATGAAGGTTGTAAAGTCAAAGTGTGTCTACCGGATAAAACAAGGTGAAAAAGGAGCAATTCAAAAATATAAAGCTCGCCTCGTTGCGGTCGGTGCTAGTCAAGTTCACGGCATCGATTACTACGAAACGTACTCGCCAGTAGTCAAGTTGACAAGCATACGATTGCTACTTGCTCTTGCTAATGAAGAAAGCATGCACTTGCGTCAACTCGACGCCAAGACGGCGTATCTGCATGGTGTCCTCGAAGAGGAGGTATACATGGAACAGCCGCCCGGGAACACAACGCAACCAGACAAAGTCTGTAAACTGCACAAATCCATCTATGGCTTGAAATAATCCGGAAGAACGTGGTACCAGACCTTAGACAAGACTCTGCAAGGCCTCGGTTACATGCGACTCGAATCAGATTCGTCTACGTTCCGGAAAACGCGAATGATAAGATCCTCCTGAGCGTTTACGTCGACGATATGCTTATGGTCGCAACCAGTCAGCATGCGTTGATCAAGGCAATCGATGACCTGGGGAAAAGATAGACCTGAAAGACTTAGGAGAGACGAAATATATTATAGGCATTGAAGTTAGTTACAAAAAGCGTAACCGCTGCATAAAACTACATCAGCGGAAGTATGTCGACGAATCCTGGAGCAATTCGGAATGGCTTCATGCAAGGATGTCGGAACGCCGATAGTAAAGGGCCTGGGAACAAAAGAAGAACACGACGTGGATAGAGATGGCGTTCACGATGCAAACACGCAGCAACAGCGTAATCCGAGAAACATTCCGTACCAAAACCTTATCGGAAGCTTAATGTATCTAGCCCAAGCAAGGAGACCTGACATCGCTTTTGCTACTAGTTATCTCAGCCAATTTAACAACAACTTCACCGAATCACATTGGCAAGTGGCTAAACGAGTGCTGCGTTATCTCAGTGGAACGAGAAGCACCGGGATCACGCAAGGTATATCTAAACTGGTAGCGAAAACTAGCGAAAACACCAAATCAGACCCATCGGCAAGGCCACCAGCATGAGGCGCGAACGATCCTGGGTGTTGACAGTAGAAGTACGGTTGTAAACAGAAAAACTTTACAACATGGGCCTGGCTTGTGTGTGTACTAATAGGTTATTCTTAATTTCAATGTAGAAAAAGCTTTCTGTTGCCCCGCTCGTGCACATATACGAGATCATCTACCACTCCAGTACATTTCCGTATCCTGCTCCTTTGCGCATGTGACACAGTTGGGGGGTGTTTATCCGTGTGTCTCTGTATCCGTACCGTGTGTCCGTGCATTGTAATACGGAGTTCGTACACTCTTTGGGTTAAACAGGAAGCGACCTTCACATCTCCGTGCTGTAGACCAAGATTAACAGGTGTGAACAGATGAATGCAACAATGCATCTCCTGTTGCTGGGCCCGCGAAAAAAAGATTTCGTCATGGGACGAGCGGCCATGATGGTGTGAGTGTTAGCAGGAACCAACTGTGCACCAACGATGTTGTGTTTTGCTGCAATGGACATATAACGGCCACTCATTGAATAAATGCAAACGTCTAATCACTAGATGTACGTATAGCTCTAGGTGAGAAGTGGGCCTTATGTGAGCCTTTCAAATTTCTTTGTGGTCATCACGACGCCTTTCTGTTTGGAGTTGTCAAAATCTGTGATAACTGTATGTATTTGGAATTGATATGATTCATTAAATATGATATGATTTATTTTTCTGTGTTCTCGTCTGGTATTGTTGACTGGGCGCGGAAAAGGGAATACAAGGCAAGCGAAGTGGGCCAGTATAAACGTGCATGGCTAATTATGCACTACTTATTATTCATACTAGTGACGTCGTCTCTGACGTCATTTATTTACAATCGTAGTAGTCCGCGCAACGGATGGATGGCGCTGACCGTCTCTATCATGGCGTCATTCTGAAGACACAGGGGCCTATGAGAGTTGCGCTACCTGTTTAAATATACCTTGGATCACGTATCGTGCTTCTGGTTCTCAAATCACGGGTTACGCGGATGCAAGCTGGAACGAGGACGAAACCGGCAAATCTTGGAGCGCCTACGTGTACATAATGTCAGAAGGCGCCGTCTCCTGGAAATCAACTATGCAACATCCAATGGCCCTCTCAAATTGCGAATCCGAATATGTTGCCCTGACAGAAGCAATGAAGGAGGGCAAATGGCTGAAATCCTTCATGGATGAACTCGGTTTCCGACAGTATTGCACCGGGGAGGTGCAACTCTACTGCGATAATCAATCGGCGATTAAGCTAATTGATAATCCCATTCAGCATCAACGGTCTAAACACGCTACCTGTACACGAGAAACGAAGTTGAGAACAAAGAGTTCAAGGTGTCTTACATGCCAACTGAACACATGATAGCGGACTCCTTGACCAAACCTGTTCCCTGGGACAAGAACTCCTTCTGCGCAAGAGGCTTCGGCCTTGGCGTTACTTAGCGTCAACACATGCTTATCACCAGTTGGCTTGAGGGGGAGTTTGTTGCCGTTCTCGCCAGCTGATGTCCGACAACACAGGGCTGACTTCGACTTCTTCTCTAGTGACAAATAAAAAACAGCTGATTGTCACGGGGCACGCGATGATACATGGTCATTTTGCCCGCAGCTCCCCTGAACATCAGTGCCGGGCTCTTCGCTCCCTTTTTGTTTTCATGCAGGCCACTGTACTCCTTGAAGAGCTCTAAACAGAACTCCGACCTGTCGTTGCTTCATTCTCACCATAATTCATCCTCTCATATTAACCACTGTGAAATGGGGTAGTGTCCTGTGGCTACCACGGGGAAACATCCCTTGTCATCATCACTTCATTTATTGTTGTTGTTGTTGTTGTTGCCCGCAGCCTCAAAACGGTAATGATGCCTCTTGTCTGACTCTGGTCTTGTCTCATCCGTCCATACCAAACATCCTGACCATAACAATAGCCCATTAAGTGTTTCTCGATATCCTCAACCATTACAATAGCACCCTCATGACCGATGCACCTAAGCTACACGGAGGAAAGGGGCATTCTAGACTATCCCCGACTGCATCATAACACACTCATGAGCATGCTCACTTATGCTCAATTTGGCAAATGAGCTGACCATGATTGCTCAAACGGAGAGAGGAGTGAGTGAGCAGGAGTGAGCAGAAGAGAGCAAAGAATCGGCTGAGCAGGAGATGTGTGCCGACCTCTGCCTGTATGGTGCACGAGGGGTCTTTCATAACCATATGCGTGTATGACCCCTTGAACTTGAGTGAGGATTACCTTTCTTGATGACAACAAAGCTGGTGCCAATTAGGTGGCTCGTAATGTGACATCAACCAGGCAGGGACGTATTTCGTCAGTGCCGGTCCTTGTCCGTAAAACACGAACGGTATGGGGCGGTCTTTCACTGTTCTTGACATCGTTGAAATAAATGTCTTGCTGGAGCATTTCACTCCAAACAACTCTCCGTATTTGGTCGAGACGAAATACGACAGTCGTCAGCGAACCCGCAGCCACCTAAGGGGAGGACCAACCAAAGAATCTCCTCATCGGCCCGCGTGACCTTTTCATGACGTCTCACCGTCCCCCGAGGCCTTTTCTTCACGTATGCTTCGCAGCGGGACACCGATGACTCTGTAGCAGGGGAGGACGCAGCAACTGTATTCCACATTTCCTCACCCGGACGTCGCGGTAGCGTATACTTCTGCGCATGAATTTGAAACCGTGTGGATTTCAATGACCTATAATGCCGATAATAGATTACAGATCCAGACTCGGCGAAAAGGGTAGCAGATATTCGGTAAATAACGGTAAACGTTACCCATAGAAATATATATCTATACGAATTGCTGCTTGGAGAGCGATCTTCCCCTCTAGGAACCTCCCAGCACGCCGCAGTGCGAGAATCTCACTGGGAGAAAACTTACAAATTAGGAACATTCTGAAGACACTTATCGCACATACATTTTTATGGCGCGTACAAGATTCAAAAGCAGCCTCGACACCCGCATGATAGTATAGACTCACTCGGTCCTGCAATATATAATTTTTCTTTTTGCAGAGCAACAGATCCGGACGGCGTCCTTCTTCGCACTACGTATCGCGGTTCTTTCTCCTCCGATAAATGCGTCTTGTGCGGATCAGCGGTCTGGGCCAACGCACTTCTTCCCCACTAACCTACATTCGCAAGCGTTGTGACGATGAGATGCAAGTTTATATTGATATATTCCTGAATTAAGAAGGGTAGAAAATCTAGCGAACCGGTAAGGAAGTGCCTCAGGACGAGAGCTGCCGGTATTTCGAACAGATGCTGTTCTTCTTCCGGGCACCGTCCTCGTCAGCGGTATGGCATTTAAAGGGTTAGGGATGCCTTTAACACGTCATCCCTAACACTTGCCATGCCAATCATGACGACGGTGCCCAGAGGAAGAACAGTCTGTGTTCGAAAAAATATCGGCAGCTCTAGTCCTGAGGCATTTCCCTGCATATTCCTGAAGTAGGTCGAGAATGTCGGATTGAGCGACTGTCACCATAGCCACGGCATTGGCATTTCAAATGAGGACTAGTGACACGACGCGCTCTTAAAGGTAAGCTCCGGCAATACCTTGGCTTTTTGAAACTGTTAACGATATTCTGGAAGCCCATACCGAACTGTCACCATTCGTTTCCAGAAAACGCCCCAATATTTTAAACAATCGTAAATTAACAATTCCGAAACAGACATGGGGCCGCCATTTTTATGACGGCAGCTGTTCAGGCGGTCTCTACCGCTGACGTAAATGATATCAGTGTGCTTCAAGACATCATCTCTCTCTACGGAGCGTACGGGAATGTAGACGAGCGATGGTGGCAGGGAGCGTCTGCTCGACGTAGGCTTCTTGATTGCATTGTTTTATATTTGTGGGATGGCCTGCCAATGCCAAAACACGTTGTTGATATCAGCTGTGCAGTTAGGATTCGTGCAATTATGCTGTCGCGTTGCCGGCCTAAGGCTAACTGGCGAAAAACACAATGAACATGACGTGTTGTCAACTGAGCTTTACGTGACCCCGAACCTCCCCGTTCCAAGGGTGTCTTAAGTTATCGCACCGTAGGTCCTCGACTGCTGCAGAGCTCTATGCAATGGCTCTGGCACTCAACTACTGTGCAAAAGAAGGAAGAGCCTGGGGAAGAGCTTCATGTGCAAGGGGAAGCTACTGGAGTCTTCCTCCAGTGCAACTTCATGGATTATCTATAGCGACTCAAAGAGTGGCCTACAAGCGTTGCAGAATGTGTTTGTGTCCGACGCCATTTCTGCCCCCTATACGAGGTAATCATGTCTTACAACTCCTGCGCTTCGGCGGGCCACGACATGATACTGCAGCAGGGTGTCGAACCGAAACGTTTTTCGTTCCGGTTTTCGTTCCGGTTCTACCATAAACGGTTCGGTACCGGTTCTGCTCGGGAGCAAAAAAATAACGGTTCATACCGGTTTTAACCGGTTCCGCTTCTGGTGTGCATATTGATTCCCAGAAAAAAAAATCGATGTTGCAAAATGTAAACCCGTTTATTCCGCATACATGGTATTTGATATTAACAAGCACCTGTGAAATTGGTAGCTCCTGGTTTCTGTAGGCTCCTGGATTGGTGCGATTGCATCCCATCCCAATGTCTGCTGCTGCTTCCTACACTCTTAACTCGGTACCCTTTAGTAAAGGGTAAAAAAATCGCAATATTTTACCCTCTATTTCAGAAGCTACCGGGTACCCTCTGAGCAGTACCTTTTATAAAAGTTACAAGGAAACCGACCAATTAGAGGTTACGGCCTTCAATCTAGCACCTGCCCGTAAAGGTTACGCCAACGTGCGGCTTTTTATACAGGATGTTCATTTTTATTCGCAACAGAGTAGCGCTCATTTGGCAGGTGGGTTATGTGAATTTTTGCTGATTAATCGATCCGTAGTTACAAACACATGCGTCGGGAAATGTCGGAAATGTTTGTAACTACGGATGGGTTAATTTGCGAAAATTAACATAACCCACCTGTCAAATGAGCGCTGGTGTGATGCGAATAAAAACAAACACCCTGTGCGTGGGATATGGACAGACATTTACAGAACACACCAAGGTACCAAAATGAACCAGCAGAAAAGGAGATCTTGAACATATGTATATTACAAAAACAGAAGTCTGTCGAGAGGTGGCACTTTGTGCACAAGTGCGATTCTGATGTGAGGAGAAACCATGGTCGCTTTACCATGTATGTGGAAAAAAGAACTATCTTCTAAGTGAGAAGCAATGCATAAAAGTGCGAGGAAGCCAGCGAGTCAAAACAACTGACCTATGTTTGCTAAGCTGAACAGACCCAACGAAATGGAGAATTGCAGCAGAAAATTTTTTCCACATTCGAATTTATTCCACATTCGTGTTGCAGAGGCGAGCGCAAATGGCAATACAGTATTACATAAAACGCACACAACCTTGAGGAATATGGGTGTACAGTAACGCAGCAGACACTACATTACTGCGTTATCAGCGTTGGAGGCGCTCTGGGACGAGTTTGTGAGGTACTGCATTGCGCTGGTGACCGTATGTGAACCTGCATGTGGGATCCTCGGAACAAAAGTTTGGGCAATGAGAGTAACATTTACGGAACCATTCAAATCCGTACAAAGCACAAGGTACAAAGCAGCATAAATGCGGGAAGGCGTTCACTCCGCGATTGAGTCTTAGAATATCTTCAGAATACAACAAGTAGGAAGCTGCGAATTATATATCTCGGTGCATATATCCGGAGCTCGCAAAATGCACGCCGGTGTATTGACTTGGCGACCAAGTAAGAGCAGAAAAGTAGCAAGCGTAAGTGGCGTTCATATGCAGGACCGCAAAACACTTGCCATAATCACAACAAACATGCGCTAAGAGCTCTTGCTATCAAAATAACACACGTATCTAGCACAAAATGTACACTTACCCAGTGTATGAAGTGTGTGAATTAGGGCTGCGGTGGTGACGTTCGTTTTCGGTTACTATATATTCTTTGCAATCTTCGCACTCACTACACTTTCCCCTGAGAATACCGAAAATATCCTTGTTTGCTAGCGACATCTAGCTTTTCCGTTGTTCCTGACGATACTATGATAAACGCGAGGAAAACCACTGATTAAAACAGATTACACTTGTTAACGGACGGACGACGAGCGTTAAGCGTCTCAAGGAAACTGCTCTCTGTGTGGATAGACCTAGACCAGGCTCGGCTACGCAGCGAAATCGGAAATCTTGGTGGTTGCGGCAGTGACAATGGTTTTCCACCCTTTAGAAAGAAGCATACTATCAGTATTCCAGACTGCGAACTTATAATCTGTGTTCATAGAGCATTGATAACATGTAGTCGACGTATAGATGACGCTGAAACAGATAAAAAATAACAGCGTAGATTCGCAACTGTCGTCTCGAATGGGAGGCTGAAACGCGGCATTATGCTGAAAAACAGAAGGAAAACAAACGATAAGAAACTAACAAAGAAATTATCGTTGGAGATTTCGCTTAGAAGTTACAGTGTCGGAGTAGAGGGTACATTTATAAGTTACAACAAGCTGTTTTTGTTTTTTCCGAGATGTAACTTCTATTCCTGTTGGAAAGACATGACTTTGGTCGCTTTTAACCTCTAAATATACGTTACAGTGGTGTAACCTATAAGAAATCTCGAAATCTACGTCTATATAGAAGTTACATGGTTCTAAAAGTTACAATAAAAGGTACGGGTTTAAGAGTGTAGCCAGCAAGCACTACCGCACGAGTACGACGCAAATCGAGGAACATCTTCACTCACAAACGCACTCGACGGCTCCGTTTTCTTTTCTTCGTGTCCTGTCCACAAAAGAGGCACCACTTCGCACGCGCTTGCCTCGCGGATACGTAAATGTATTCAACTTCGCTGTTCTCAAACAAGGGACGCGTTGCGCGACATTACCGATAGAGAAGCCGTTACGCACCCCCCCTTGGGTCGCTGTTTAGTTCAGGAGAGTTTGGGCGGATGAAATTAAAACGAACACTACGGCACTTTGGTAGAGAGCCACAACCGGTCACATGTACCTGTAAGTATGTGCGCGAACGATAAAACGTTACAAAAGGAGCCTAAGGGCCATAGTATATCTACATAGATTGCACCGTAACCCTCGTAAAGTATCCATGACATGACTTCAGAACGCACGACGTCAGTTTAATTCGCCTACTCGTAGTCCAAACCGGCGAAGTTTTTGCTTGGACCGAAAACCGTTAAATAAATTTTTCGGTTTCCCTCCTGAGCGAAAAAAACGTATACGGTTTCGATTCCGTTCCGGTTCGCTCCAAAATAGCGTTTTTTTTTCGGTTTTCGGTTCTGGTTTTCGGTTCGCTCCGACACCCTGTACTGCAGTGGGTACTTTGTCACTGTGGAATTCAAGGAAATGACAGAACTGACGCTGCAGCATGTCGGGCACACCAGCTTGCGTCCACGCGGAAGGTGTTCTTTTCGCGATCGGACGCGAAATGCATGCTACGTTCCCTTCGACAGCTGCTCAATAGGAACCTGTGGTTTTCTGTCCGTGCACGGTCCTCCCTGCTGTTTGCCATCGACCCTGAGTTAAGTTTCCGCGCCCCTCAGTCTCTCCGCGTTTCATGGAGTGCCTTATCCACCAGCTCCGCCTGAATGTTCCCTATACTGCTGGGCTGCTTCACAAGATATGGAAGGCGGACTCACCCAACTGCCCTGACTGTGGTGTCCTCGAGGATTCAGAGCATATACTGGTGTTGTGCACGCGATACTCTGATGCCCGATCTAAACTTCCGCACTCGCTCGCGGCCCTAGACAGTCGCCCGTTTTGGGTTATCTACGGTTTTAGGTGCCCGATCCCCGCATGAAAGCCTGTTTCGGCTGCGTGCCTCGGTCTCGTTCCTGTGTGAAATTGGTGCCGACGATAAGTTTTGACTTTTGTGCCTCTGGTTCCGTTTGTGTTCTTCTACTTTATTTTATTTTTTTGACTGTTGTGACTTTGTGTGACTCTTCGTACCTGAGTGTTTGCATTCCAATTGTCTAGTACGTCCATGTGTTGAGTTGTTTACGGGTTCCACGTTGGTGGTGCAAATTTTCTCAATTTTTTTCTTTTTCATCCACTCACTCAACTGAGCTGTGCCACGCCTACACACGAAATACATTTTTGTCTTCCTTTTCAAACAAAATCAAGTGTGTGAGTACCAAGAGAGTGTCGGTTTAAGTCATGATGAACTAACGCAATGGGCACACGCAAATAGTACAACGTCAGTATATATATAGGCACATTGGACGAAATACCTGAATGACGAGGGTACAATATAATGTAAAGAATAGCAAAAGGAGTACTTATGTTACTTTTGTTTGGTAGTGGTTTGGTCTAACCAGATCGACCATCGCCAAGCTCTTGAGTACTTCAAGATTTTTCTCCGGGACAGTTGTCTCCTCTCTACCCTATGATGTGCCTGCGTACCCGTGTACTGTGTGTGTGTGTTTGTATGCTATGGTTTTGCCTACCGTTCTGATGATGTCTCACGGACTCCACTGACTATCGACCCCTATTTAGCATCGTTCACCACGTCGTCATCAGGACACATCTCATCCTGCCCATTGTGCCTTGGCGTAGTGGGCCGCACCTTATGTGGCGAATTTACCCATTCATTATCATTAATTTATTTGTTGTTGTTGTTGTTTGGTAGTAGCATGTGTATCACGTGACTTTTTAAATTTGTAACGACACCAGCATTACGCTACTGTTGAGTGGTAGCGATGTAGTGATATTCCGCTCCTTAGGTTTGATAGCGCGTACAACACTCGTTTAACGTGCGCAATGAGCGAATATATTTTAATGCATTTGAGAGAGTAGAGCAATATAACAATGAATCTCTTTCGTGCAGCTCAAGACAAGAATCAGCTGGAGAATTCCCACATAATGGGTTAAACTAACAGCACATCGTTCCGATGCAACGTATATACGAATACGCGTTTTGTGATGGAACGTTGATATTCAATTATGAGCTGCGGTGTGACGGCCAGTGGCGATAATGTGTTATCATATGAAGGGATCTCCCCAGAAGGGAACAATGCGAGCTCCGGGCATTATGCTTGATGGTATTTTATGTTTCGGTTCGTTTCGCTGTTGGGAAAGGAAGGGATCGAGACATTTGGACTCGGCAAACAGCAGCAGCAACTACATCGTGACGATGATGATGACCCGGGTGTTTCACTGCCACATCACTCGAAAGAAAGCCATATACTGATCAAATAGAGTGCGGTTCTTTGCGGAATGCAGTGTTTCAGAGCGCTGTTCGTCGTGATTACTTGTGTTGAGCCTGCAAGCTTTCCACTGTTTGTTTCTGTAAATTCGGTGCACTGACAGACTGGCGACGAAGAGGGGGGGGGGGGCGGGGGTATGAACGTTTATTAAATGGAAAAGGAAAGGTCAGCCAGACAAAGGTCGGCCTGCCATTCCAAAATAAAAATAAAGAAAAACCAGATAATGCACAGACAAAGAGGCATTCAGGCAATCACAGGGTGTTGAGGAAGGGGGGGGGGGGGCGAGGAAGAGCTGGTTTTATTACATTGCAGTGAGGATCAAGGGGAAGCTACAAGAAAAGGTAGGTCTTTGTGTTCCAGTTTTTTCAGTGAGCGCATTCTTAGGTACACATATATACATATGCCCCCCCCCTACCCCCCGCTCCTTCCTGCGGTCCTTTCTCCGTCTGTCCACGTCTGCACGCCGTTCATATAGCCACAGTTGCTTCGCGGCGCTAACACGGAACTAAAAAACATGTATATATGTGAGGTACGTATATAAACCCGATTTGTAAAATCATAAATTTACGTAAATAACTTTGTGCTCGCTTTACGCAATGATGCAGAAAAAGAACATAGTCTCGCAATATGGATAAATCTGGCGCAGCACATTCCTCACATATCACAAGGATGGTGATAACTGTGTCGAGCATGTAATAATAGGTTGGAATCTGTACTGGAATGCAAGGGAAGTGGAACGAGATTAGAATAGGTGAGGCACCGTTCACGTTAGCATCGGTTCGAGGTCCCAGTCTCACTATCATGCGACCGCGTCACGCGCTGCTTTCCTTATGGGTGATGATGGTGATGTGATAAAAAAAATGGGGATATGGGGATGTGTATGTATGCTTCTTATGGGAGCTGTACTCATCTAGTGACATTTATGCCTTTGTGAGCTGACATTATCTAGTCACGAGGGCATCCTACTATACCAAAAATAAGGACGTGGTGATCTCATACTAACCGATGTGCTCTGGGGTAGCGAGCCGCAGGTTAAGTGGAATCTTTTCTCATTCATCGTCAAAACAAGCATGCGTTGTTGTCGTTATGTCCGTATATGTTATATACAGTGCTCGCAACTTCCAACCAGTCTCCCGTTACCGTGACGTCGCTCCGATAAGCGCACATCTGGTGGCGAACATCGCAATCACCTGACGCCGCGGGCCTGGCCCATGTTCTTTCGAGGGGTGGCAGGATGTTGACATGCTCCCAAGCAGCACAATGTACTGAAAGTTGAGTGCAATAGGGGTGGACGGTATGTGTCTTATCAATGTTCTTTAGTTTCATCAGTCTGTTCAAGGCCTTCCACCTACCCGTCCACCCCTATTGCACTCGACTTTCAGTACATGTTGCTGCTTGGGCTGTCGCTTGTTGTCAACAGGTGTCGAAGCAGATGCAACAAAGTACAAAATCTACGACAATCTTTGTGACGACCTTGCAACTTGTCAGATTTGCCACTATTATCTTTAAGATTATTGCACAAGTTTGCGATAAATCGCTGTTTGATGTGAGGTAATGATAAGTTGTGAAGTCCAGTGCATGAAGGCTTGGCACTGCGACGAGCACACAGACGTAAACAGAAGACGGTGGAATAGGGGATATGTTTATTAATGGTTTCTTCGACTTTTCGTCCCGATACTCCAAGCTGCAGCGGGTCAGACCGCATCTCACTCCAGCCCCGAGCCGCAGGAATCGTGCCGAAGCCGAACGCGGCAGGTTCGAGCAGAGGAGAGGAGAGGGGAATGTTAACTCACGTGACTTCCACTGTTTCCCTCGTAGTCTCGTAGTCCAAATGACGACGACGCGAAATGCAGAACATGGCAGGCATGGCGGAAAAGAAGCACTACTCAGCGGAAGCTGGCGAAGTCACGCGACCGGAACCCAACCAGATTTCCTACCGCTCCGTCGCTAATGGCGTTGGTGAGAGCACTCTAGAGCGCTCTGAGTTGGAGGAAAGAGCTCCAAATGAACCAGTCGAATGTAGCGAGAGTGCTCTGTTTCGACCAGTCGAAGATGAAACGTCGCTCCAGAGCGCTCTAGAGCAACCGGAACCAACCAGTCGAAGACATCATAAGAAGAAACAAGAAACGGGGGGATGACGTGTTGTGCTTTTCGCGGTCCTCAGGCTGGACGCTGCACCGGACATGGCCAGCTGAAGAGAAGGGTAAGTGAAATGGAGCTGGTCGGAGTACTAGTCAACCACAAGTAA